>NC_054711.1:7819420-8156920 GCF_016097555.1 Gigantopelta aegis
TAAAAAAAATTTTAAACATTGAAAATCCTGCATAAGGAAGAAAAAGCAAGAGTTAAAACTACATTCCCTTGATTTTTTTTTATTATTTAAGCATACAGAACAGAAAATCCAATTACGTTTGGTGCATATATGACGCCGCAACCGCATTGGTTTCACTACGCTGGCTTATCCAGGTCAAAAACAAAGCCAGTATTTTGAAAGTGGGACACTTTTGACGGGCTCGTACCGATCTCGGTTTTCATTGGCTTATTACAAGTATAGAGCAAATTTAACTGTCTTGATTGAGGGGTCGTCTCATATCTCCAAAACATATTTATATCCATAGAGGTATGGTACAACGCCTTTCCAGGGGTCGGTGAGTGGGGGATTTGCCTTGAAATTTTGACAGTGGCCAGCTGTTGACATACGCATTACATGTAACGGGGTGTTACTAATTACGTAA
Source organism: Gigantopelta aegis (assembly GCF_016097555.1). NCBI lineage: Eukaryota > Metazoa > Mollusca > Gastropoda > Neomphalida > Peltospiridae > Gigantopelta > Gigantopelta aegis. Next base: position 7,819,863 of record NC_054711.1, read on the forward strand.
CGCTCTAGGGGTAGAGGAAGAGGGTACTGTGTTCGATTTACATAACATTTTTCAAGACTATATGTTATTTTTATTCATTACTTAGACCTAAACAGGTGTTTTTTTGGAAATGCGCGGTCAATCTAGGATCGATCCCCATCGGCGGGTATACAAAAAGACCATGGTATGTGATATTCTGTCTGTGGGATGGTACATATAAACGAACCCTTGCTAAAAAAACAAAAATGTAGCGGATTTCCAAGGCGCGTGTGCAGGGATTTCAGCGGGGTTGGGGTTATAGAATTGTGTTGAGCGAAGTTTATATGGGGCCATGCTCCCCCCAAAAATACATTTAAAAATCTTTTAAGCTTGGGCAAGTAAGGGTTTCGACCTCCAATACCCTCCCCCTGCAAATGCACCCGATTCCTCTCTAAGATTATATGTCAAAATTTCCAAATGTTAGACATCCAACAGCAGATGGAAGGAAGGATAGAATATCTTTTATTTAGCGACGTACTCAACACATTTTATTTACGGTTGTATGGGGTCGGATGCTTATTAAATCAATATGCTTTATCTTTGATGTCGTTAAACCCCCCCTCTCCCAACTTTACCCTTTCCAAACGAAATAATATGTATTTGAATTTGTCGATTTTAACACGTAAAATTAAGAAGTGAAAACGTTCATTGTCTACTTTAGTATATTTTATTTTAAAAATATATACATGATTAATGTGTTACTAGTATACAAACTAAACTTTGAAAGTTCTACTAACACTTTATAAAAAATCAATTCTGAAATAGGAAGGTATGACTGTCGATAATACGTTGTCAAGATCAAACCGGTTTTAACTAAAGACACTAGTACCGTATCCTCAACCGAACTTTCTTCGTACAGCGCAAGATTTCTCTTTTAATTTTTTGAGACGAACCCTACAATTTGAAATCGGCAAACGCACGTGTTAACTGAAACTGACAACAGGCTGTCATTTGTGCTTTTTCGAGCTATGGCGGCACAGGCGACGAATCAAGCGTATACGTTTGCAGGGCCGTAGCTAGGATTTTTTGTTTGGAAAGGGGGGGGGGGGGGCAACTGAGTAGTTAATAGTCTAAAACTCCTTAAACAGTTAAGAAGAGAATTTTCTTTAAGTTTCTATAAGCGGCCCTCACATATCGGCCGAAGGCGCTAGATAATCTGGACGGCGCCGGCTGATCAAAGAACAGATCGGTCGGTAGGCGTCCTAGCGGAGCCCAAATCTTGGGGTGGCAGTTGAGGACCGCGTGGGGGCCGTTTAGACGCCGCCGGGGGAGGGGGGGGGGGACGGTCGGGACCAGCGGGGCGCCCGGCCGATGTTCTACAAATTGCTAGGGATCCGTGAAGGGGTCGTGAGGCTATCGTAGGGTGGCCGTGAGGGGCTCGTAAAACTCCCACGGCGCCCGGCGGATTTTTTTCCAATAATTTTCGTCATAATCTTCAGGCGGCCGCTAGATCACCGGTCGGTTTCCGGCAGGCAGCCGGGCGGGGCCCTAGCGACAAGTCTACGGGATTGCCACGACCTAAAATCGCAGATTTGGGAGTCAGGTTTTCACACCCGCGGAGTTCGGGTGAGCCCTAAAAATCGCAGTGGAGCCCGTAGAAATCGGGCAGCGTCCGACCGGACGCCTCGCGAAATTGCCCCTTTTGGCCTGTTTCAGGAGTCATACGGGCGCCGCGACCGATATGTGAGGGCCGCTTCGGGGTTTACCGCTTTCCGTTCTCCGCTGTCCGTTACCCTCTCCAGTGTAATTGGGCGTTAGCGTCGATTTTTACAGCGCTTACGTGAAACAGGGGCGTAGCATGAGCTGGACTTGAGGGGGGGGGGGGGGGTGTTCGAATATGAACCAAGTGGACCTTTTCTATTTTGTTTTTGCACCATATGTATAAACCTGTATGTTTTAGTTCTGAAAGCGGACCATTTGCTACAGGGGAGGGGGGGGGGGGGGTCGTCAGAATCCCCCGAACCCCCCCCCCCCCCCCCCCCCAAGCCTACTCCCCGGTGAAAGCAAAGGTAGGATTAACACTTTGGGGCAGTTTTTACGGACGGGAAAGGTTGCATAAAGAGTGTCACTGGTACCCAAAAATGATCTATGCAGCTTTCTATAAAAACAACAATATTTTTAAAAAGCAATATGACTAGTGAAATGTTTTATAAGAAATTGGACCTACAGCTGTTACGGTTTATAAAATAATCAGTGATGTGATTACATGCACAGCATAAAAATGTGAGGACACATAGGTACAGCATAATCATAAGCTTTTATGTGATGCATTTTTAAGGATAAACTGAGGTGGGTTTTTGTAATAGAAAACTGTTAAGAGTAACTATTTTTTCATTAATAAGGCCAAGGACTTTAAGTTTTCTGATGATTTTTTGTAACATTTTAGCAATATTCTTCTATATAAAAATGATTTATTTTAAATAGAAACAATTAAATACTAACCTTACAAAAGGAATGTCTATAACTGAATTAGAAATGAAATTTCAAATGTTTTTTAGAATACTAGTTAAAAAATAATATTGATTGCATTAGTATTAGCAGTGATATAAGCTTTCAAACAATGTAGTGTGAAAATGACAATTTTGTTTAGGAGGGGACATTTGTAGATTTCAGTTAAATAAACTGAGACTGCTCTTAATCTTTTTTAAAATTTTAATTCATACTATGAATCTGCATGCAATGGTGTAATTAGATAATTAACATTGAAAGATTACCTGTCATTCATATGTACACTGCTGCATACAAGCCACACAATCTACTTAGCTTGCCATACCCTTATTTGCCAGCTTTATTTTGTAATATTTGGATTTTACGTACTGCAACTGTGGCAGAATAAAAGGCTCATGTCCTTCAACCGTTAAAGGCCCAAGAGAGATGAAACGACTTTCTAAGCACTCCACTCCGACAGTCTGGGAGGACTTTGTTCGTGGCCATTTAAATGTTGATGTCACTTTACACTCATGAAGGAATTTCATACAAATATGATCACCTTCAGGTAGTACTATACCAAATAACTTCCGGCTGGGTCAAAGTTCGAGGTGCACCAAACTTTTGATAGAGAAGTGAACACCACAAGTCCTGTGATTGGTTATAAATGTGAGTGTGTTGGTTGTAAAAAATAATAGTTTCATCTGGGTAAAATAAATGTGCAATTTTATTTCATCTAGTACCAATGTGTCAAGTAGCCTTGTGCTTGAAACATGTATGGGGTACCTGTAAAAAAAAGTACTCAAATTTTGTGCGAAACTAGGGTAGTCATAGACGCTACCCGTTATCTCAGAAACGAGCAGCTTGACCCCCATTTTTTTCTGATTCACTTTAAGTGTAAGGGGTGGTAGTATTTATATCCGTGGCGTTTATGTCGGTTGATACGTTGCAGGTAGGAGTTTTAGCCGCATATGTTACTATTATCGTCTATGGGATTTGATTTGGTAGTATACACCCTTCAAGCACTTTACACTTGCATTGTGTATTGGTTATTTGTCCAATGTAATAACCCGTATCATAGTAAACAGTATTCTTTAAAAACATCAGATTCTGTAGTAATATGAACTGACCTGCATTAAGCAGCCACCTGTATTAAACAGCCACCTGTGTTAAAAGGCCAATTTGATACATGTCCTCCTTATGGTGAATGTTTAACACAGTTTGACTGTATATACACATGGCTGAATAAAGAACCAAAATTTATCACTGCACAACTTTCCAAGTGTGACAGAATGATAAACAAAGCTGACATCTCTCAGTCAAACCCCACTAACACCTGCAGATTGTCAACAAATGTCTCAGACTTCCATACAAGTGACATGTACATAGTAACACCCAGACATGTCAATATCAAATCTGCTCAACTTTAACATGTTGTAAAATGTCCTTTCTGGAACTTGAACATTGTGACATAAAATTACCAGTGAATGGATAGTTAATTTTAAATGAATTCAAATCATACATATTAGCATGTTTTATTTTTTATTTTAGACATACAGTAATTCTCAATAATGCGTCATATCTCACAACCCTTTTATAAAAAAATCTATATAAAAAAATTCATATATATTATGAAATTGGTATAGAATTGTATTTTGTATCCATTCGAGTAAATATATTGATAATGTAATAAAAGCACTTTACAAAAATATGTTTAAAGAAATTTCCTATTCTTACCTGCATCATTAACTACTGTATATTGCCGACCTCTTAGTTTGACCCTAAATATCAAGTACAAAATCATCGGCCTCCTGTATAAGCTGAAGTCATCTTTTGTCCAGTTGTAGCTACATTGTACTGATTTCAATAATACTGTCAACAAATAGACTTGTGCTTCTCTTTTTCATTATATTTTTTCCCCTTTAATTATAACAGACACGGTAATCGTTATCGCAATGCTAAAGTCTTCCATGCCATGCCAAACTAATTTAACACCGATAAATCATAACAGGAAAATGAACAGTTGAAGCTGTAACAACATATCACTGCACATAAGTAATCAAATTGTTCACTGGACAGCAAATAATAAACTCATCAAGGCATGTTTAATCCCTCCCCCTCCCACACACACACACACACAGAGAGAAAAACAAACGAACCAATTTGTTGCCTCCGTGTATAAGCCGACTCTTGTTTTGCAAAGTATTTCTAGACTTCAAAACTCGGGTACTACACGGCAATATACGGCAGTTATTCTCTATGTATGCTACCGGCTTCGGTGGCGTCGTGGCAGGCCATCGGTCTACAGGCTGGTAGGTACTGGGTTCGGATCCCAGTCGAGGCATGGGGGTTTTAATCCAGATACCGACTCCAAACCGTGAGTGAGTGCTCCGCAAGGCTCAATGGGTAGGTGTAAACCACTTGCACCGACCAGTGATCCATAACTGGTTCAACAAATGCCATGGTTTGTGCTATTCTGCCTGTGGGAAGCGCAAATAAAAGATCCCTTGCTGCCTGTCGTAAAAGAGTAGCCTATGTGGCGACAGCGGGTTTCCTCTCAAAATCTGTGTGGTCCTTAACCATATGTCTGACGCCATATAACCGTAAATAAAATGTGTTGAGTGCGTCGTTAAATAAAACATTTCTTTCTCTATGTATATCTCAAAAGAATTTAAGGGTCAAAAATTTATAACCAAATAAGTTTCAGAGTGTATTAGATTGATGATGTAAACTACACCAAAAATTTAATTTATTGTTCCATATTTACAAAAAAACACAAATAAACGTCACTGTATACAAGAAAGTCACATGACATGCTGTCAAAGTTGAAGGTTGTCAAACATGGATTTTACACATTAGAACATTCGTTTAATAGTGTGTGAATCCACCCCTGGCGCGAATACACTCGACACATCGTTGCCTCATGCTGTTGATCAGACGTCTGAAGAACTCTTGGGGAATGGCCTGCCACTCTGCCATAAGAAGTTGACCCAGATCATGAAGGTTGGCCGGAGGGGCATGGTTATCCCGAACTCTCCTGCCTAATTCGTCCCAGGCGTACTCTATTGGGGCCAAGTCAGGCGAATATGCTGGCCAATCCATCCTGGCGATACCGTGTTGTCTGAGAAAGTCCGTTACCACCCTGGCGCGGTGGGGTCTGGCATTGTCATCCTGCAGAACTGCCCCGCCGCCAATCTGCTGAAGGCCTGGGAGAACCAACGGCCGGATAATCTCATTCAGATAGTGGATTCCATTCAGATTGCCATCCACCAAATAGAGGGGGGTCCTGTGGTGGATAGAGATGCCGCCCCACACCATGACGCTGCCACCACCGAACCGGTGACGTTGTCTAACGTTAACGTCAGCGAAGCGCTCCCCAGGACGTCTGTAGACACGAACCCGACCGTCGTTGAACTGGAGACTAAACCTGGACTCATCAGTGAACATCACTCGACCCCACTGAACACGTTGCCACCGCAGATGAAGTGTGCACCAGTGACGTCTGGCCGTTCTGTGACGTGGTAGGAGTGGTGGTCGAATAGCCTGGCGACGGCAGCGTAGATTATTGGCTCTCAGACGATTGCGTATGGTTTGATCAGACACTCGAGTTCCAGTCGCAGTCCGCAGATTGTCACGTAATCGGCGTGCAGTGGTTGTGCGTTGACTAGAGCCATATTGGTGATGTAGCGGTCCTCTCTATTTGTAGTGCTTCGGGGTCTTCCCGAACGTGGACGATTTCGAACAGAATTCGTTGCTTGGTACCGTTGCCACAGTCGGCCAACGACACTCTGACTGACACCAAGTCTCAGAGCAACATTTCTTTGCGTATTGCCATCCTGAAGCCAAGCAATAGCCCTTCCTCGATCTTCGATAGTCATTTGACGTCGTACCATTGTCGAATTTGGAGTGTGCACCATACACAAACGCAAGCTCCAATTATACAAAAATTCAGCATTGGTAACATGGAATACACGTGCAAAGCGTGCAAATGAAGCGCTTTGTGAAAAAGCAAGTTATGGGCACTTAGCAGACCTTTCGCTTTCGCCCTAATTTACGTGCAAATGTAAGCATGTTTTCGCCATTAGAACTAGTCGACAGTGTCAATGACAGTGGATTTTAATTCATTTATGGGTTGCTTAGACCCACTTTCGTCAAAATGGAACAATACCATGCGTGACATTATGGTCTAGCTAATATAATTGACATTCAGAAAATAATGTCGAAAATATCGTCTGACCCTTAAATTCTTTTGAGTAGTATATATGTGTGATTACTATCCTCAATGTCCTATCGTTGTCTGAACGCAGTCGTATACGATCGTAACAGAGTCCTACGGATCGGGAATGGTCCGGAGAGGTCGGCCAAGCACTCCCGACAGTTAGGTGCGTCCCGTAACATTCGGGAAACTCAGCCGATTTTGTCTAGTCGGATTACAATAGTGACTATGTCGTGACAGATTCTGCTGTATCGGATCAAAAACTCGTAACAATGTCCTGTGCTGTCTGGACGGTGTCCTGTGGATCGGGACGCTGTCGTGATGAACGGGCATGATCTGGACTATCACGTGAATAATGGTTTTCTAACGGATGTCTTCGGTCAGCGTCGGGTCACTGTCTGATCTCTGTCGGATCGCATTCGGGAGAATCGGGACGCTGTCGGGACAGATTTGGCAGTTTTTTACCATGCGAAAGATACAAATCGGATTGAGAACTGGAGGATCGGGACGAATTCGGCTGGAAACGGCTGAATCGGGACGCTTCCTGAACAATATCTGATTGTTGTGTGATTTCCCGCCACAAATCACAGGATCTTGATCAGACTTTTGACAAATTTTAATCGGGAATGGTCCTATCAAGGACGGTAGTAAAAATCCTGAATGTGTGACTGAAGCTTAAGAACAAATTGAGGGATGATAATAAGCAGATGACATGTTTCACTGTGGGTGAGTATTGCTGGTTTCGTTAAATCTCGACCAATGTTTTCACAAACTGCACGTGAAAATTGGACATTTGTATTTTGTGGTAACACGCTCACCTGATGCACTGTCAGTCTAGGATCGATCCCCGTCAGTGAGACTATTAGGCTGTTTTTCATTTCAGCCAGTGCACCATGACTGGTATATCAAAGGCTGTGGTATGTGCTGTGCTGTCTGGAATGGTGCTTATTAAAGATCCCCGTCGGTTTCATACAAACAAGGGAGAGACGTAGCCCAGTGGTAAAGCGCTCACTTGGGCCACTGTTAGTCAGTCTAGGATTGATCCCCGTCGGTTTCATACAAACAAGGGAGAGACGTAGCCCAGTGGTAAAGCGCTCACTTGGGCCACTGTTAGTCAGTCTAGGATTGATCCCCGTCGGTTTCATACAAACAAGGGAGAGACGTAGCCCAGTGGTAAAGCGCTCACTTGAGGCACTGTCAGTCTAGGATTGATCCCCGTCGGTTTCATACAAACAAGGGAGAGACGTAGCCCAGTGGTAAAGCGCTCACTTGGGCCACTGTTAGTCAGTCTAGGATTGATCCCCGTCGGTTTCATACAAACAAGGGAGAGACGTAGCCCAGTGGTAAAGCGCTCACTTGGGCCACTGTTAGTCAGTCTAGGATTGATCCCCGTCGGTTTCATACAAACAAGGGAAAGACGTAGCCCAGTGGTAAAGCGCTCACTTGAGGCACTGTCAGTCTAGGATTGACCCCCGTCGGTTTCATACAAACAAGGGAGAGACGTAGCCCAGTGGTAAAGCGCTCACTTGAGGCACTGTCAGTCTAGGATCGATCCCCGTCGGTTTCATACAAACAAGGGAGAGATGCAGCCCAGTGGTAAAGCGCTCACTTGGGCCACTGTTAGTCAGTCTAGGATTGATCCCCGTCGGTTTCATACAAACAAGGGAAAGAAGTAGCCCAGTGGTAAAGCGCTCACTTGAGGCACTGTCAGTCTAGGATTGATCCCCGTCGGTTTCATACAAACAAGGGAGAGACGTAGCCCAGTGGTAAAGCGCTCACTTGGGCCACTGTTAGTCAATCTAGGATTGATCCCCGTCGGTTTCATACAAACAAGGGAGAGACGTAGCCCAATGGTAAAGCGCTCGCTTGAGGCACTGTCAGTCTAGGATTGATCCCCGTCGGTTTCATACAAACAAAGAAGAGACGTAGCCCAGTGGTAAAGCGCTCACTTTATGCCTGGCGGTTGTTCCAATAAACTCATTAAGGCATGTTTAATCCCTGCTCCCCTCCCCCCCCCCCCCCCCCCCCCCCCCCACACACACAGACATAAACAAACGAACCAATTTGTTGCCTCTGTGTATAAGCCGATTCTTCTTTTGGAAAGTATTTCTAGACTTCAAAACTCGGCTAATACACGGCGTTATACTGCAGTTATTCTCTATGTATGTGTGTAGGACCAAATTGAAAACTCGGCTAATACACGGCGTTATACGGCAGTTATTCTCTATGTATGTGTGTAGGGTCAAATTGAAAACTCGGCTAATACACGGCGTTATACGGCAGTTATTCTTTATGTATGTGTGTAGGACCAAATTGAAAACTCGGCTAATACACAGCGTTATACGGCAGTTATTCTCTATGTTTGAGTGTAGGACCAAATTGAGAGATGATAATAAACAGATGACATGCTTCATTGTGGGTGAGTATTGCTGGTTTCGTTAAATCTCGACCAATGTTTTCACAAACTGCACGTGAAAATTGGACATTTGTATTTTGTGGTAACACGCTCACCTGATGCACTGTCAGTCTAGGATCGATCCCCGTCAGTGAGACTATTAGGCTGTTTTTCATTTCAGCCAGTGCACCATGACTGGTATATCAAAGGCTGTGGTATGTGCTGTGCTGTCTGGAATGGTGCTTATTAAAGATCCCCGTCGGTTTCATACAAACAAGGGAGAGACGTAGCCCAGTGGTAAAGCGCTCACTTGGGCCACTGTTAGTCAGTCTAGGATTGATCCCCGTCGGTTTCATACAAACAAGGGAGAGACGTAGCCCAGTGGTAAAGCGCTCACTTAGGCCACTGTTAGTCAGTCTAGGATTGATCCCCGTCGGTTTCATACAAACAAGGGAGAGACGTAGCCCAGTGGTAAAGCGCTCACTTGAGGCACTGTCAGTCTAGGATTGATCCCCGTCGGTTTCATACAAACAAGGGAGAGACGTAGCCCAGTGGTAAAGCGCTCACTTGAGGCACTGTCAGTCTAGGATCGATCCCCGTCGGTTTCATACAAACAAGGGAGAGATGCAGCCCAGTGGTAAAGCGCTCACTTGGGCCACTGTTAGTCAGTCTAGGATTGATCCCCGTCGGTTTCATACAAACAAGGGAAAGAAGTAGCCCAGTGGTAAAGCGCTCACTTGAGGCACTGTCAGTCTAGGATTGATCCCCGTCGGTTTCATACAAACAAGGGAGAGACGTAGCCCAATGGTAAAGCGCTCGCTTGAGGCACTGTCAGTCTAGGATTGATCCCCGTCGGTTTCATACAAACAAAGAAGAGACGTAGCCCAGTGGTAAAGCGCTCACTTTATGCCTGGCGGTTGTTCCAATAAACTCATTAAGGCATGTTTAATCCCTGCTCCCCCCCCCCCCCCCCCCCCACACACACACACACAGACATAAACAAACGAACCAATTTGTTGCCTCCGTGTATAAGCCGATTCTTCTTTTGGAAAGTATTTCTAGACTTCAAAACTCGGCTAATACACGGCGTTATACTGCAGTTATTCTCTATGTATGTGTGTAGGACCAAATTGAAAACTCGGCTAATACACGGCGTTATACGGCAGTTATTCTCTATGTATGTGTGTAGGGTCAAATTGAAAACTCGGCTAATACACGGCGTTATACGGCAGTTATTCTTTATGTATGTGTGTAGGACCAAATTGAAAACTCGGCTAATACACAGCGTTATACGGCAGTTATTCTCTATGTTTGAGTGTAGACCAAATTGAGAGATGATAATAAGCAGATGACATGCTTCATTGTGGGTGAGTATTGCTGGTTTCGTTAAATCTCGACCAATGTTTTCACAAACTGCACGTGAAAATTGGACATTTGTATTTTGTGGTAACACGCTCACCTGATGCACTGTCAGTCTAGGATCGATCCCCGTCAGTGAGACTATTAGGCTGTTTTTCATTTCAGCCAGTGCACCATGACTGGTACATCAAAGGCTGTGGTATGTGCTGTGCTGTCTGGAATGGTGCTTATTAAAGATCCCCGTCGGTTTCATACAAACAAGGGAGAGACGTAGCCCAGTGGTAAAGCGCTCACTTGGGCCACTGTTAGTCAGTCTAGGATTGATCCCCGTCGGTTTCATACAAACAAGGGAGAGACGTAGCCCAGTGGTAAAGCGCTCACTTGGGCCACTGTTAGTCAGTCTAGGATTGATCCCCGTCGGTTTCATACAAACAAGGGAAAGACGTAGCCCAGTGGTAAAGCGCTCACTTGAGGCACTGTCAGTCTAGGATTGATCCCCGTCGGTTTCATACAAACAAGGGAGAGACGTAGCCCAGTGGTAAAGCGCTCACTTGAGGCACTGTCAGTCTAGGATCGATCCCCGTCGGTTCATACAAACAAGGGAGAGATGCAGCCCAGTGGTAAAGCGCTCACTTGGGCCACTGTTAGTCAGTCTAGGATTGATCCCCGTCGGTTTCATACAAACAAGGGAAAGAAGTAGCCCAGTGGTAAAGCGCTCACTTGAGGCACTGTCAGTCTAGGATTGATCCACGTCGGTTTCATACAAACAAGGGAGAGACGTAGCCCAGTGGTAAAGCGCTCACTTGGGCCACTGTTAGTCAGTCTAGGATTGATCCCCGTCGGTTTCATACAAACAAAGAAGAGACGTAGCCCAGTGGTAAAGCGCTCACTTTATGCCTGGCGGTTGTTCCAATAAACTCATTAAGGCATGTTTAATCCCTGCTCCCCTCCCCCCCCCACACACAGACATAAACAAACGAACCAATTTGTTGCCTCCGTGTATAAGCCGATTCTTCTTTTGGAAAGTATTTCTAGACTTCAAAACTCGGCTAATACACGGCGTTATACTGCAGTTATTCTCTATGTATGTGTGTAGGACCAAATTGAAAACTCGGCTAATACACGGCGTTATACGGCAGTTATTCTCTATGTATGTGTGTAGGACCAAATTGAAAACTCGGCTAATACACGGCGTTATACGGCAGTTATTCTCTATGTATGTGTGTAGGGTCAAATTGAAAACTCGGCTAATACACGGCGTTATACGGCAGTTATTCTTTATGTATGTGTGTAGGACCAAATTGAAAACTCGGCTAATACACAGCGTTATACGGCAGTTATTCTCTATGTTTGTGTGTAGGACCAAATTGAGAGATGATAATAAGCAGATGACATGCTTCATTGTGGGTGAGTATTGCTGGTTTCGTTAAATCTCGACCAATGTTTTCACAAACTGCACGTGAAAATTGGACATTTGTATTTTGTGATAAAACACTCACCTGATGCACTGTCAGTCTAGGATCGATCCCCGTCAGTGAGCTTATTAGGCTGTTTCTCATTCCAGCCAGTGCACCATGACTGGTGTATCAAAGGCTGTGGTATGTGCTATCCTGTCTGGAATGGTGCTTATTAAAGATCCCTTGCTACCAAGTGAAAAATGTAGCAGGTTTTATCTCTAAGGCTTGTATTCCACTAACGTGATTCCACATTTATCGTGTGCGTTTTATGCGAGTGGAAATATGTTTTTTCCATATCTGCGTTTTTGCAAGCGGATTATGATACAAAATTTTACGAGTGTACTTAAATTTTAAGCCGAAAGTAAATGCTTCACGTTATAACATGAAAAAGTTGTGCATTGAAAAATCGCTCATTGCTCGACTTTTTTTCAGCACGCTGAATGCCCGTGCGCAGAATCGGTGTATGTGGGAAAGGACATATGTAAATGCAATCCATTGATAACTTCGCGTGTGAAATCGCGTTACTGGAAAAAGAAAGAAAGAAATGTTTTATTTAACGACACACTCAACACATTTTATTTACGGTTATATGGCGTCAGACATATGGTTAAGGACCACACAGATTTTGAGAGGAAACCCGCTGTCGCCACTTCATGGGCTACTCTTTCCGATTAGAAGCAAGTGATCTTTTATTTGCGCTTCCCACAGGCAGGATAGCACAAACCATGGCCTTTGTTAACCAGTTATGGATCACTGGTCGGTGCAAGTGGTTTACACATACCCATTGAGCCTTGCGGAGCACTCACTCAGGGTTTGGAGTCGGTATCTGGATTGAAAATCCCATGCCTCGACTGGGATCCGAACCCAGTACCTACCAGCCTGTTGACCGATGGCTTAACCACGACACCACCAAGGCCGGTCTCGCGTTACTGGAATGCGGGCCTAACATTATACATGTCAGAATTACCAAATGTTTGTTGTCCAAATCATACAACAGTGTGATCTAGTGGTGTTGCTTGAGGCACTGTCAGTCTAGGATTGGTCCCCGTCGGTTTCATACTGTAACCATGTAGTTTTTTGTTTTTTAACTTGTATTTGGAAGGTGGAAATTTCCACTGATAAATGACGAGGACATCATTTTATTTTGAAGTGGAGTCTTTAACCGGGTGTTTTAAACTACATTCACTACAAACATACTATTTTAAAACACTGTTCACATAGTTTTATTTTGAAGTGGAGTCTTTAACCGGGTGTTTTAAACTACATTCACTACAAACATACTATTTTAAAACACTGTTCACATAGTTTTATTTTGAAGTGGAGTCTTTAACCGGGCGTTTTAAACTACATTCACTACAAACATACGGTACTATTTTAAAACACTGTTCACATAGTTTTATTTTGAAGTGGAGTCTTTAACCGGGTGTTTTAAACTACATTCACTACAAACATACTATTTTAAAACACTGTTCACATAGTTTTATTTTGAAGTGGAGTCTTTAACCGGGTGTTTTAAACTACATTCACTACAAACATACTATTTTAAAACACTGTTCACATAGTTTTATTTTGAAGTGGAGTCTTTAACCGGGCGTTTTAAACTACATTCACTACAAACATACGGTACTATTTTAAAACACTGTTCACATAGTTTTATTTTGAAGTGGAGTCTTTAACCGGGTGTTTTAAACTACATTCACTACAAACATACTATTTTAAAACACTGTTCACATAGTTTTATTTTGAAGTGGAGTCTTTAACCGGGTGTTTTAAACTACATTCACTACAAACATACTATTTTAAAACACTGTTCACATAGTTTTATTTTGAAGTGGAGTCTTTAACCGGGCGTTTTAAACTACATTCACTACAAACATACGGTACTATTTTAAAACACTGTTCACATAGTTTTATTTTGAAGTGGAGTCTTTAACCGGGTGTTTTAAACTACATTCACTACAAACATACTATTTTAAAACACTGTTCACATAGTTTTATTTTGAAGTGGAGTCTTTAACCGGGTGTTTTAAACTACATTCACTACAAACATACTATTTTAAAACACTGTTCACATAGTTTTATTTTGAAGTGGAGTCTTTAACCGGGCGTTTTAAACTACATTCACTACAAACATACGGTACTATTTTAAAACACTGTTCACATAGTTTTATTTTGAAGTGGAGTCTTTAACCGGGTGTTTTAAACTACATTCACTACAAACATACTATTTTAAAACACTGTTCACATAGTTTTATTTTGAAGTGGAGTCTTTAACCGGGTGTTTTAAACTACATTCACTACAAACATACTATTTTAAAACACTGTTCACATAGTTTTATTTTGAAGTGGAGTCTTTAACCGGGCGTTTTAAACTACATTCACTACAAACATACGGTACTATTTTAAAACACTGTTCACATAGTTTTATTTTGAAGTGGAGTCTTTAACCGGGTGTTTTAAACTACATTCACTACAAACATACTATTTTAAAACACTGTTCACATAGTTTTATTTTGAAGTGGAGTCTTTAACCGGGTGTTTTAAACTACATTCACTACAAACATACTATTTTAAAACACTGTTCACATAGTTTTATTTTGAAGTGGAGTCTTTAACCGGGCGTTTTAAACTACATTCACTACAAACATAGGTACTATTTTAACACTGTTCACATAGTTTTATTCTGTCAGGTTATACTTATGTAGGCTTTCTTTGTTTTCTTGCTTTCTCTGGTTTTCTGGGCTTGGGTTGTGCTCACTTGCAACTCGGTTCTTGCAAGCCCAGTGTCATTGTTTCTCTGTTCTCCTGGTCAGAAAGCTTTATGACATTCAAGGAGAACAGACCACTTTATGAGAAGACAAGCTTTTATTCACAACAACTAACATTCACAGAGAATTTAAAAGGTAAATACATATTGTACATGATTTACACCTTAACTACCTGTTTTAATTACTTATTTTAATCAAGAAATGAGATTAGGAGATTTAGTGATTAATAATATAGCAATAGTATTGTAGTTATGTTAAGTATAACATTGTGACTTAGCTTGATTAGCTTTTTATTAAATGGTTATGTTATATTTATAGAATAGCTAGTAGAATATATTAAAGTCTATATTTCCTAACATAAATGATTATACTATCTAATTTACAGTATTTAATAAAGTGACATAATAACTAAGTTATATTTGTTTAATTAGTATGTGTACACCTATGGATTTATGTGCACTTAATTGACTTTATTTTATTATTAGGTGCCACAATCATGTAGGTGACAACCAGCATTATGCTTCTGTAAAGACCCGACCCACAGTCGGTAGGTAAACTATTTGTAGACAGGCTATGGTTTATTTAGCTTTGTATTTATGAAATATGTTTCAAGTGATTTTATAGTGTTTCTTTAGAAAAAGACATTCAATGTTTTAAATAGTGTTCTATATGTAATCAGTGATTTGTAATCAGTGAGTTGTAAGTTATTTTATGATTTCTTAAATTCAATGATATATTGAATTTAATGTAAGAATATGTGGTTGCATAAGGTATTCTCTATTAATGCTTAAAAGGTCAGTGTGATAACACAGGCTAGTATATAGGTTAATTCTGAATGTTAAGTGTGTAATTAATAGTAAGACAGTATTATAACAAATTTCTATATATATTTTTGTGATTTTAAGTATTCCCTTTTTGTTATTTCAGGGTCTTTGTTTGTGTGTGTGTGTATTTGTATATTCTTATGCTTGGAACCAGGGATCTTCACATCCCATCCTAAACCCCTGCCGAGTTGTTCGTGTTTTCCTGTATACAACCATTCGGTAACAATACAAACAAGGAAGAGACGTAGCCCAGTGGTAAAGCGCTGACTTGACGCCCGTCGGTTGTTCCATTGGGCTATTTATCATTCCAGCCAGTATACCACGACTGGTATATCAAATGCTGTAATATGTGATGTCCTGTCTATGGGTTGATGCATATAAAAGACCCCTTGCTACTAATGGAAAAATGTAGTGGGTTTTCTCTCTAAGACTATGTCAAAATTACCAAAAGTTTGATATCCAATAGCTGACGACTAATAAATTGATGTGCTCTAGTGGTGTTGTTAAACAAAATAAACTTCTTCTGTAGTGGGGATGGGTGGGTAAACAGTTTTTGTAATATATGTATTTTTCTATTTGTAACTTATCTTTAATAAAATTGTTGATACCAGTTTCATTTAGTGTACTCTTTTGTAATTTTTATTGTATATGTAATATTTTACGTTAACAATTAACCAATTTACAAATATATGTTTACTATTTATAATTCCAAATAAGACTGTGTTCCTATTCAACTGGGTATAATCACCTTTTTGTAATAACCATTTTTCTGTAATACTCCAGAGTTCAACGACTTTAGGACAGTCATAAAATAGATGCTGCAGTGTTTCTGGTTCGTGTGAACAAAAGTTACACATACTAGAATCAATCAGTTTTATTTTATGTAAAAAGGTATTTGTTGGTATAATTCTAAGTAAAATCTGGTACTGAAACCACAACAGTGCTGGGTCTTTCAAAGAGCTAAATGGTCAACTATAATATTTCGCCCATAATGAAGAGGTAAAATCACACCCTTCCGCTGAATACTTCATTTGTGATGTAGGAACTATAGATGATTTATTTAGTAGTTTGTAAAAGATTTTACTTCCCAATTGGTCTTTTAGAAAGAATTTAATTTTCGATGGAAATATTGAATTTTTGCCTAAATTGAATGTTTGGTTATTTGTATTTATTATATCACGCATAAAGGATTTGACAGCCGTTAATAACGAGGTATATTCTAAAAAAAATTGACCGTATGTTATATTTTGCTTTGATGTAAAATAATTGTTGGTTTTGCTTTTGTTTTAGTTTTAGTTTTCAAACTTGAGAGATGCAGAAAAGAAGAAATTGGATTATTTAGCAGATGTTTGAAGCAAACACACGTAGAGAATCCAAAACATCAACATTCAGATAGGCGTGGTTTAGTATTTCCTCAGAACAGCACAAAAGGTATTAAAATAAAAAACGTGTAGCTCCTTCCTTTCTCGTTCAACGGACCGTTCAAAAACACGCTTGATTTCCTTCACTCAAACTGCACACTTTTTACCTTTGGCTTTAATCCTACAGGACTTTCCAAATTCCATAGCACCAACATCTACCCTCCGTCTGTTACCGACCTCGGTCGGGCTGCTGGTGCTCTCTTGTGCCTGCCAGTGCAGGTGGTCTCTTCTCCCACCCACCCCAAACCTTTCCTGTCCTAGACGGAGAAGCCGGCTGAGGCCAGCACCTGTGCCCATGACAGGCATGCGCTATAACAGCTTGCTCTGAATGTGCACGTTAAACCCTGTGACCTGACCTGACAAAAGGTATTTTTAAAAATCGCCATCGCAAGCTATCGTATAATATGTAATCAATTTTAATTTTAAACAATATTTATTCCATCTTTGTTATAGTGGTGGGATTGGTTGACAGGCTGAAAGGTTTTAACTCATAAAAATGGACACTAAGTTTAATTAATCTACAAACCTGTAACACATTTGGATAAAGTTACAACAGAGTGAAACAAGAGTCTGTGACGTTAAAACCGGGAAATATCCTTTAAAAAATAGACTAGAACTCGAATCAATAACCGCTACTTCTCAGATGCACGTGCTTTTGTAAACATATGAAAAATGCATTTTGTGGTATTAGAAACAACAGGATGACCAGAAACACTTTGGTGTTACGGAAATGGGTAATCTAAACAATAAAATATAAATAATGTTTGATTTCAGTGATCATACACGGCTCTAACAGTGAAAAATATGCTGTAGTGTTTAAAAACTGGGGTCTGTCCCTTTACGCCTATATCAGAACCTTCCTCCACAAATTAAAACCTAGAGCTGGGCGGTATACCGTATACACTGTTCGGTATCAGTATCATATCAATACAGATTTACCTAATTTATCTAACTAAAATTAGTTCCACTATTCCATGTGGATCTAGCAGCAGCCCGTTGGAGCTCATGTCCAGCTGACCTTTCATTCGACCAATCAAAACCTTACTTGCAAAATCATGCCAGTGATTTGAAAATAATTTGAAAACTTACGGGATTATGCCGAAGGTATACGAAATGATTCGGGTGAAGTACGAAGTATGCCAGAAACTAATTGCAATATAAAATGTTATATAAAATTTGTTTCAAGACGAAAAAAAAACCCGTGATGGTATAGCCATAAAATCTGTTTATACTAGTATACAATCCAGAGTTTATTACTGCACTTCTCCCCCTGTTTTTTAATGTTGAAATAGACCAACAAGTTCGCCTATTGCATAAATAGTCTCGCCCGCTATTTTTTAGAATTTGCATGCTCCCGAATAATGCTATAAAAGGCGAAGTGAAATTGGTCGATATTTAAATTGTTATTTATAGATGAAATGTCATCTGGACATGAGAGTCCACGCATTGCTGTTAGATCTACTGGCGGACCCAGTAGAGCTGTTAATCAGATTGGCAAAATAGCATGTGGACGGCGACCATCTTTGATTTCAAGATGGCAGCCACAATTTGCAAACACTTCTGTCACCACTGGATTCCTAGTCCCCTAACATGTGGGTATAGGCATTTCAACTCTCTCGATATGTGTATTAGTTAAGGAGATATTAAACAAAACAGGTCCACAATGGTGGCCATCTTGGATTTCAAGATGGCAGCCATACAGGGTGCAATTTCCAGTGGGCCCTGGACTAAATATCCTTGTATTGGGTTACTCTAACCATTTGCCAATGTTCATGCTTTCACAGAAAGGTGCACAATTGATCAGCTAAGTCGCTCCACTACTAGCATGGATAGTAAACATACTGTAAGGTTATTCACATACATTTGATTACAAAATAAAAACATTACATACAATTTAGACATCTACACTGATCATTTAGATAATGGATTAATCTATCACAAATAGTGTCTACATAAGGTATTTACTTAGCTGAAATATACATTAGTTAACAAATATGTAAATTAATATAACATCTTTTGTTAAAAGTCCCTCGGTGGACGATAATGTACCCTCGGTAGTTGGGTACTGTAAAATCCACCCTACTGAAATCTTAAGTGTCTCATTTTCCTAGAACTATCCCTAGCACTGACAGTAAACATACATGTACCATAAGGTTATTCACATATATTTTTAAATAATAATAATAATAATAATAATAATTTCTTTTAATTTGGAATGTACTCTGATTATTTAGATAATGGATTAATCCATGATATACATATTTAATTGTCATGTCTACATGAAAAGAAAATCTACCCTGATCAGTTAAATAATAGATTAAGCCATCACATTCATATTGAATTGTCATGTCTACATGAGAAGGTGTTTACGTAGCTGAAATATACATTAGCCAACATATGTGTAATGTAATATAACATATTAAAGGAAAACTACCCTCGGTGGATGATATCCATGTACCTTCGGTAGTTAAGTATGGTAAAATCCATGTTTTTGACATTTTAAGAGTCTCCTTTTCTGAAAACCACTCCTGACATGGTTAGTAAATATGCAGTAAGATTATTGACATCTTGTTACCAAAAAAAAAAAAAAAAAAAAAAAAAAAAAAAAAACACAACAACTTTCACACAGAGAAATTAGAAAGAAAATCTACCCTGATCAGTTAAATAATAGATTAAGCCATCACATTCATATTGAATTGTCATGTCTACATGAGAAGGTTTATACGTAGCTGAAATATACATTAGCCAGCATATGTGTAATGTAATATAACATATTAAAGGAAAACTACCCTCGGTGGATGATGTCCATGTGCCCTCGGTAGTTAAGTACGATAAAATCCACCCTTTTGAAATGTTAGTGTCTGTTTTTCTGAAAACTACCACTGACATTGGTAGTAAACATACAGTACGATTATTCACATCTACTTAAAAAATAATGATATAATTTTAATGGAAATGTAAATGCACATATGTAATAAAATGGAAATCTACCCTGATCAGTTAGATAGTTGATGGATAATTCATATTCATATTTAATTTTCAGTGCCTACATAAATTGGAGGGGCCGGACGTAGCCCAGTGGTAAAGCATGGTCGGTCTAGGATCGATCCATTTTTATTGGACCATTGTGCTATTTCTTATTACAGCCAGTGCACCACCACTGGTACATGTATATCGAAAGCCGTGGTATGGTGCATATAAAAGATTACCTGCTACTAATGAAAAAATAAAGTGGGTTTCCTCTCTAAGACTATATGTCAGAATTACCAAATGTTTGACATCCAATGAATCAATGTGCTCTAATGGTGTCGTTAAAAAACAAAAACAGTGTTTACTTATACATATGTATTTCACACACGCACACATTTATTTCAACTTATTTCCGTGCTTATATCCAATTAAGGTTCAAGCACGCTGTCTTGTGCACACACCTCAGCTATCTGGGCTGTCTGCCCAGGACAGTGGGTTAGTTAGTTGGTTAGTGGTTAGGGAGAGAGAAAAGGGTGTAGTAGCCTTACACCTATGCATTGAGTCCTTAAGAACTTGCTATGGGCTGGAGCCTGTAGTCCGATGGCTTAACCACTGCACCACCGAGGCCGGTTACATACTCACATTCACACTCACACAGACACACACGCACGTATGTATGTGTGTATGTATGTATGTATACATGTATGTATATGTATATTAAAGGTAAATGAACCTTCAGTGGTACTTTATTCAAATCTATTTAATAGAAATCATATTTTAAAAAATAAAGAAACAGAAATCTACTCTGATCACTCAGATAATTGATTAATTTTGTGTCTACAAAAGTAGATTTTTACTTGAGGAAATAGACATTAGCCAAGAAGTGTGTAATTTGTTAACTACATCAGTGGATGACTTCATGTGTACTTGGTAGTGAGATAATGTATTTATAATCCAACCTACTGAAATCTTAAATTTATAATTTTCCAAAAACCTACCGTAACTACTGTTGTGTTGTTGTTATTATTTTTATTTAGGACAATTGTTATTACAAATAATTATAATTAAAAGTAGTGGACAACATTTTTTTTATCGGTTTGACCTGTACTCATTTATACAGTAATTATTTTAAATTATATATTCTGTAGTTGTTGAATGATTTTTGTTGTTGTTGTTTGTTTATTTTTTTTATGAAATTAAGTTGTACAGACGTGCATTACAATTTTGACGTTTAGATAACCGTAACCACTGGTGTAAAATTCATCAAAATATCGGCGGGATTATCCCACAGAAGAAGAGTAGGAAAACAACAAACGACATTGATATACGCTACGTATCATTCAATTACACAATTTATTAACCACACTGTATATTATTAAATACTTGTTACATTAATATCTACAGTTGGAATAATTTATATATATACACCAGAACATTACTCGATGTTGTAAAATCTCGATGTCGATCAACTGTTTGCTCATGAATATTCAGTAGACTCTCACTAGCTGATGACTCTCAGTGTCTACGATTTAGTCTCTCCCGGGTAGATTGTGAGAGGCAATTTTTCATATACTTTTCACCTACAAAATATGACTGTCAGAATTACCAAATATTTGACATATAATAGCCGATGATTAATTAATCAGTGTGCTCCAGTGGTGTTGTTAAATAAAACAAACAAAATCATAGACTATTTTGGGATAAACAAGTCAGTAGAGCACTCGTCTACGGTGCTTCGGTTTGTAAGATCAAACCTCGGCGGTTCCATTGGATTTTTCCTGTCCCATTGATCAGTCCGTTTACTGTGACAGATATATCAAAGGCTATGTTCTGTCCTGTCTGTGGGAAAGTTCATCATAAAAGATGCCTTGCTGTTAATGGAAAAAATATAGCAGGTTTCCTCTGATGACTGTGTCAGAATTACCAAATGTTTAACATCCAATAGCCGATGATTCATTAATCAGTGAGCTCTAGTGGTGTCGTTAAATAAAACAAACTTTATATCGCTGTGTATATCTGGTACAAAAAGGTTGGTATTATGTATAAGCCGACTCAACTTTTATGTAGCTGAAACGGACAAACGTATAGATATACTGACACACAATGAAAACGCAAAAACAACTTTTCATTGCAAATATCGACAAACTATTAATGAATTGATGGATAATGTAATATGACATTAATGACTGGTATTCATGAGATACATTCACATGGAAACATGGCCAGTTATCATCAGTAATCGAGTTGCATTCGTAATCGAAAAGTTCAACCCCCCTCCCCCCCCCCCCCCCCCCCCCATATCAAGGTCAGTATCTGGTGTGTCCACCATTGGCTCGTGAGCATGCATGAAGACGACGGGGAAAGGATTGGCACAAACATCTCAAAGAAGCCACAGGAATGTTCCTCCACTCCTGCATCGCCTGTGTGATGACAGCATTAGGGGGCTTCTACATCAGGAGCCGACTTCTTTTTCAGGAGCTGTCTAGTTTTGGAAATAGGGTCAAGGCAGTGCAAGTGTGGTGCAATATGCTATTGTTCTATAAATAAAGTGCGCGTCACCCGTACTGACTAAGTCAGATCACTCTATAGTAAATACACGATACCCTTTCAAATCGGATGACAGGTGCTTGCACCTGTGTATTGTATTGATATTGTTTGGGTCATAGCGTTGTATGTTTGTACAATATGCTATTGTTCTATTTAAATAAACTAGGTCACATTACCGTATCGTAAATACACGCGATCGGCCGAATCGGGGTTATGTGTATTTGTAAACTGCTCATTGTATTGATGTTGTTTGACAATGGTTTTTGCAAATAATAAGGTCACATCCAGCCGTGTAGCTACCTGCTTTTCTATACACTCATTTAAGCGTGTCGCAAATAGAAAGTGACACGAATGAGAGGTATTTTTATATTATGAAAACATTGTGTTGTAGGCAACTGTTTACATTCGATATAAATATTACCAACAATTTATTTTTATCTCATTAATCTAAAATCATGCCGAGAGAAGGGTGGACAGAATATTTGTTGAATATTTATTTTAATCCAAAACACCCAGCCTCCTTTTCGGGAGTAAATAAACTGTATCGTATTGTAAAAAAGGAAGGGAAATTTGTTATTAGCTTACACCATATCAAACGGTGGCTTGCTTCGCAAGACGCCTACTCGCTTCAGCGATCGTTGCGCTACAAATTCAAAAGAAACAGGCTCGTGGCGAGTGGACTGAATGCACGATGGGATGTTGATTTAGCAGACGTTTCTAATATTGAATTGGATAACGGTGTGAAATTCCTGCTGATATCTGTCAATGTTTTTACAAGATATCTATGGGTTGAACCCATGAAAAACAAACAACGAGAATCTGTCATTAAAGCACTGAAGAAAATATTTGCCACTGCACCTTTACCAGGGATTATAAGATCGGATAAAGGCCGTGAATTCAATAATAAAAAAAGTGAAATCATATTTGAAAGACAAAGATATAACATTCTATGTCACTCAGAATGAGACCAAAGCATCATATGCCGAGAGAGTGATACGAACTCTGAAGGTTGCTATGTACAGATATTTTACATATAAACAGACTTATCACTACCTGTATATTCTACAAGATCTAGTGGATGGTTACAATCATAGACCACACAGGTCATTAAATTAGCGATCACCTTCAGACATCGACGAGCAAAATGAAGCTATGGTGTGGAAAGAGCAGTACATCGATCCTTTAAAAACAGTCTAAAACTAAAAGGAAACCTTTTAAATTTAAGGTTGGGGATCAAGTGAGAATTTCTTATTTGAAATACACCTTTCAAAGAGATTATCAAGAAAAATGGACTGAAGAAATATTTATAATAAAGAGGAGATACTATAGAGATGGAATTTCCATCTACCAACTGAAAGATTATGCGGATGATCCCATTGAAGGTAGCTTCTATGAAAAAGAGTTACAACAAGTCATCAAAACAAATGATAACATTTGGAAAGTGGAGAAGGTGCTCAAGAGGAGAAACAGAAGAGGACAAAAAGAAGTGTTTGTCAAATGGATGGGCTACCCTAAACAGTTCAATAGTTGGATACCAGAAACAGATCTTCAGCAAGTATAAATAGCAACACTTCTTAATCGATCACCAATGTTCGAAGTTAGATGTGACTATAAAGGGAGACACAACCAATTAGTATTCATTATGATTTCTGATGTCATGGTGTCAACACCTATTTAAAAGATGTATCAGTGTCATATTTGCATTAAAAAATATGTCTGGCCCCATGACCTGTCTCGTCATATACGGACTAAACATGACAAAATAAGACAATCTTTTTCACCAGTGGCAGCAGCATCTATACCATCATCATCAGCAGCAGCATCTATACCATCATCAGCAGCAGCAATACCACCACTGACAGCATCAGCGATACCACCATCGGCAGCAGCAGCAGCAGCAATACCACCACCGCCACCAACACCACCACCGCTAGGTCAAGAGATATCAGGTCCACTTGAAAAAGAAGTGCCTTTTCAGTTTACCATACCTTCCAATGCTGTTTTCGTGGGTCCGAGTGGATGTGGCAAGACTATGTTTATGTATCATATTCTCAAGAGTGGACTCATCAAGCCAACACCTAACAACATTGTATGGTGTTACACCGAGTGGCAGCCCCTTTATGATACTATTCGTGAGACCATGCCCCAAGTTCAGTTTGTGAAAGGTATCCCCTACAACCTACATGATGATACTTTCTTTGATGCACGCAACAACAATGTTTTAATTCTGGATGATCACATGACCGAAGCCAAGGATGACAAACGTATTTCTCAACTGTTTACAAGAACCTCACATCACAAGAATGTAATTAATTTTCTACTACTTCAAAATTTGTTTCCGAGAGGCAAGGAGTCACGTGACATTGCTCTAAATTCACATTTTGTGACTCTGTTTAATTCACCCGTAGATGGGCAACAAGTGAACTTGTTTGCGAGAAGAATTTATCCCAACAGTACTGATCGTTTTATGTCTGTGTATGAAGCAGCTGTTCAACAACCTTATGGGAATCTGACTATTGACTTACGACCTTCTACCTCTGAGAATGAAAGACTTAAACCCAATGTTCTAACTACTAGTAACAGTGTTTCTCAACAACCTATAAAAGAACCATCAATTTAGGAATATCCTCAGTTGAATAGTAACAGTCCTCCTGTGAACATCAAACACAACACTTTAGACGACGTGACAGAAACTTCTGAAGTTGGTAGAGAATTTAATTATAGTGACACTGAGGATATTGATACAGTTA
This sequence comes from Gigantopelta aegis, assembly GCF_016097555.1. Taxonomy (NCBI): domain Eukaryota; kingdom Metazoa; phylum Mollusca; class Gastropoda; order Neomphalida; family Peltospiridae; genus Gigantopelta; species Gigantopelta aegis. Next base: position 7,845,015 of record NC_054711.1, read on the forward strand.
TCAACATGCCTTCCTGTGACGAATGCGGTATTTTGTTTGAGAACAACCATGATCTTCAACGCCATGTAAGAACTTGGTGCCCCGAAAATCGGGGTCAGCCTTTACGAAAACGAGCCAAACTGGATGAAGAACCCATCAATACCGATGTTAAAGATTCCAAAGTGGTGTACAAAGAATGGGAAGCTGCAGGTCTGACAGAGATGTGGAAGTTGATCTTGAAAACTTGTAAAGAAAGCATTCAGGCAAAGAAAGAAACTTATGAAGATCAAGGCAAGTCTGAAAGATGGATTGAAAGGAAGTTACAAAAATGTTGGGAAAAAACTTTCATTGACAGAATGGTTCGAGCCCTACAGTTTGTGACTTATTTCAGTGAAGCACCCTTGTTCAAAACCATACTGTCTAAAGTGAAGAATATGGACCCCGAGACGGACCCGGTTATAATCTCTAACAAGATTGAATTGTGGATGAAACCAAATGTCAAAGATATACTGTCCCAGGTAGATTTTGCTGAAGCTGAGGACTTAGTCAGTGATCAAGAAGAAGAAAATTACGATGATACAGACACTGAATAAATAGTTTTGTATATATTTATATGTAAAATACAGTCAAGAGTTTCTCTTTATCCTTGACAAGTATCATAATATATGTATGTTGAGAGAAATAAAATACATTGTAGTAATCAAACATTTCTCTTGTTATTTATTTATTGTATTAAAGTTAAATAAAAATTAAAAATTAAAAAAGGCATTGAACAAGTTAAGTTTATTACAAGATTAAACATTTTGAACAAAATCTATTTTATTAAGAAGGTAACATACAAAAAAGGTTAACATATATGCATACATAAAAACCATTATAAGGTATGAAGTGGTTCTCATTTACAATAGACAATATTATGCACATGTGGTCTATAGCTTAATCAATGATTCTAGTATGAGTACGGTAGTGTCCATGGGCTAGAGTATGGATTCCATCTTCAAGGACATAGCGCTTGTCATCGTATGGAGATACACTTATCTTGTTGGTGACTACACTAAAAAGCTGATGATTCACACTCTGGATAGTGTTCATGTTATGTCTCATTTGGGAATGTTCAAACAGGCATTTCTTATACATATTATGTCTCAGGACCTTTTTTATCACAGTTTTGCTAACACCTTTAGCTGTTTTTTTCTCCTTCCCCTCATAGAAGACTGAATACATTTTGGGTCTAAGACTAACAAACTCTTCCATGACAGATCCCCGAGCTCATCCTTCATTTTACCTAAAACTTTGGCATTAGCAACAGAGTAGAGAGGATGAGAGGAATTGTAGTTGCTTGAGGCGAACAAGTCAGCATGTCTCTGAAAATCAGAATAGACATCTTCTGTTTCAATTTCATAACACGGTGAATCTGTATCTGTGAACAAAAGCTGGACTTTATTTCCATACATTGTTTTCATAAAATCATAGTGAAAATCATACATAACGATTTTAGACATGTCTAGAATCGAAAAGTCTGCATAGATAGGCTGGTTGAGAAAGATGGTGGCTTTCTTAAGATGAACTGCAGCCAAATCAGGGTTGAAGATTTTAAACCCTTCAAATGTAGGTTTAGCACAGTTTTGTTAAACGTTTCTTGGAATTGACAAGCTCCACATTCACATGTTTTCTCACATTCATCATGCTTCGACCAAAGCATGAGTTGTTCATCAACTTAAAGAAAGCTTTATCAGTTTCATTTTTAGACTGGTTTCTTTTCTCGGTGTTGAAATCAATATAGGCTTTCAACCATGGAGATTGTTTAAACTGAATAGCTCTATGGATCTTTGTCAACTTTAATCCCTGTTGGAGATAGAATTGTAATTTTCTGTAATGTAGTACATATTTCTCTTTATCATTGAGGTTTGGAACTAATTTTTTCACAGGCCGACCTGTAAGACAAAGCTTATCTCTCAGCTGCTGTGAGTGAGGAGAAATCATGTTATCAGTAACTAGCATGGACTCAGGAGCTAGAGGATAATCACTATGACAGTCATGTAACTCCGTAGGGTACTCTATATCCACTTCCAAAATATACCCTATGTTTGAATTCTTGGTCACAGTCATTATGTCTAGACTGTCCAAGTCTTTAACCCACTGAAAATCTCTTTCAGGGAGGTATTGAGACATGCTGTGGCCATACAAGTTATTGGCATCCAAATACATAAGATAGGTAGAGGGTTCATTTTCATTAAATGTTTCCAGATAATGGTTGTTAGCTTTGGAAAACTTTTTTGATATCATTGAAATCCCCCCTCTTAGACCATGTTCTATCATGAGATGCATGTCCACATCTGTAAGAAGCTCAAGTTCCACACACCCCATCTTGAGCATGGCGTCCCAGCCTACACCAGGTAAAGTGTAATAGTGAGCACTATCCAGATGATAATAATCCAAACACATATTCCTAAAATGTTCAAATACATCTGCCAAGAGGAGAACGTCTGTTTTCATGTACAGATCATGGTACTCTCCCATGGTTTTCAAGTCAAACGTTGTCCACACCTGATGAGCATGCTCATAATCCTCATCCGAGATATCACTGTCAGTGAGAATGTTATAAAATTCAGTTTGAGAAGGGAGATTGGTCATGTTAAACTTAGACTCATCATCCATAAAGTCATAAGGATATACCCCTTTTCTTAGAAGTAAGTTGATTTGCTGCTCGTCCGAAAATTCTTTTTTGAGTTGAGTGAATTTAACACTACCCTCTGCTTTCAAGTTGGTAACTAATGTCTCAAGTGATGCATTCAAAAACTGAAGGGAGTCTATGAATCGTAAATTACCGATAGAGAATGATATGTATTTTTCCATGTTGTTGGCGAGACAGCTAAGTTTTTGTTTCACAGATTTGTCTAAATATTTCATGATTAAGTGGCTATCATATCCCTTGAGGTTGTGAAAAACAACGGGAATAAAAAAACCTCATTAAGATTGCTATGTTTCCCCTTGTTCCTCCTAAACTGATACTGTAAATTACATTTACTGTGTGCAGGACCCCTATAAACTCCACTCAAATGATCGTGGTCGCGAACTCTGTCTGACCCTAGCTTGCCTTGACATATATGACAGGTACTAGCAATTCTAAATGTCCTCTCATCTTCTACTGTCAATCTCATTGGCTCCACTATTTGTAAGATTGTTCCAATGTTTTTACTTTCCTCGAACAGATGATCAATGAAAATATTAATAGCATCTGGTCCCCTGTACACAACAGCAGGTTTGTAATACGAAGAGTCTGAGCTAGCAACTTTGTAACAAAAGCCAGATGGTTTGTGCTTTTGATATTGTGTAGTGTGAGAGGAATTGGGATTATTCATACACCCAGGAATTTTCTGAGTGAGTGACTCAAAGTCCGCAAATATTATGAAATGAACCTTAAGCTGATTCTGAACACTTTTAAATTTAAGCCATTTTTGTTCCTCTGTAGGCAACTTGATTTTTTGAAGTCCATGGGGAGTACAATAAGGTGTGTGATTCTCCAACAAATCTTTTCTACTGAAACCATGAAGCCCAATGACCCAGTTGGGTGATCGTTTTAAAAATAGAACAAGGAAGTGACCTGTTTTCTCGATTAAAAAAATAAGGGAAACTGGATGAGATATTCATGTTATAAATAAATAAAAATTACAATATATTTTTATTTGTTTTTATTCTGTTAAAAAAAAACCCCAAAACATCCAATAGTATGTATACATGTATTCCTACGCTTATTTACAGAACATGGCTGACGATAAGAACGAAAGAAATTATTTTTGAGTGTTTTAAGGTACACTTCTCGTACTGTTTGTAATTATAAGAATTGTTTCTCATTTTTTAGGAATTTATCGATTTATAAAAGTCACAAATGTAGTATAAAATCGCTTTGCTACGCTACGCGATTTTATACCATTTGTGACTTTTATACATCGATAAATTCCTAAAAAATGAGAAACAATTCTTATATAAACAAAGTTTACAATCAATTTAAATGTCTTATCCAATTAAAACGTATTTGTGCTTTTAACTTCTTTGTTACAGAGCAATTAGTTCCAGGTCAACTTACACGTCACAGTTTACCAATTTCGGTCGTGCTCATTTTATTGGATCATATGGCTGTGGCGACCTGATCATCACCGTGAAGCAACCAACCACAAATCTCAAATGTGACCCCTCCCCCAACACCAGTACTGAAGAAAATCCTCGAATTTGGAGAAAAACGATGAGTATTTCCATCATTCTACCGACACTATTAGATTCGATTGCAACTCTCTATTATAGTGCTTAGCAGTTATGCTAATATGAATAAAAGTTGTTATCCAAAATCGGACATATTTTAGAGAGAGACACACACACACAACAAAAACGGAGAAGAAATGTTTTTTACCCTCAGCTGTATGGTTCGACCAAACCCCTGATTCTGAACTCCTGGTTGAGTTCTTACAATTCCAAGTGAATAACTATTGAACTATCAATATAAAATACTATGAAATAATAATCGAACTCTTTCATCAATTGTTTACAGATTTATTCATTTCTCAAAAATGTTGCAAAACGGAGGTCACATGATATGATTTCGACCAGCCCAAGCAATATAATAATACAATTCTATTTACAGAATTTAGAAAATGATGGTTAAAGGCATACTGTCACAGATTTAAGGACTTTATTTCTCTAAAAATGAATAATAAATCAAAATTACATTAATTTTTACAGACCAAACCTAGCTATTGCATCACTTCAACTACACCATGATGGAGTGAAATCCATGTCAAACACCTCTGCAGTGTTAGTTTTTGAATTATGGACCATTGCCATAATTCAATTATTTTTACAAAATAGCATTAATAATTGGAGTATGGTGGTTACGTAGATGGTTGAGTAAAGTACATTTAGGGACAAATCAAATATATATATATTTAAGTAATACTTTGTTAGGCCATGTAATAGGTCAGTGGTCTGTGACAATATGCCTTTAATGGATGTATTGTACACACCGGGTGTAAATGAGTAAAATAGCACAAGTAAATTTATGAACACAACCACCTACCGCAATCTAATTAAAATTAGCTCCACTATTACATGTGGATCTAAAGACAGCCAGTTGGAGCTCATGTCCACCAATCAAATCCTTACTTGCAGAATCCTGCCAGTGATTTAAAACTAACAACACTGCGTAGTCCCCAATGTCCAGGTAACATTTCGTCTGTAAATAATAATTTAAATATTGACCAATCACACTTCGCCTTTTATAACGTTATTTGGGAGCATACAAATTCTAAAAATATCGGGCGAGTCTATTTTAGTGGCCGCAGTACAGCGAACCATACCAATACGTACGGGGTGGGTTATCAGTCTTCAATTTTACATAAAAAAATATTTATTTATTTATAAAATAAAAAAAAACTAAATCAGTCTTCAGTTTTACATTACAAATTATTTATTTTATAAAATAAAACATGTTTTAAGGCATTCGTAATTCACACGAAACATGTCGTATACCCTCAGGATAATTCGGAATGTTTTCAAATTATTTTTAAATCACTGGCAGGATTCTGCAAGTAAGGTTTTGATTGGTGGACATGAGCTCCAACTGGCTGTCTTTAGATCCACATGTAATAGTGGAGCTAATTTTAATTAGATTGCCACCTACCGTTTCTACTCTTACAATATGCGAGATCATCACAAACACAAACACACACACACACACACACACACACATCCCCCCCCCCCCCCCCCCCCCCCAGTTATCCATATAGCTGTTGAGGGCGGCACATATTAATATGCAGATGATGTTGCTTAAGGATAGGAATGGAGGGAATGATTGGAAGGGAAGAGGAAGGAATGATAATGGTTGTGAACAGTGTGCCATCCGTCCTCCGTGTATTGTGGCTAGTGAAACGCATATTGTAGTTGATGTTGTCGATGTAGAATGGGTACATCAAAGGCTGTGGTATGTGCTATCCTGTCTATGGGATGGTACAGATAAAAGATCTCTTGCTGCTAATCGAACAGAGTAGCCTATGAAGTGGTGACAGCAGGTTTCCTCTCTCAATATCTGTGTGGTCCTTAACCATATGTCCGACGTCATATAACCGTAAATAAAATGTGTTGAGTGCATCGTTAAATAAAACATTTCCTTCCTTCCTTGTTGAGACTGGAGATCCATTTTATACATTCGAGGTGTCCAACAGAGCCTCCCGAGCATTCGCGAGCATACCATCCGTTAAGATAGGCCACTATATAAAAGCTCAGTTGTACACGAAGAACCATTTAATCATTTAGCGCGCACCCCTGGGGACCGGGCGGGTTTCTCCTTTTTTTAATGTCGAGTGGCCAGTTTAATGAATACCCGCTAAAACTGATTAGAATCAGGATAAAAAGATGTTATAATTAAAACACAGGTTGCAAAATATAAAATACTTACATATGTTAAAATGCAAAGAGAAATATTAAAAGATATAAAGAACATATTTAATAACTAATACAATACGACTACACACTAAAATACATGTAAAAGTACATCACCAAATATTTGGGACAAGGACTAAAATAAATGTGCCAATGATTCGCCCACGCAGTGCGTACATACGATACATACATACGATACATACATTTGCGTTTATATGTACACATTTTATTTGAAGGGTGGGGTGAACTAGATGTCAGAACACATATATCAATGCTTTCACCACTAAGTGCGGCGTTCTTGTATGGCGGTCATTTCCTCATACAATGACTTCCAGAAAGGGTTCTGATATTTATAAAGTGGATGAGACCCTGTGTGAGAGGTCCCTATACTATTATAATATCTATATGCACAATTAATAAGAACAGTAGAACTACTCTAATCGCTATGTGCTTGAATAATTTAAAATCACAATATAAGTAATGAAAGTGAATAATGATGGAGAACAGAACATAACTAGAATAGTAAACAGGTACCGTCCTGGGGGGGGGCGGCGCGCCGGTCCCAAATACTAATGAAAGTGAATAATAATGGAGAGCCGGTCCGCCCCATTAATGGACAGAACTAGGATAGTACACAGGTACCGTCCTGAGGGGACCGGCCCAAAATACTAATGAAAGTGAATAATGATGGAGAGCCGGTCCGCCCCATTAATGGACAGAACTAGGATAGTACACAGGTACCGTCCTGAGGGGGGCCGGCCCACAATACTAATGAAAGTGAATAATAATGGAGAGCCGGTCCGCCCCATTAATGGACAGAACTAGGATAGTACACAGGTACCGTCCTGAGGGGACCGGCCCAAAATACTAATGAAAGTGAATAATGATGGAGAGCCGGTCCGCCCCATTAATGGACAGAACTAGAATAGTACACAGGTACCGTCCTGAGGGGACCGGCCCAAAATACTAATGAAAGTGAATAATAATGGAGAGCCGGTCCGCCCCATTAATGGACAGAACTAGGATAGTACACAGGTACCGTCCTGAGGGGACCGGCCCAAAATACTAATGAAAGTGAATAATAATGGAGAGCCGGTCCGCCCCATTAATGGACAGAACTAGGATAGTACACAGGTACCGTCCTGAGGGGGGCCGGCCCACAATACTAATGAAAGTGAATAATGATGGAGAGCCAGTCCGCCCCATTAATGGACAGAACTAGGATAGTACACAGGTACCGTCCTGAGGGGGGCCGGCCCACAATACTAATGAAAGTGAATAATAATGGAGAGCCGGTCCGCCCCATTAATGGACAGAACTAGGATAGTACACAGGTACCGTCCTGAGGGGGGCCGGCCCACAATACTAATGAAAGTGAATAATAATGGAGAGCCGGTCCGCCCCATTAATGAACAGAACTAGGATAGTACACAGGTACCGTCCTGAGGGGGGCCGGCCCACAATACTAATGAAAGTGAATAATGATGGAGAGCCGGTCCGCCCCATTAATGAACAGAACTAGGATAGTACACAGGTACCGTCCTGAGGGGGGCCGGCCCAAAATACTAATGAAAGTAAATAATAATGGAGAGCCGGTCCGCCCCATTAATGGACAGAACTAGGATAGTACACAGGTACCGTCCTGAGGGGACCGGCCCAAAATACTAATGAAAGTGAATAATAATGGAGAGCCGGTCCGCCCCATTAATGGACAGAACTAGGATAGTACACAGGTACCGTCCTGAGGGGACCGGCCCAAAATACTAATGAAAGTGAATAATAATGGAGAGCCGGTCCGCCCCATTAATGGACAGAACTAGGATAGTACACAGGTACCGTCCTGAGGGGACCGGCCCAAAATACTAATGAAAGTGAATAATGATGGAGAGCCGGTCCGCCCCATTAATGGACAGAACTAGGATAGTACACAGGTACCGTCCTGAGGGGACCGGCCCAAAATACTAATGAAAGTGAATAATAATGGAGAGCCGGTCCGCCCCATTAATGAACAGAACTAGGATAGTACACAGGTACCATCCTGAGGGGGGCCGGCCCACAATACTAATGAAAGTGAATAATAATGGAGAGCCGGTCCGCCCCATTAATGGACAGAACTAGGATAGTACACAGGTACCGTCCTGAGGGGGGCCGGCCCACAATACTAATGAAAGTGAATAATGATGGAGAGCTGGTCCGCCCCATTAATGAACAGAACTAGGATAGTACACAGGTACCGTCCTGAGGCGCGCCGGTCCCAAATACTAATGAAAGTGAATAATAATGGAGAGCCGGTCCGCCCCATTAATGGACAGAACTAGGATAGTACACAGGTACCGTCCTGAGGGGACCGGCCCAAAATACTAATGAAAGTGAATAATGATGGAGAGCCGGTCCGCCCCATTAATGGACAGAACTAGGATAGTACACAGGTACCGTCCTGAGGGGACCGGCCCAAAATACTAATGAAAGTGAATAATAATGGAGAGCCGGTCCGCCCCATTAATGAACAGAACTAGGATAGTACACAGGTACCATCCTGAGGGGGGCCGGCCCACAATACTAATGAAAGTGAATAATAATGGAGAGCCGGTCCGCCCCATTAATGGACAGAACTAGGATAGTACACAGGTACCGTCCTGAGGGGGGCCGGCCCACAATACTAATGAAAGTGAATAATGATGGAGAGCTGGTCCGCCCCATTAATGAACAGAACTAGGATAGTACACAGGTACCGTCCTGAGGCGCGCCGGTCCCAAATACTAATGAAAGTGAATAATAATGGAGAGCCGGTCCGCCCCATTAATGGACAGAACTAGGATAGTACACAGGTACCGTCCTGAGGGGACCGGCCCAAAATACTAATGAAAGTGAATAATGATGGAGAGCCGGTCCGCCCCATTAATGAACAGAACTAGGATAGTACACAGGTACCGTCCTGAGGGGGGCCGGCCCACAATACTAATGAAAGTGAATAATAATGGAGAGCCGGTCCGCCCCATTAATGGACAGAACTAGGATAGTACACAGGTACCGTCCTGAGGGGGGCCGGCCCACAATACTAATGAAAGTGAATAATGATGGAGAGCCGGTCCGCCCCATTAATGAACAGAACTAGGATAGTACACAGGTACCGTCCTGAGGGGACCGGCCCACAATACTAATGAAAGTGAATAATAATGGAGAGCCGGTCCGCCCCATTAATGGACAGAACTAGGATAGTACACAGGTACCGTCCTGAGGGGACCGGCCCAAAATACTAATGAAAGTGAATAATGATGGAGAGCCGGTCCGCCCCATTAATGAACAGAACTAGGATAGTACACAGGTACCGTCCTGAGGGGGGCCGGCCCACAATACTAATGAAAGTGAATAATAATGGAGAGCCGGTCCGCCCCATTAATGGACAGAACTAGGATAGTACACAGGTACCGTCCTGAGGGGGGCCGGCCCACAATACTAATGAAAGTGAATAATGATGGAGAGCCGGTCCGCCCCATTAATGAACAGAACTAGGATAGTACACAGGTACCGTCCTGAGGGGACCGGCCCACAATACTAATGAAAGTGAATAATAATGGAGAGCCGGTCCGCCCCATTAATGGACAGAACTAGAATAGTACACAGGTACCGTCCTGAGGGGACCGGCCCACAATACTAATGAAAGTACTGAATATAAAAGCACTGATGCGTCGACATCGCCGGGAGAGAGAAGGTGACACACTGCCAAATGTTGTCTTTCTCCCATGTAGTCCACCGAGTCTCAGCACACACCCATCTCTCACACTTATAATTAATTTGCTTGTACAAGTAATTGTTCTCTAAATTGTTCGCCTGTCGTAAGAATTTGACAAGATTATTTCTCTCTTTATTGTTTTCAGTTGTCAAGAGTTGTATCAGTTTGAAGACACTGGGGTGGTTGAAATAGTATTTTTTAATTAAAAAAATTCTTAATATTTCATATCGTGGACACGAAAGGATAAAATGTAACTCATCCTCAATCTCATTAATGTTACATAATGTACAGCTTCATTGTTTAATCTATGTGCACAAATTCTCATTGTAGTTATTTCTTTTAAATTACGTGAATCAATTGGTGTAATTTATATCCTTTTAATAAATGCTGATACAGTAATCCATTTGGCGATGCGTTATTGTACTGTATTACTTGTGCTTAAATACATCACATATTCTTTCTTTAATTATATGATAATAACTATATCAGTCGATTGCCATATTTAACTTAGTCCAAGCGTATCTAATTCTTGTTTAATTTTTATCAACCAAGTATCTCCAAACTGATACATTTCTTCATATATAGTTTTCAAAATGCAGTCACTGGTGCTGCCAAGTTTTAGCCAATATTTAAAAATTCACATTTTTCTTATAATGACAAGGGGAAATCGTCCCAATTCGCTATAAACAAAATAATTACAAGTTCTTTTATGTACACCCAATACTCTCTTACAGAATTGTATACGCACATTATCAATTTCGTGAGCCGAGTGAAATCCCCAGATTTGAGATCCGTAACTGAGAACCTCGTTGACACAAGTATCAAAAACAGCTAGCATTGTTTCAGTGTTAAAAACATTGTTATTACGAATATTTGTGATCCAATATTGGGATTTACATCATTGTTCAGCAAGTATGTTTTTGCGCACGATTAAATTTTCCATTGTAAAAGTGTAATAATCCAAGATAATAAAATTCGATTACGACCTCTAATTGAATGAATGAATGAACGACACCCCAGCACAAAAAAACACATCGGCAAATGGTAAGTATATGAAAATATTATTTATTTAAAACCAGAGTGTAAGGAGCTGTGGGCGAAAAGTATACTAGTGAGAGAGAAAAGGGTGTAGGGGCATTACACCTACCCATCGAGTCGTTAAAACTCGCTCTGGGTGGGAGCCAATACCGGGCTACGAACCCTGTACCTACCAGCCTTATGTCCAATGGCTTAACCACGACGCCACCGAGGCTAATAAACAAGACAAGACTTTATTTACACTCAGGCCGTTACACAACGACATATGAGGAATATATACATCAACATTTACTTATACACACGTGACAAGATGGTTGACATTAATTACAATACATACACAAACACATATACGGGTATCTGATAGTTTTGCATGTTTATGCAGTAAAATGTTGGTAACTAGATTACACTTCAAGGGATTATTTTTGTGCATACATATGAACAATCAGGAACTCTGAGATGTATTTTAGAGCATCACGGAATTAAAATATAACAGTTAAAGTTTGTTTTCTTAAATGACACCACTAGAGCACACTGATTTATTAATCAGCAGCTACTGGATGTCAAACATTCTGTAATTTTGACATTTTAGTCTTAGAGAGAAAACCTGCTACATTTGTTTGTATGTACCATCAGACAGAATTAAGGTTCAAATACGATGTGATGTCGTAGTCTTGAATTAAGGTTCAAGTATGCTGTGACATGGTAGTCTCTGAATTAAGGTTCAAGTATCCTGTGATGTCGTAGTCTCTGAATTAAGATTCAAGTATCCTGTGATGTCGTAGTCTCTGAATTAAGATTCAAGTATCCTGTGATGTAGTCTCTGAATTAAGGTTCAAGTATCCTGTGATGTAGTCTCTGAATTAAGGTTCAAGTATCCTGTGATGTTGTAGGTGCAGAATCCTGAATTAAGGTTCAAGTACGCTGTGATGTCGTAGTCACACATCTCCACCTGGATGTCCTTATACAAACATTCCTTTCTTCTTCCAGACGATATTTTAACACATGTATCTCAGCTACAAAATATATCACCTGTTGTGTGTCAAACACTGGTTATATAGATATCATTCAGGCAACAACAAGAGGAATCGTTTGATCTGGATCGCCATGTACTCCATTTGGTGTTTTGACTTTACGATTTTTCAAAGATATACCATCAGTCTCAGACTCCTGCAATGTTGGAGTATTCGCTGGCTTTTCGCCCATTGGCTTCCCGCCAAATGAAAATGGCGAAGAAACAGGTTTCTGCAATACAAGACGGAATGAATTAATGAATAAATGAAGGTTTAAAGGGACATTCCTGAGTTTACTACAACGTTTAATATGTTGTCGACTAACAGCCTTTTTTACGATTATAATTGCATATCAAATATATTTTTCTGCATAAAATATTAGTGGCTCTATATAAAACATGCTTCTGATCCTTCTAATATTTTTACTAGGTTAAATTTAATTTAATATCCTAAAATATTATTTTTTCGTAAGTAAAAAATTATTTGAAGACAGAATCCAGTTTAATAGTTCGTTAATAGTTTAATTCGTTTAATAGTGTGTGAATCCACCCCTGGCGCGAATACACTCGACACATCGTTGCCTCATGCTGTTGATCAGACGTCTGAAGAACTCTTGGGGAATGGCCTGCCACTCTGCCATAAGAAGTTGACCCAGATCATGAAGGTTGGCCGGAGGGGCATGGTTATCCCGAACTCTCCTGCCTAATTCGTCCCAGGCGTGCTCTATTGGGGCCAAGTCAGGCGAATATGCTGGCCAATCCATCCTGGCGATACCTTGTTGTCTGAGAAAGTCCGTTACCACCCTGGCGCGGTGGGGTCTGGCATTGTCATCCTGCAGAACTGCCCCGCCGCCAATCTGCTGAAATCCTGGGAGAACCAACGGCCGGATAATCTCATTCAGATAGCGGATTCCATTCAGGTTGCCATCCACCACATAGAGTGGGGTCCTGTGGTGGATAGAGATGCCGCCCCACACCATGACGATGCCACCACCGAACCGGTGACGTTGTCTAACATTAACGTCAGCGAAGCGCTCCCCAGGACGTCTGTAGACACGAACCCAACCGTCGTTGAACTGGAGACTAAACCTGGACTCATCAGTGAACATCACTCGACCCCACTGAACATGTTGCCACCGCAGATGAAGCGTGCACCAGTGACGTCTGGCCGTTCTGTGACGTGGTAGGAGTGGTGGTCGAACAGCCTGGCGACGGCAGCGTAGATTATTGGCTCTCAGACGATTGCGTATGGTTTGATCAGACACTCGAGTTCCATTCGCAGTCCGCAGATTGTCACGTAATCGGCGTGCAGTGGTTGTGCGTAGACGTAGAGCCATATTGGTGATGTAGCGGTCCTCTCTATTTGTAGTGCTTCAGGGTCTTCCCGAACGTGGACGATTTCGAACAGAATTCGTTGCTTGGTACCGTTGCCACAGTCGGCCAACGACACTCTGACTGACACCAAGTCTCAGAGCAACATTTCTTTGCGTATTGCCATCCTGAAGCCAAGCAATAGCCCTTCCTCGATCTTCGATAGTCAGTTGACGTCGTACCATTGTCGAATTTGGAGTGTGCACCATACACGAACGCAAGCTCCAATTATACGGAAATTCAGCATTGGGAACATGGAATACACATGCAAAGCGTGCAAGTGAAGCGCTTTGTAAAAAAGCAAGTTATGGGCACTTAGCAGACCTTTCGCTTTCGCCCTAATTTACGTGCAAATGTAAGCATGTTTTCGCCATTAGAACTAGTCGACAGTGTCAATGACAGTGGATTTTAATTCATTTATGGGTTGCTTAGACCCACTTTCGTCAAAATGGAACAATACCATGCGTGACATTATGGTCTAGCTAATATAATTGACATTCAGAAAATAATGTCGAAAATATCGTCTGACCCTTAAATTCTTTTGAGTAGTATACATGATCAGTGCCGTATCTCTGTGCAAAGCAGAGTCGAATGGTCATTTGGCAAAACGTTGAATTATTCCATGGATCTCAATCTAGTGCCTCGTCTATAGGAGAAAAGCCACTCCAAAGGAAATCATTTGCTGGGGATTTCACCTCTGTTGAATCGCCACAAAATTTATTCCATCCCTCTTGCATCGCCATGAAGAGGATTGCCAATCCCAGACTAGTTTACTAAAGCACACGCAGTTCTACCTTTAGTCTCTTTGTACTGCATTATCTTTTATTCTTTATTAAAAATGAGTTTTAATATGCATAACTTAATGGTAGTTTGTAAAGAAACATCTTTATTTATACTGGATTTTTTTTTCAATTGTGTTTTTTATTTGAGTTGGTATGGGTTTAAAACTTAATAACATGTTTTTATATGAATTTTAACTTTATTTGTTCATACATCATACCAACCATTTTGTACCAGATACCGAGGGGAAAACTAAGGGGTAAGCTTATTCAGAGAGTTGACTTATACATCATACCAACCATTTTGTACCAGAAACTAAGGGGTCAGCTTATTTACAGAGTCGGCTTATACATCATACCAACCATTTTGTACCAGATACTGAGGGGAAAACCAAGGGGTCAGCTTATTCACAGAGTCGGCTAAAACATCATACCAACCATTTTGTACCAGATACTGAGGGGAAAACTAAGGGGTCAGCTTATTCACAGAGTCGGCTAATACATAGCGATAAAAAATTTGTTTTATTTAACAGTACCACTAGAGCACATTGATTAATTAATCATCTGCTATTGGATGTTAAACATTTGGTAATTCTGACATAGTCATCAGAGGAAACATGCCATATTTTTTTCCCCATTAATAGCAAGGCATCTTTTATGATGAACTTTCCCACAGACAGGACAGAACATAGCTTTTGATATATCTGTCACAGTAAACTGACTGATCAATGGACAGGAAAAATCCAATGGAACCAACGAGGTTTGATCCTACAAACCGAAGCACCTCAGACGAATGCTCTACTGACTTGTTTATCCCGAGATAGTCTGATTTTGTTTGTTTTGTTTAACGACACCACTTGAGCACACTGATTAATAAATCATCGGCTATTGGATGTCAGATATTTGGTAATTCTGACACGTAGTCATCAGAGGAAACCTGCTACATTTTTTCTAATGCAGCAAGGGATCTCTTATATGCACTTTCCCATAGACAGGATAGCACATACCACGGCCTTTGATATACTAGTTGTCGTGCACTGGCTGGAACGAGAAATAGCCCAATGGGCCCACTGATGGGGATCGATCCCAAACAAACAGCACATCAAGCAAGTGCTTTACCACTGGGCTACGTCCCGCCCAGATAGTCTATGACAACATTACCTCACTACCATCTGCAATATTCTTTTTAAGTAAGGGGCTATCCGGTCCGCTTTCCACATCAACCTGAAACAAAGAAAGTTTAAAGCTACGTCCCGCCCAGATAGTCTATGATAACATTACCTCACTACCATCTGCAATATTCTTTGTAAGTAAGGGGCTATCCGGTCCGCTTTCCACATCAACCTGAAACAAAGAAAGTTTAAAGCTACGTCCCGCCCAGATAGTCTATGATAACATTACCTCACTATCATCTGCAATATTCTTTTTAAGTAAGGGGCTATCCGGTCCGCTTTCCATACCAGCTTCATACTCCTGAAACAAAGAAAGTTTAAAGTTTATTTTGTTTAATGACACCACTAGTCCACATTCATTAATTAATCATAATGGATGTCAAACATTTGGTAATTCTGACTCGAAGTCAACTGAGGAAACCCACTAGATTTTTCCTGATGCAGCAAGGGATATTCGATATGCACTTCCCCACAGACAGAAAAGCACATATCCTGGCCTTTGACCAGTTGTGGTGCACTGGTTGGAATGAGAAAAAACCAAACAGTTGAACAGATCTACTGACAGGCGATCGCTTGAACTGACTGAGCTAAATCCTGCCCCCTAAAAAAATCAACCTCCTCTGAGGGGATTCAAACCACAGACTCTCAGTACGAGTCCAGCACTCTACCCACTGAACTAATTGGGAAATTCCCAATAGCTACTGCCAGTAGGAGCACTTTATACCAACACTACTACATATACATGAATACTACATGAATGGCTATTAGATATCATTTATCTTATGAGTAGGGGCGTAAAGTGTTCGCTTGATGCATGGTCGGTCTGGGATCAATCCCCATCAGTGGGCCAATTGGGCTATTTCTTGATCCAGCCAGTGCACCACAACTTGTATATCAAAGGCCATGGTATGTGTTATCCTGTCTGTGGGATGATGCATATAAAAGACCCCTTGCTGCTAATCGAAAAGAGTAGCCCATGTAGTGGCGACAGCAGGTTTCCTCTCAAAATCTGTGTAGTCCTTAACCATATGTCTGACGCCATATCACCATAAATAAAATGTGTTGAGTGCGTCATTAAATAAAACATTTCTTTCTTTCCCTCTCTCACATTCCCTTCCTCTCTCTCTCTCACATTCCCTCACTCTATTTAACACTCTCTCTCCCTCAGTTATTTCTGTGCTTATATCCAACTACGGTTCAAGCACGCTGTCCTGGGCACACACCTCAATTATCTGGCCTGTCTGTTCAGGACAGTGAGTTAGTGGTTCCAGAAAGCAACCCCTACAATTGCCCACAGCAATCGACATGGATTTTTTAAATCTCCACTGCATCTTTTTTGCTGCGGAATGGACCCCAGTACTCGTGGAGACCCTATTACTAAGTCCTGTGAATGGACCCCAGTACTCGTGGAGACTCTATTACTAAGTCCTGTGAACGGACCCCAGTATTCGTGGAGACCCTATTACTAAGTCGTAGCCCAGTGGTAAAATTTTGTATTTATTTTTTATTACTAGTATATATTTATAGAAAACATATATAAAATTAACAGTTTTACCTCCTATATGTTACAATTACTTACAAATACTGAAACTAATCATCAGCTGTTGGATGTCAAACATCTGATAATTCTGATATATACCGTATATCACTGTGTATTAGCTGACTTTTCAAGCCTCTAAATACCATCATGAGAAGAGGGGCCAGCCAATACATGGAGTCAACAAAAATGTCGAAGAAAATACAACAAAATATCGTCGTGTACGGAAATACGATACTAATGAAAACATGTCGGTCATTCTAGGCTTCAAAACCTTACCATTGCGTTATTTAACCAGTATTTTTAACAGCCTCTATTAGGTCCCATACCAGTGTTTGTTTGATGCACACAATAAAAGTTATATTTTATTTAAGAAATGAAATTAAATGAAATTACTTTTATTTTTATCATGTCGACAATTTCCGACAAAAGCCACCGACAAGTAGTACCAGTATTTGGCGCCAAATGTGTCATGTGATCGGAACGGTCATTAAGTCCTTTTATAACCGCTAATATTTTGTCTTCAACTGCAAATTTAATTGGTCAGAATTGATGATTTTTACTTAACCGTCATTGTTGATATTGCAATTCCAAATAAATTATTAGAAACTACGTTTTATTACAGATATCACCATTAATAAAACAAAAGGAAGAGGTAGTGCTCATCATTGCAATTATCTATCATGGATGTTAAATGATATTTACACTGCCATATAAAAGTGAAACTACATTTATCAGCTAGTGAAAAAGATTGAAGTAAAAGAACAGAACAATGTTATCTCACATTAGGGGATATTTTTTTTGGATAAAACTTTATTCTTTTCTGGTTATTTTGAAATCTTTATTAAAATATGTTTTTTGTACATTGTACTTTGATCGGTTCACCGAAACAAATTCCCGTGATTAACTGTTTTATTTAACGGCACCACTAGAGCTCACTGATTAAGTAATCATCGGCTATTGGATGTTAAACATTTGGTAATTCTGACTCGAAGTCAACTGAGGAAACCCACTAGATTGTTCCTAATGCAGCAAGAGATATTTTATATGCACTTTCCCACAGACAGAAAAGCACATACCCTGGCCTTTGACCAGTTGTGGTGCACTGGTTGGAATGAGAGAAAAAAAAAAACAATCAGTTGAACAGATCCACTGACGTTCGATCCTGCGATGCAAGCACCTCAGGCGATCGCTCGACACCATATAACCATAAATTAAATGTGTTGAGTGTGTCATTAAATAAAACATTTCCTCCCTTCCTCATGAGTAATTTTTAAATGTATCTGACGAGCGAAAGTGAGCTCGATACATTTTTTAACAACAAGTTGTAAGACAAATGGTATCTAACGGACACAAATGTAGTATTCTATTTCTTACATATCCTCAAAAAGCAGGTTTTAAGTCAATTTAAACGTCTTTCCTGACTAAAACCTATAGAGACCTTGCGCTTGTAGCCAACTTAAGAATCAAACTCCTAGGAGAGGGAAGACTTTTAAATTTTCAATGTCAAATTTCTATTTAAAATTATTAAATTATTAAATTTACAAACACAATATTTCCTAAATATATCTGTATTAGTTTCTGAAGACTGCCCCTAAAAATACTTATCCTAAGTTTTAGAACTATCGACTCAAAACTCAGGAGAAGATAAGACTTTCAAATTTCAATTTCAATTTAAAATGTTTTTTAATAAAATTTCAAAAGTTCAATATTTCAACAAATATATCTCTATTAGTTTGTGAAGGATTCCCCAAAGGAACATTGTACCAAGTTTCAGAATAATTCAAACAACACTGTAGGAGAAGACAGACTTCAAATAACAGGTTGACGGCCGGACAAATCAGTATCAGAAAAGGTCTGCTGACAAATATTATAGCAAAGCTAACCAATCCCCAAATTCAATGTCTGAAATGGGCTAAGTATGATTCAAATAAAATTAGTATTGTTTTTGTTTTAACTCAACCTGGATATGCAGTCTAGTGGTACTACTGTACTTAGTAGGCCTAAGATTATAGATTATAAGATAGAATTAAAAAATATCTATCTTTACTTCAGTTTTACACTTCTGCAGGATTCTAAACCAAATCCCCAAATTCAATGTCTGAAAAGGGCAAAGTATGATTTAAATAAAATGTATTTGGTTTTTGGTTTTAACTCAACCTTTGACGTGCAGTCTAGTCGTACTATTGTACTTAGAATGCCTATGATGTGGAATGTGACTCTTCAGTTGTTGAGGGGATTTACGTTTCTTTACAGTATGAGAACAAAACACTGAGTCACCTACCTTCACTTCTGTCTGTTCACCAGCATCAGTATCGATGGACTGAAAGAAAACAACAACAAAATGAGACTGCCCCTGAGAATACTTGTACTAAGTTTCAGAACTATTCAATCAAAAGTTTAGATGAAGACAGACTTTAAAATGTTCAATGTTAAATTTAATAAAACTTCACAAATTCAAAATTTCCAAAATATCTCTCTATTAGTTTGGGAATACTGTTCCAAAGAATCATAGTACCAAGTTTCAGAACTATCCAATCAAAACTCTAGGAGAGGGAAGACTTAAATTTTCAATGTTAAATTTCTATTTAAAATAATTAAATTATTAAATTTACAAACAAAATATTTCCTAAATATATCTGAATTAGTTTCTGAAGACTGTCCCTAAAAATACTTATACTAAGTTTTAGAACTATCTACTCAAAACTCAGGAGAAGATATACTTTCAAATTTCAATTTCAATTTAAAATGCTTCTTAATAAAATTTCAAAAGTTCAATATTTCTAAAAATATATCTCTATTAGTTTGTGAAGGATTCCCCAAAGGATCATTGTACCAAGTTTCAGAATAATTCAATCAACACTGTAGGAGAAGATAGACTTCAAAGAACAGGTTGACGGCCTGACAAATCAGTATCAGAAAAGGTCCAATGACAAATATCATAGCAAAGCCAACCAATCCCCAAATTCAATGTCTGAAATGGGCTAAGTATGATTCAAATAAAATTAGCATTGTTTTTGTTTTAACTCAACCTGGATGTGCAGTCTAGTGGTACTACTGTACTTAGTAGGCCTATGATTTCGCACTTTCATGTGAATCTCAGATTTTAGTTTGTAATGAAAGATTATAGATTATAAGATAGAATTAAAAAGTATCTATCTTTACTTCAGTTTTACACTTCTGCAGGATTCTAAACCAAATCCCCAAATTCAATGTCTGAAAAGGGCAAAGTATGATTTAAATAAAATTAATTTTGTTTTTGTTTTAACTCTGGACATGCAGTCTAGTGGTACTATTGTACTTAGAATGCCTATGATGTGGAATGTGACTCTTCAGTTGTTGAGGTGATTTATGTTTCTTTACAGCATCAGAACAAAACCCTGAGTTATCTACCTCCAAATAAATTATTAGAAACTACATTTTATTACAGATACAACAGTTAATAAAACAAAAGGAAGAGGTAGTGCTCATCATTGCAATTATCTATCATGGATGTTAAATGATATTTACACTGCCATATAAAAGTGAAACTACATTTATCAGCTAGTGAAAAAGATTGAAGTAAAAGAACAGAACAATGTTATCTCACATTAGGGGATATTTTTTTTTATAAAACTTTATTCTTTTATGGTTATCTTGAAATCTTTATTAAAATATTTTTTTGTACATTGTACTTTGATCGGTTCACCAAAACAAATTCCTGTGATTAACTGTTGCGTGAGACCGACAATATCTCGATCCGACGTATCTATATTTTTGCCCGTTTCAGCTAAATAAAAGTTGAGTTGGCTTATACATCATACCAACCATTTTGTACCAGATACTGAGTGGAAAACTAAGGGGTCAGCTTATTCACAGAGTCGGCTAATACACAGTGATATAAAGTTTGTTTTATTTAACGGCACCACTAGAGCACATTGATTAATTAATCATCTGCTATTGGATGTTAAACATTCGGTAATTCTGACATAGTCATCAGAGGAAACCTGCCATATTTTTTCCCATTAATAGCAAGGCATCTTTTATGATGAACTTTCCCACAGACAGGACAGAACATAGCTTTTGATATATACGTCACAGTAAACTGACTGATCAATGGGACAGGAAAAATCCAATGGAACCGCCGAGGTTTGAACCTACAAACCGAAGCACCTTAAACGAGTGCTCTACTGACTTGTTTATCCCGAGATAGTCTATGATTTTGTTTGTTTGATTTAACGACACCACTTGAGCACATTGATTAATAAATCATCGGCTAATGGATGTCAAACATTTGATAATTCTGACACGTAGTCATCAGAGGAAACCTGCTACATTTTTTCTAATGCAGCAAGGGATCTCTTATATGCACTTTCCCATAGACAGGATAGCACATACCACGGCCTTTGATATACTAGTTGTCGTGCACTGGCTGGAACGAGAAATAGCCCAATGGGCCCACTGATGGGGATCGATCTCAAACCGACAGCGCATCAAGCAAGTGCTTTACCACTGGGCTACGTCCTGCCCAGATAGTCTATGACATTACCTCACTACCATCTGCAATATTCTCTTCAAGTAAGGGGCTATCCGGTCCGCTTTCCACATCAGCCTGAAACAAAGAAAGTTTAAAGCTACGTCCTGCCCAGATAGTCTATGACAACATTACCTCACTACCATCTGCCATATTCTCTTCAGGTAAGGGGATATCCGGTCCGCTTTTCATACCAGCTTCATACTGAAACAAAGAAAGATTAAAGTTTATTTTGTTTAATGACACCACTAGTCCACATCGATTAATTAATCATCGGCTACTGGATGTCAAACATTTGGTAATTCTGACTCGAAGTCAACTGAGGAAACCCTAGATTTTTCCTAATGCAGCAAGGGATCTTTTATATGCACTTTCCCACAGACAGAAAAGCACATACCCTGGCCTTTGACCAGTTGTGGTGCACTGGTTGGAATGAGAAAAAACCCAATCAGTTGAACAGTTGGATGGTATTGCATAGACGACCTGGTCATCTTTCTATCTCACACTCCCTCCATCTCTCTCTCACACTCCCTCACTATATCTATTTCACACTCCCTCCATCTCACACTTCCTCTCTCACTATCTCACACTCCCTTTCTCTCACTATCTCACAGACCCTCCCTCTCTCACACTCCTTCTCGCTCTATATCACACTCCCTCTCCCTCACACTCCCTCTCTCTATCTCACACTCCCTCTCTCTCTATCTCACACTCCCTCACTCTATCTAATTCACTCTCTCTCCCCTCTCTCATTGTTACTTCTGTGCTTATATCCTACTAAGGTTCAAGCACGCTGTCCTGGGCACACACCTCATTATCTGGCTTGTCTGTTCAGGACAGTGAGTTAGTGGTTCCAGAATGCAACCCCTACAATTGCCCACTATATTCAGTTTTTCTTTACACATGTTTTCTTGCCGCAGACAATTTCTTAATTGTGGAGGTTGGAATGATGATGGGGGAGATTTATAGTTATATCTGGTGATTTTATTAGAAAATTTTCTGTATGCAAATTAGCTTTAAATTTAAAAAAAGAAGTATTTTGTGGGTGAAAAGTATATGAAAAATTGCCTCGCACAATCCACCCCCCATCCCTCCACATCCATATGTTCAATTCTGGACCAGCCCTGAATCGCGTCTAGCTGGTATCTTCCATTATGACTAGTTCCCATTTTGACTACTCCTAGGTTTGACTACTTCCCATTATTACTACTTCCCAGTTTGACTACTTCCCAGTTTGACTACTCCCAGTTTGACTACTTCCCATTATGACTACTTCCCATTATGACTACTCTCCAGTTTGACTACTTCCCATTATGACTACTTCCCAGTTCGACTACTTCCCAGTTCGACTACTCTCCAGTTCAACTACTCTCCAGTTCGACTACTCTCCAGTTTGACTAGTTCCCAGTGTGACTACTCTCCAGTGTGTCTACTTCCGGTTTGACTACTCCCCAGTTTGACTACTTCCCAGTCTGACTACTCCCAGTCTGACTACTTCCCAGTCTGACTACTTCCCATTATGACTACTACCATTATGACTACTCCCCAGTGTGACTACTCCCAGTGTGACTACTCCCAGTTTGACTACTCCCAGTTTGACTACTTCCCAATTTGACTACTTCCACGTTTGACTACTTCCCAGATTGACTACTGGTAAAAATAAGGCTGAGGAAACACACCTCTATGACAATGAACTGCACTTATGCATAGATTAACAAACAATTGTATATTTTAAAGTTACATTCTCTGGTTACCATATTATAACATCAAGTACAAATATGAAATACAAGCTCAAATGCACTTTTAAAAAAATCGTGTGTGTTTGCTATGAACGGAGATCGTCAAAAGTATACTCTCGATTCCTCGCCTGTGCCTCCATAGCTCGGCAAAGTACAAACGACAGCCTGTTGTCAGTTTCAGTTAACACGTGCGTTTGCCGATTTCAAATTGTAGGGTTCGTCTCAAAAAATTAAAAGAGAAATCTTGCACTGTGCGAAGAACGTTTGGTTGAGGATGCGGTACTAGAGTCTTTTGTTAAAATTGGTTTGATCTTGACAACGCATTATCGACAATCGTACCTTCCTATTTCAGAATTAATATTTTATAAAGTGTTAGTAGAACTTTCAAAGTTTAGTTTGTATACTAGTAACACATTAATCATGTATATATTTTTTAATAAAAAATATACTAAAGTAGACAACAAACGTTTTCAGTTCTTAATTTTACGTGTTAAAATCGACAAATTGAAATAAATATTATTTCGTTTGGAAAGGGTAAAGTTAGTGGGGGGGGTTGTTTAACGACATCAAAGTTAGAGCATATTGATTTAATAATCATCCGGTGCCATACAACCGTAAATAAAATGTGCTGAGTGCGTCGTTAAATAAAACATATCCTATCCTTCCTTCCATCTGCTGTTGGATGTCTAACATTTGGTAATTTTGACATATAATCTTAGAGAGGAATCGGGTGCATGTACAGGGGGAGGGTATTGGAGGTCGAAACCCTTACTTGCCCAAGCTTAAACAAATTTGAAATGTATTTTCTGGGGGACCATGGCCCCATATAAACTTCGCTCAACACAGTATATAACCCCAACCCCGATGAAATCCCTGCACAAGCGCCTTGAAAACCCACTACATTTTTTTTAGCAAGGGATCTTTTATATGTACCATCCAGACCTGTCAACCCTCCCGGATTCCGCGGGAGTCTCCCGGTATTTGATCAAATCTCCTTTCACCTGTGCGGGAGACAGTTTCTCCTGTTAAATGACATTTTTGTAAGCATAAAAAAAATCGATCCTCTTTTGTCAAAATAACAGAAGGGAAGTAACTCTGCCTTTTTTTCTCATTCGGAAAATGTCGACTACTTTCGGCTTCTGAGAATGTAACAGGCCAAATTGTCCCGACTGTTTAACCTTTGCCGAAGTGAGAATTGTGGGATAGCCTATTTATATTGTTAAAAAAGCACATGGAGTTTATAAAATGACGTGTTATTATAATGTTTGTTGTCATCGTAATGGCTACGAAGCGTGTTGCCGCTAATTCAACAGGCTGTGTATTGACATTCAGTGTTGCCATATAAAAAATAAAAAAATATCCAATTTAGTTCTAATAACACCTCTGAATTGTAAAATGTCTTCCCACTGGATTACATAATGCAACTATGACGAATCTGAACTGCCAGTCTCCGAGTTGACAGTGATACACACGATGCATGTTAAAATCACATGTCACAGCAAGACAACGAAAATACCAATTAGCTGTATAAACATACTTGTGTCAGTTAATTTTGTATGTTTGTGCAGTAAAATGTTGGTTATAAGGGTACACTTCAAGAAATTATTTTTGTACAATTAAAAAATGTTGTGTTTGACATTGACATAAAGTTAATCACGGAAATGGGTATAATTCCAGTATATTTCACAAGATGTCCGTAATGAGGTTTTACTTATGATTAATGAAAATACAATGTTTATTGCATCATTTTAATGATTTTAAATAAGTACCATGCCACCGTTCCTCATTATAGTAAAAACTGAATATTAATTTATAAGATTTATATAAATTTGTCTTTGGTATTTAATTACACTAACTACAAATGATAATGTAACGCAACCTGTAAGGCTGTAAATGTAATACCGTAAATGTACTAATTAAATTTTTTATTTCTTGTTCATGTTCTTAACATTTTGGATTTTTTTTTTTTTTTTTTAATGCCAAGATCTAAGGTTAAGAAGTATATATGACATTATAAAGTATTCATATAACTTATTGTAATAATGTTTTTTTTAAATCTTGCGATTTTGGGTTAAATTGTGTGAATTTAAAAAATCTCCTGCTTTTTGACAAAATCTCCTGCTTTTTCAACACACACCTCCTGCTTTCTCTGGACTAAAGACAGGTCTGGTACCATCCCACAGACAGGATATCACATAGTCTTTTATATACCCGCCGATGGGGATCGATCCTAGACTGACCGCGCATTTCCAAAACACACCTTTTTAGGTCTAAGTAATGAATAAAAATAACATATAGTCTTGAAAAATGTTACGTAAATCGAACACAGTACCCTCTTCCTCTACCCCTAGAGTGTTACATAATTAGTAACACCCCCTTACATGTAATGGGTATGCCAACAGCTGGCCACTGTCAAAATATTAAGGCAAATCCCCTACCCAATGACCCCTGGAAAGGCGTTGTACCATACCTCTATGGATATAAATATGTTTTGGAAATATGAGACGACCCCTCAATCAAGACAGATAAATTTGTTCAAAAATTGCGAAATATCACGTGATCTCTTGTTGGGGAATTCCACACTTGTGATAAGCCAATGAAAACCGAGATCGGTAGGAGCCCATCAAAAGTGTCCCACTTTCGAAATACTGGCTTTGTTTTTGACCTGGATAAGCCAGCGTAGTGAAACCAATGCGGAGTGCGGCGTCATATGCACCAAATGTAATTGGATTTTCTGTTCTACACGTATATGCTTAAATAATAAAAATATTCCGGATACTGCCGCTTTAAAATGTCTGTATATTTCATAATAAACATGAAACCATCTAATGTAGATTTAAAAATGTCTGTATGTTTTGCACCCCACTGCGAAGTTACAAACTCAGCCCTCTCCAGTCCAGCCATTGTGAATGTTTACTCGGCCTTATTTTTACCAGTAGTCAAACTGGGGAGTAGTCATAATGGGAGTGAACCGTCTAGCTTTATTTTGAAAAGTTTTTGTTTTAAGATAAACAAATGCAAGCTTTCTGCCAGAAAGTAATTTGAGTGTATGTAATAAAAACAAAACAGATCCTAAGTGCCCCATCTAGGTGATTATAGATTTGACATATTTCGAAAATGAAATTTCACGTACTTTGCCAAATATTAAACAGCAGTTCTTTTACTATAGACTTTATAAAACAAATATGTCTCATTAATTTTAAAAATTGTAGGTAACCAGAAGTCAGTTCACGTAAGTTTTACTTAGGTAACCGATTGTTCAGTTATGTATATATATTTCTCGTAACCGATAAGTTAGGCCTACCTAATCCTAAAACACGTGAACTACGGTTCTGTGCTACATAGGTGGTCCAAATGTATTAAAAAACATAAACTAATTTTCAATTTTATTTCTGATAGGGTACTTTTAATTTTATAAATTAATTGTTCACCACATAACCAATTGGCGGTTCATGTGATTTTAAAGTTGCGTAACCGACACACGAACAGGGGCCTAATTCACAAAGCTCTCTTAGGCTCTGCTAGAGAACAAAGCATCCTCTTTGCAAGACTTTTAGCATTGCACTGCGATATCGCAAAGTTGCGAGAGTTTAATGAATTAGGCCCCAGAACAACAAATATTGTGCTCAGGGGTTTGTAATTTTACCCTCTGGCAGAAACCCTGACTTGAATGTTTAATACCTTGTCATTTAAAACCTTGGCATTAGACTGGTCACCTAGCTGTACAAATCCACAGTTGTTGATAATAATAGTCTTTGGTTGCTGATCTGAAACACACAAAAACAGATTTAAACACCAAATACATGGTGAAAAATTGTTCAGTATATTGTTTGTTTTGTTTAACAACACCACTAGAGCACATTGATTAATTAATCATCGGCTATTGGATGACAAACATTTGGTAATTCTGACCCAATGGGTCCACTGACGTAGATCAATCCCAGACTGACCGTGCATAAAGCGAACACTTTACCACTGGGCTATATCCCACCCCCTTGAAAAAGAAAAAAAAAAACCTTATAAACCTCGGATATACCGGTAGTGAGCTTCGTGGTCTAGTGGATAAGCTGCTGGATAATCAAGCAGACGACAGTTGGTTCAAATCCCGTCAAAGCTGGCTCACAGTTTCATTCATCTTTCTCATCTGTTTCGACCCTTTCTGTCAGTTTCCTCCGACTTTGTCTTCTGAGCTGTCCACACCATCTGTCTCAACTTCCTCTATGGGTGCAGTCTCGGTGTATTTCCCTGCACCCACCTGCCATCCTCTGCCACTAATAAAGCAGGTCTGATCTACGGCACTAACTAATTACGGCCGGTAGTTGGGGTGTATAGTAGGTGGTTACAAGTGCCTCTTAACAATGCCAGAAGTAACTACTGAACACTGATAGCCACAAGAGACAAGCACCTGTCGCAGTTGGAGAGACAAGGACTGGGATGTGGAGGTGGACAGTTAAAGAAGTTGAAATATAGGAGAAATTAACAGACTGTGAAGACATTTGATGAAATTCAAAGGAGAGAAAGGAAAGGGGGCAGTGGGATAATAATAATAATACAAATAATAAATAAATAAACCTTGCATATTTTCTGTGTTGACTGAATCTATATTGAACCCTTCTAGAGGGCTACTGCCACTCACAGCCAGCTTCGCTTTGTCTGATGGATCGTCACTTGTTGGGTTCACACCTGACAGCAACCTTTTGTCTACAAACAAACAACACATTTCAAAAACAATCTTCCAAATTTATATTTCTCTCCTATCAGAACCATATTTGGTGTGTGAGTGTCTATCTATCTGTCTGTCTGTTTGCCTTCCTGCCTGCTTGTCTTGCTAAAGCTCGCTCCAACGATTGAGTGTCTTGAGACTTGTGTCAGAAAAAACATCTACAAAAGGACGAGTGACAGAAACTATTATTCCATAATTTATCAAGGAAGGAAAAGATTGGCAAAGAGTATTTTTTGACAGTAATAAGTATTTCAGTGATGAGCATTACGTAAAGAATATGGATTTGTTTCAACAACTGGTTATCAGTATTGTATGTTAATGTATTCTTATCATTTATATTCTCATTGGTGAGCAAGACACTGCTCACCTGAACTTATGTAGGAGAGCATTAAAAAATGTTTTCTCAATGTACAAGTTTACAGTACTTTTGAGTAAATGTATAAATTAGTGATATTGGCATGTAACAAGGTGAACAGTTTTTTGTGTCATTAAACAGATTCAATGTACAATAAATGACACTGAAACCGTCTCTACTTTTATGATGGTAACAGAAGGAAGGAAATGTTTTATTTAATGAAGCACTCAACACATTTTATTTATGGTTATATGGTGTTAGACATATGGTTAAGGACCACACAGATATAGAGAGAAGAAACTCGCTGTCGTCACTTCATGGGCGACTCTTTTCGATTAGCAGCAAGGGATCTTTCCCACAGACAGGATAGTACATACCATGGCCTTTGTTACACCAGTTGTGGAGCACTGGCTGGAATGAGAAATAGCCCAATGGGGCCACCAATGGGGATCGATCCTAAACTGACCGCCCCTCAAGCAGGCGTTTTACCACTGGGCTAAGTCCCACCACCATGGAAACAGAAGTCAACATTTTGTTCAGTATCATATTGCTATTCGCGACACAAGTTTCAAAGTTTGCTACACAATTTAAAAACTCTAAAACACTAATTGTTAATCGATATTCAATTGACTAGAAATATCGCTAATCAGGATTTTGAGAACAAAATGTTCCCTGGGGTCTAATGCATGAATCGAGACAATGACGTTGTCTCGGACTATTTGCGAACGCCAAAACTTTCACGTGAAAGTCAGAATGCATGAATGAAGACAAGCCAAAGTATGGGACTACTGGAGGGATGAAATCACTCAAATTTTGGACCTGCTACAACCCAGGCGTAAATACAGTAGTCTCTGACAACCGGTTACATTCAGTATAGCTGATGTTGCACTGATGTGTTTTATAGACTTACGATTAGGGTTAACTGAATTTATACCCACATTTTGTAAAAGGGGGAGGGGCCTCACAAAATTATAAAAAGGGCAATTTCGTTTTGTCGAAGGCAAATTATTCGACCTCCCAAAGAGTGCAAGATCTTTATGCGGGTTTGGGGACATGTTCATCGGAAATTGTTGAAATAAAGATACCCAGAGACGTGTTTTCACAACAGTTGAGTGTTGTGCATTGTGGATGATGAATTTAAAAAGGGCACTTAAAACGGAAGCCCTCTGGGCCCGCCAATGGGACGTATATAATGTCGATCAAATGTATCATAATTTTCTGTTGTACCGGTATATTATTTATCAACTACATGTCAATAGGAACCAGGGGCCTCTGACACCCGTCTACCACCCGATAATTATTCAGAATTAATAGTGGGAGTACTTGTTTGTTAAAAGTCTTAAATACAGGTCTATAATTGTTTTATTATCAGTTATAACTTCAAATTATATGTTAAAATTTTAACATTTTATTACCATAGTTGAATCGATAGTACCAATATCCGATGTCGGTCCTACACAGTGAGTCATACAAATCTTATTCGCATAAAATACGAAAAAGTAAAAAAGTTTTATTTAACGACACCACTAGAGCACTTTTGTTTATTAATCATCGGTTATTGCATGTCAAACATTTTGTAATGTTTTTCTAGTAGTCTTAAAGGAAACCCGCTACATTTTTCCATTAGCAGCAAGGATAGTTTATATGCATTTCCCCCACAGACAGGATAACACATACCACGGCTTTTGATATACCAGTCATGATGCACTTGTTGTGATGGGGAAAACCCCAAGCAGAATATGGATTTGAATAAATATTTTTATTTATTATTATTTTGTATTTTTTTACTCCGACAGATCACAAGAATGTAGCTCATAACGTTACATCATTAGAAACTGATTTTATAAGACCAGAGTTGATTACAAACAATTTAAATTATGTTTATATATTCATATTTATATATGACCTCACATTTAATGTTTGACCCCCCCCCCACCCCATTTATCGCCATCTATGTTTCACGAGTTGTTTTAAAATATATCTAACGAGCGAATGCGTCCAAACCTATTTGATTAAAATATATAAAAATAACAAAATATGTTCGTTAATCAGGGAATATGTTATGTAATTGTTATAAATATATAAAACGCGTGAAACTGGGGTGTTGTATGCTTTACTGTATATTATATAACGCATGAGTTGTTTTAAATTGAGGGGCGTATTCGATTGCCTTAATTCGATGTTACGTAAATGGGAAATTAAAAACAAAATTGGCGATTTACAGGTATGGTTTAATTGGCAGGTGCAACTCTGAGATTTTTAAATAGCGTGACCCATAATCTTGTGATGGATTAAAAAAATTAATCACAATTATAAAGTAACAGACACACTAGTTTATCTGATTCAAAACCCCCAGCTTTCTTCATATTTTCTCACCTTATTAATAATTTGTGCTATAGTGCCACCATTACCACAATAAATATTGTAGAGAGTACATGTAGTTCCATTAAAAATACAAAATCAGTGTGATGTCAAAAACGTTTTCTATTATTTCTTGCAATGTTATAGTTTATATATTGGAGTGTTTCAGTGCAAGAAAATTCTTGGGATTTTCTACTTTATAAATAGAAATACAGCGAACGCTGTGACAATCGTGTTAAAGTCTCGAACTTCGTTGTCGTAGTCGCACGTCGGGTCTATGCATAGAAAACTGACGACGGCCAAAGTCTTGACGTATATAGTCCGGGACAATGAGTTGTTAAGAGACTTTCAGTTGTCTCGGTTCATGCATGAGACCCCTGGATACAACTACACTGTCATCTGAGAATGGTTAACAGCAGGCTCCTGAAAATTGCGAGACCGATAGTTTTGTTTGTGCATCGCTCACGTAAGTATAGTTTGTGTAACCCTTTTTCGTTTGCACATTGAATTTATGACATCACCTTCATGGTCACAACGGGTTAAATAACAAAATAGGTTACCTGAATTTATTTCTGCGTAATCCATAAATGGCGTACGCAAATTTTGAATTCTCAGAGGGCTGTAACAGTAACCTAAATAGCCATAAATGTATACGTCACATTGAAGACAATCTCAGATGTGCCTGTGGACATCCTACTGAAGACGCAGGACATATCCTATGTCATGGTCCACTTTTCATGGTGCATCACAATATAATACCCATTTACAGAAATACTATAACATTTCACTATTTTGTGATCTGCAGTTAAACGCGCTCTCTCACAGATGGTTGACCTAATTACTGACCCAACAAGGTATTATATGACAATATATACATTTGATTTGTACCTAAAAGTACTTTATTGAACCATCTATATGACCACCATATCACACTTATTATTGATATTTTATACAAATAATTGAATTATGGGTACGGTCCATAATTCTGAGAAAAATAACGGCTATTTGGAGTGCAGAGGTGTGACATATTATTTTGAGTCACGTGACGGGCATTCCCTGAATAACCGCAGTGTCAAAACGATTTACCAAGCTCTTGTAGGGTAAATAGAAAAACAACAACAATGAAAATAAGTTATTAAAAAAATAATAAAAACATGTACTGAATGATAATAAGCTTATACATTAATTTATTTTAGTAACAGAAGCATGTTAAACATCGACAATCCCGACTAGTTAGGCCTTTGCATCTATAGGTAAATTTATCGTTAGTCGTACGCGAAAAACTCTAAATATTTGGAACATGAACACCTTTATTTTCCACCTTGTCAAATTCATTATCATGCAAAATGTGCCATAAAAAAAGTTAACAGCTGACTTGAGATAGGAATTGTTACATTTTTAAAGAATACTCTGAACTAGACGGTGTTTATATACGATGTGACTATATATACGGAGGCCGTGTATATAGCCTCCACTGACGAGGGTTGGCTATATTCACAGCAAAACTGTATATAAGCGGTAAATAAGTACATGTAATTGATTGATCCATATTACCGAACCATCTGGAACAGGAGGAATACATACTAAGTACTGTACGAACAGTGCATTTTCTGAACATGGGAGGGAGTGGGTTAAGTATATGAATTTAGCGGACCCTTTTGTGTACGTTTTCCAAAGATATATGAATAGCGTCATATTGTCCCTACAGTACTAACAAAAAAGTTATAATAATAAATAAATAAGTAAATAAATAATAATAATAATAATAATAATAATGATGAATAAATAAATAAATAAACATTATTACAAATTATCAGCTGCTGAGGTACATGTAGATTTTGAGGCTGCTTACGTAAATTTTTAAAAAAAGTAAATTTTACAGCAAATAAATATGACTAAAAGGTTATTTTGCTGTATTTAGTCACATTTCAAATGCTCAAAATTGTAAGGGGCAATAAAACTCAAAATAAATTAAGTAAAGCTGAGACAACTCCCGGGTCCCCCTCTAAATTTATGTAATGTTTCTGTAACAAACGCCCCCACCCACCCCACTGCGACGTGATTTTACCAACATTATAATACATGTAATAATAATAATAATAATAATAATACACAATTATTACTACTACTACTACTACTATTATTAGCCTACTGCTACCTTTTTGGGGTGGAGGGGCGGTGTTTTATCTGGAGGAGTTTTGGCTATAAAAATGCAACAGTAACACACACACAAACGGCAGACTGAACTTGTCCCTGCATGTAGAACTGGATTAAACTGGGTTAAGTAATAATTAGCCAACCTTTGGATGACAAAACATGCAACAGTACACTGGGGTTTTTTACGCTATACATTAAAACCGAAATACCACTTTGCAAACCAGTCAAAATAATTTGCACACGCGCCTGATAATAATAATAATAAATGGTGAGTTCATGTTCCGACTGTTTAATATTTTATTTCAGCGTATTCACGGTTATTTTTGTCATGAAATAATTTTTTATTTTTTTATTTGCCATGTATATAGCCGGCCCTCATTTCCCAAGTCTCTATACACGGTGATCGTTTATATAAAATCTAAAAATACATTATACGGTTGTCGTATATATAGCCTCATCACTACGAGTCTGTTTTTCCATATTTTAAATGTCTCATTTAAAGAAGAGTTCCAAATTTTAAAACTGAATCGTGTCATGGAAATCCCTCGATCGTAGTTCAATTAAAATCTTTTGGATCATACAATAACTAGGTTTGGTATTCCAAATGAATGTAATTTCCATTTATAATGCATATTTAGAGAAATAAGGCCCACTAAATCCATGATTGAGCTCCTTTAACGAAGCAGGAAAATATAGATATTTTAAAATCAGTTCAGGACTTTATTGCAAGCAGTAGATGTTTTGTAACTTAATAGCTGTTCATTTCTCTCTTTACGACTGTCAATCTGGGGTTTTTTCTCTCCTCTTTCCTGTTTTTCTCTCTTCTCCACTTCTCTAGAACTTTGTTTCCTGTTTCTCTTTAATCTGCAGTCAATTTTTTAAACTGATTCAGTTTACCACTATTGTTGTTACATGTCTATCAATTATGTATATGCTACTATTTCCCCGTCATCTGGTTTACATGGATGGATCCATTTTAACTAGAGCTGAGCAGTATTGAAATTTCAGGTTCAGTATCAGTATTTTTGGGGTGATTTACCTCGGTATCGATACAGTATTCAGTATGGACACAATACCAATATCGAGCAGTATGTTCGGTATACGCTGTTTTAAATGCATGCCTGAGTTAAGGCTCACCCACTAATGTTACCTAAATAAAATTAAATTAAATACACACGGTCCTCGTCGAGTGGTATTTTCAGTATACTCTGCTTTAAATGCATGCCTGATTTCAGACTCCCCAGCTAATTTTATCTTGGGTTTTTTCAAGTTCAAGTTTATTTATTGCCTTAAGGTTTACAACTCATCAGCATACATAATAAATACATGTATGTATACAATATGTACAGTATAATGGTGGGGAGTGATTTTCACAAAATATGGTAAATAATATAAATAAAATTAAATTCCATATACAAGGCCCTCATCAACTCTTCTTCTCAGCTATTATTCAATCATCAGATATATGGTTAGTGCTTTACTATATGACAGGAAACATTTTTCAATACTATTTCGGTAT
Organism: Gigantopelta aegis; assembly: GCF_016097555.1. Lineage (NCBI taxonomy): Eukaryota > Metazoa > Mollusca > Gastropoda > Neomphalida > Peltospiridae > Gigantopelta > Gigantopelta aegis. The sequence continues at coordinate 7,879,432 of NC_054711.1, forward strand.
TTTGAGATTTGCTCGGTACGGTAAAGTGGTATTAATATGATACTGATACCGAACGGTATATACCGTATACCACCCAGCAGCTCTAGTTTTTAATTTGTGGGGGAAGGATCTGATATAGGCTTAAAGGGACAGACCCTATTTTTTAACACTACAGCATATTTTTTACTATTAGAGCCGTGTTACGGTGTATGATCACTGAAATCAAACATTACTTATATTTTATTGTTTAGATAAACCATTTCCGTACAAGTGTTTCTGGCCATCCCATTGTTTTTAATATCACAAAATGCATTTTTCACATTTTTAAAAATGCATGTGCGTCTGAGCAGTAGCGGTTATTGATTCGAGTTCTAGTCTATTTTTAAGGATATTTTGCTGTTTTAACGTCACAGACTCTTGTTTCACTCTGTTGTAACTTTATCCAACGGTGCTACAGGTTTGTAGATTAACTAAACTTAGTGTCCATTTTTAAGCCTGTCAACCAATCCCACTACTATAACAAAGATGGAATAAATATTGTTTAAAATTAAAATTGATTACATATTATACGGTAGCTTGCGCTGGCGAGTTTTTTAAATATCTTTTGTCAGGTCAGGTCATAGGGTTTAACGTGCACATTCAGAGCAACAAAAAAAAGTTTGTTTTATTTAACGACACCACTAGAGCACATTTTTTTTTTAATCTTATCATCGGCTATTGGACGTCAAACATATGGTCATTCTGACACTGTTTTTAGAGGAAAACTGCTGTCGACACATAGGCTACTCTTTTACAACAGGAAGCAAGGGATCTTTTATTTGCATTTCCCACAGGCAGGATAGCACAAACCATGGCCTTTGTTGAACCAGTTATGGAACACTGGTCAGTGCAAGTGGTGTACACCTACCCATTGAGCCTTGCGGAGCACTCACTCAGGGTTTGGAGTCGGTATCTGGATTGAAAATCCCATGCCTTGACTGGGATCCGAACCCAGTACCTACCAGCCTGTAGACCGATGGCCTAACCACGACACCACCGAGGCCGGTACATTCAGAGCAAGCTGTTTTAGCGCATGTCTGTCATGGGCACAGGTGCTGGCCTCAGCCGGCTCCTCCGTCCAGGACAGGAAAGAGTTGGGGTGGGTGGGAGAGGGTACTGCCTGTGCTGGCAGGTACAAGAGATCACCAGCAGCCCGACCGAGGTCGGTAACAGACGGAGGGTAGATGTTAGTGCTATGGAATTTGGAATGTCCCGTAGGATTAAAGCCAAAGGTAAAAAGTGTGCAGTTTGAGTGAAGGAAATTAGGCGTGTTTCTGAACGGTCCGTCGAAAGTGAAAGGAGGGAGTTACATATGTTTGTGATTTTAATACTTTTTGTGCTGTTTTGATCTTTTGGGTCTTTTCGCTTTCCAATTATGGATTTCTTCCACGAGTCTTTTCTGCTTCGGCACCTCTTAAGTTTGAAAACTAAAACCAAACAAAAGCAAAACCAGCTGTTATTTTACATGTGCATGTAGGTACTTGTCTATAGAAGAAGTTTGTTTTGTTTAACGGCACCACTAGAGCACATCAATTTATTAATCATCAGCTACTGGATGTCAAACATTTGGTAATTTTGACATATAGTCTTAGAGAGGAAACCCGCTAGAGTTTTTACATTAGTAGCAAGGGATCTTTTTATATGCATCATCCCATAGACAGGACAGCACATATCACGGCATTTGATATACCTTTTCGTGGTGCACTGGTTGGAATGAGAAATAACCCAATGGAACAACCGACGGGCATCAACAAGCGCTTTACCACTGAGCTACGTCCCTCCCTTTTTTGTATGAAAGCGACGGGGATCGATCCTAGACTGACAGCGCTTTACCACTGGACTACAACAGAACGGATGAATGGCCGTATGTTTGAACAAATAACAAGCATTCTGAGAGTACAACACATTTTCGTATCTCCTACGTTCAAGGGCCATAACTCGTGTCAAAATTTGGGTAAATCACCTTGTGAAAGTCAAACTTGATCTGTAGCAATATAAACATACACACAAAATTTCAGCTCAGTATCTTGAGGTATTGCAACAAAAAAAGTCCGAAAAACATGAAAGGAGTTTTGATCGTAGATTTAACAAAGTGTTGTTATGATGTTAAATTAAAAAACGTTTTTGTAAAATATAAAAGAAGGTATGTAAATTGTAATAAATACAGCACTTCACATGCATTGTTTTTGCTTCCTATTTATTGCACTCATTTATTTTGAGAAAGAACATACGCGGTCTCGTGGTATATATTTTTGCGCAAAATAAACTTGTGCCATAATAGGAAGCGAAAACAACGTATGTGAAGTTCTGTATATGTATCATACATGAGGTAACTTATTTGGTTCGAAAGATTTGTGAGCACAGTACTTTATCTACGCAATTATTTTTCACGATTTACGATTTTAACAATGTACATGTATAACACTATTAACAGTTACAAAATGTATAAAATTGCATAGCGTATCGAAGCAATTTTATAATAAATTTGTGACTGTTATATAAGAATTGTTCATCATTTTTTGCAAATTTATCAATGTATAACAGTTACAAATTGTGACTTAAATTATACATCGATAAGTTCACAAAAAATGACGAACAATTCTTAACAATTTTTAACATTCTTCTCATGATCTGCTTTATGTAATGACGCCCCATTTGACATAATGACGTCATTTTCTGAGGTATTTAGTTTAAAATCCTTCACTACGCATTCTGAGGTTTATAGAAGGATAACATTCAGGTTTTTTTGGTGACATGACGAATTTTGGCACTGACATTACTGTAGTAGTGTTGGTTTAAAAGTGCTCCTACTGGCAGTAGCTAGTGGTGATGACCTCGGTGCTGTAGTGGTTAAGCCATTGGACATGAGGCTGGTAGGTACAGGGTTCGCAGCCCGGTACCGGCTCCAACCCAGAGCGAGTTTTAACAACTTAGTGGGAAGGTGTAAGGCCACTACACCCTCTTCTCTCTCACTAACCACTAACCAACTAACAGCTAACACACTGTCCTAGACAGAGAGCCCAGACAGCTGAGGTGTGTGCCCAGGACAGCGTGCTTGAACATTAATTGGATGTGAAGCACGAAAATAAGTTGAAATGAAATATGCAATAATCAGACATATTGTTAGTGCTTTACTATATGGCAGGAAACATTTTTCAATACAATTTTGATATTTTGAGATTTGCTCGGTATGGTAAAGTGGTATTGATATGATACTAATACTGAACGGTATATACGGTATACCGCCCAGCAGCTCTAGTTTTTAATTTGTGGGGGAAGGTTCTGAAAAGTAGCGGCTATTGATTCGAGTTCTAGTCTATTTTTTAAAGGATATTTCCCGGTTTTAACATCACAGACTCTTCTTTCACTATGTTGTAACTTTATCCAAATGTATTACAGGTTTGTAGATTAATTAAACTTAGTGTCCATTTTTACGAGTTAAAAGTAGGATCTGCATCTTTCAGCCTGTCAACCAATCCCACCACTATAACAAAGATGGAATAAATATCGTTTAAAATTAAAATTGATTACATATTATACGGTAACTTGTATTGGCGATTTAAAAAAAAAATCTTTTGTCAGGTCAGGTCATAGGGTTTAACAGAGGCTGGTACATTCAGAGCAAGCTGTTATAGCGCACGCCTGTTATGAGCACATGTGCTGGCCTCAGCCGGCTTCTCCGTCCAGGACAGGAAAGGTTTGGGGTGGGTGGGAGAAGGGACCGCCTGCGCTGGCAGGTACAAGAGATCACCAGCAGCCCGACCAAGGTCAGTAACAGGAGGAGGAATGTCCCGTAGGATTAAAGCCAAAGGGAAAAAGTGTGCAGTTTGAGTGAAGGACGTATGTTTTTTATTTTAATACCTTTTGAGCTGTTCTGACGACAACCGGAATCTTGATCTTTTGGAATCACTGGGTCTTTTTGCTTCAAACATCTGCTAAATAATCCAATTATGGATTCTTTTCTGCTTCGGCGCCTCTTAAGTTAAAAAACTAAAACAAATGCAAAACCAACTGTTATTTTACATGTAGGTACTTGTCTACAGAAGAAGTTTGTTTTGTTTAACGGCACCACTAGAGCACATCAATTTATTAATCATCAGCTACTGGATGTCAAACATTTGGTAATTTTTAGTCTTTGAGAGAAAACCCGCTACATTTTTTCCATTAGTAGCAAGGGATCTTTTATATGCATCATCCCATAGACAGGATAGAACATATCACAGCATTTGATATACCAGTTGTGGTGCACTGGCTGGAATGAGAAATAGCCCAATAGGCACACCTATGTGGATCGATCCTAGACCGACAGCGCCTTAAGTGAGCACTTTACCATTGGACTACAACATAACTGATGAATGGCTGCATGTTTGAACAAATACCGGTAACAAGTATTCTGAGAGTACTGGTAAAGCAATACATGTCCCCTACCGGGCACAACACAATTTCGTATCTCCTACGTTCAAGGGCCATAACTCTGTGTCAAAATTTGGGTAAATCACCTTGAAAGTCAAACTTGATCTGTAGCAGTATAAAGGCACACACAAAATTTTAACTCAGTATCTTGAGGTATTGCAACAAAAAAAGTCTGAAAAACAAGTGTAAGGAACATAACTTTGTCTAACATGAGTAAATCACCATGAAAGAAGGAAATGTTTTATTTAACGACGCACTCAACACATTTCAATTACGGTTATATGGCATCAGACATATGGTTAAGGACCACACAGGTATTTAGAGAGGAAGCCCGCAGTCACCACTTTATGGGCTACTCTTTTCGTTAGCAGCAAGGGATGTTTCATATGCACCATCCCGCAGACAGGATAGTACATACCACAGCTTTTGTTACACCAGTTGTGGAACACTGGCTGGAATGAGAAATAGCCCAGTGGGTCCACCGACGAGGATCGATTCTAGCCGACCGTGCATCAAGCGAACGCTTTAACACTGGGCAACCCGCCCCCAAATCGCCATGAAAGTAAAACTTGATCTGTAACAGTACATGATGAAGTTGTACACAAAATATTAACGCAATATCTCAAGTCATTGTAAAAAACGTCTGGAAACTATATGTGGGACAGACGGATGGACAAACATATGGACGGAGAGATAAACAGACAGAAGGCTGGAGATAAAACCTATAGTTGGACCGACAGGGGACTAATATGCATATCATAAAGCACATAAACATTAATTGAATATTAATTATCAAATAATATAGAAATGTAATATTTTAGTCTCATTTTAAATATACTCTGTCAAAAAAGAAACGCATAGGTGATAGGGAAAGAAGAAAAGTGTTTGATTTTACCAAATATCATTTTTTTGTACAATGTTGTGAATGACCATGTTTGTTAATGGTCCTGGAATGGGACAGCATGCCGAAATGCACCCTAAAACAAATTTAACGCACGTTGTGCGACAATTGCAGGAAATTGGCGTGAAATGGTCAGATTTTGGTGAATGCGTGTGAAACTCGGGGGGGGGGGGAAAGATTGGGGTAGTGATGGGTATTTAAAGCTGCAATGCTCTCAATGATGCCTCATTTCCATTTCGATGTAGACGAGTTACAAGATGCCAAGACTAAACCTGCCGAATCAAAACATTGCAATAGGCCGCCTCCAGTTAGGTGAATCGCAGTCAGCAGTTGCACGCCATATGAACGTCCATCAGAGCACCATTTCACGTCTCTGGGACAGGTACAAGCAGTTTCAATCAGCTGAAGACCAGCCCAGAAGTGGAAGACCTCACATAACAACTGCAGCACAAGATCGCTATATCCGGGTTCTGCACTTGTGTCACCGAACTGCCACAGCAACGAACACTGCTGGACACATACCTGGTTTGAGAAGGGTCTCTGCACAAACCATTCGGAACCGACTTCGAGAAGCTGTTTTACGGGCTAGGAGACCGTATGTTGGCCCGGCTTGCGACGTCAACATCGACAGTTACGTGTTAGCTGGTGCACGAATGTACAGGGGTGGAACTTGGGAAACTGGCGGTGAGTATCAGTGTTCTAGCTAGGATTTGAGGAGGGCAGGGTGCTCACTTATTATTAGGGCACTTTTTGCAGGAATAATTGTTTATGAAGGCAGTAATTTATATACCATAGCCGGAAAAAAACCCCACCCCAAAAGCTTAACAAAATATGAAAATTATGGATTTAATGCTAATTAATAATATAGGGTTGATAAATAATGCAACACTTGTATGGATGCACTGCTGGACATACACTGGTCAGTTTCATAGTTAACATCTTTGGGTTGTTACATACGCACAAAATGAACAAAATTATGAGGTATTTATATACAACTTAGCACCATGCAACATCAAGAGGAACACACAACAGAACTGATCAGTTTATTTCAAAGATTGCAACATCTTCTGTTTTTTACACTTAGGAACTTCTCTGTTGTCTTATTTAGCAGTGTTTCAACGTGAATGAATTTCCAGATAAGTTTAATTTGAAGTAACTTGCTTACAGTTGGAACATTTAGTTTGCTCTTCCTGTCTGTTTTTATTATTTTCAACTGAGAAAACACTCTTTCACACTCAGCACTGCTCAAAGGCAGAGTTAGTGCTACAGACACCAGCTTGACTAGCAGTGGATACATTGCCTGTACACAGTCCACTATTATCAGGGCCCAAAATCACTTTTCCAATCCCTGGGAGTCTTATCAAGTGTGCTGGATGACATCAATGAAAGAAAATTTGGCCATCCATTAGAAGGTTCTATTCAAGCATGTTGAAGTGAACAGCAAGAGCTTCCATCTCCATTTTTCCATATAATGCAGGAACATCTTCATCCAGTGAAGACACATCCAATTTTGCCAAAGAATTGACTATATCGCAATCCTAAAATCTGATAAAATAATAGAAAAATTTATATAACTTACCGGTACAATACTTATTCAATTGAACTTATTTTTTTCTGTATAATTTTAATGATAACAATTTATTTAGGCAAATACTTGTAACTATTAAAATATTAACAGTGTAGGCCTACCTGCCAACTTTTAATTTTTTAAAATTATTATTATTATTTTAATCTAATTTATTTTTGTATTAAAATGCAAACTATATTCACAACTAAATCTACCGAGAGTTTATGAAGATTTTTATTAAAAATATATATTTTTGCTTTTGTTATAACAAATGTGTCTATCATTGTATAAAAGTAAATAGATCAGGTCAGGTCATAGGGCTTTACATGCACATTCAGAGCAAGCTGTTGTAGTGCATGCCTGTCCTGAGCACAAGAGCCGACCTCGGCCAGCTTATCTGTCCAGGATAGGATAAAAGTAAATGAGTGTAATTAAGTTGATATAGGCCGGGAGGTCAGCCATGTTGAAAAAAGGAGAGAGAAAAATAAATAAATAAATAAACAAACAAACACCCAACAATACTAACATTTATTTTTTAATAAAAGCCTGTTTGCATTAAAATTTAAGAAAATTATTACTGTAAGGTATATCAATCAGAAAGTCATATATTTCTGTAACTATACAAATATTAATTCAGCATCAGATGTAAATTGTCGTAAAAAAAAATAAAAAATAAAAATGGACACTTACTTTGATCCAAAGGAAATCTTTTGGCATGATCCAGCCGATTTCTGTAACGCTTTCAGTTTCCTTTCTCGTGTTGGCATGGTTAAGCAACATTTTGTGTAAAAAGTAGTGGTATTTATAACTTTTATAACTTGTTTTCATAACAATTGAAAATAACCAACAGTCGGGGCAGGGCGGCACAAAATACAGGCAGGGCACGCCGCACTCCTATTTACTGCTAGCTAGAACACTGAGTATGGTTCAGTGATGAGTCACGTTTCCTTCTACAGCGACGTGATGGACGACAACATATTTACAGACGCCGCAATGAATGTTTTGCCAAAAACTGCGTCACCCAAGTTAACAGATTCGATGGAGGGAGTGTCATGATGTGGGGAGCCATCTCACTGGCAGAAGTGAAGTTGTGTTCGTACAAGGCGACCTGACAGCTGTACGGTACCGTGATAAAATTCTTCGCCGTCACATGCTTCCCATTTTGGATCGACAGAGAGAGCTCTTTCAGCAGGACAATTCCAGGCCGCATACAGCACATGTAATAATGGATTTCCTACAGAATGAGAACATTAATGTGCTGCCATGGCCATCAAGATCGCCAGATCTCAACCCAATTGAACATCTATGGGACGAACTGGACAGACGTGTACGCCAGCTTGACCCGGGGCCTCAGACGCTTCCGCAACTGTCACATGCACTGCAGGAAGAATGGGCTAGGATTCCACATGCCCGGATTCAGAGACTCATTCAGTCTATGCCAAGTAGATGTTGCGCAGTGATTGCTGCTGCTGGTGGTCACACGAGGTACTGATTTCAGTGCACTCGGGTGACGCTGTTTGGTGACGAAAATGCCTCCACTGCCGTCAGTCCATAGCAAGAACATTGTCACATACTCATGTCAAATTTAACTGTGATACGATCATAAATAACGAAATTATGCCACTTTGTATTAAAGAGATAATTCCATGAATATTTTGCCTATGCGTTTCTTTTTTGACGGAGTATATATGTCCTCATGTTAAAAAAAATCTAGACACACAAATATTTTTTTACACAACCTTGCAAGTATAAAGCATTGTATTTATTACATACCTATTCAATCTTACTATAGTGATAAAGACATTTTGAAATTGTGTGATAAATTTATTTTGTATCGCACATATGTGAGATCTGGACCGGAACTTTTAAATGGGGAATTCCCTTTTTCTTGTTACTGCAGTTAGCGCCTTTTATTTACTGACGTCGTATATGATTTACAAATGACGTCATATCATATTTCAAACATTATACAAGGCTGCCGCAGAGTTATGATTCTTAACGTTAAATGAATCCATGAAAGGAGTTTTAATCGTAGATTTGACAAAGTGTTGTTATGATGTTAAATTAAAAAATGTTTTTGTAAAACATAAAAGAAGGTATGTAATAAATACAGAACTTCACATACGTTGTTTTCGCTTCCTATTTATTACACTAATTTATTTTGCGAAAGAACATACCACTCGACAGCTACGCGGTCTCGTGGTATATATTCTTGCGCAAAATAAACTTGTGCCATAATAGGAAGCGAAAATAACGTATGTGAAGTTCTGTATATGTATCATACATACGCTAACTTATTCGGTTAGAAAGATTTGTCAGCACAGTACTTCATCTACGCAATATGATTTTTTAAATTTACGATTTTAACAATGTATAACACTATTAACAGTTACAAAATGTATAAAATTGCATAGCGTATCGAAGCAATTTTATAATAAATTTGTGACTGTTATATAAGAATTGTTCATAATTTTTGGCGCATTTTTCATTGTATAACCGTCACAAATTATATAAAATCGCGTAGCATTTTTATACTAAATTTGTAACTGTTAAATTATACATCGATAAGTTCGCAAAAAATGACGAACAATTCTTATAATTACAAACAGCACAACCAACTTATTTTGTTAAAACTACACATAATTCATAAATCAATTTTTAACATTCTTCCCATGATCTGCTTCACATAATGACGTCATTTTCTTAGGTGTTTAGTTTAAAATCCTTCACTACGCATTCTGAGGTTTATAGAAGGATAACATTCAGGTTTTTTTTTACTGACGTGACAAACTTTGGCATGGACATTACTGCAGTACTGTTGGTATAAAAGTGCTCCTACTGGCAGTAGCTAGTGGTGATGACCTCGGTGCGGTCGTGGTTAAGCCATTGGACATGAGGCTGGTAGGTACATGGTTCGCAGCCCGGTACTGGCTCCCACCCAGAGCGAGTTTTAACAACTCAGTGGGAAGGTGTAAGACCACTATACCCTCTTCTCTCTCACTAACCCACTGTCCTGGACAGACAGCCCAAATATCTGAGGTGTGTCCCCAGGACAGCATGCTTGAACCTTAATTGGATATATGCATGGAAAATAAGTATAAAGAAAGTTTGTTTACAGTAAAAGAAAATCAAGAATTCTTCTGTTTCTTACCAATAATAATTGCAATCATCACCGTTAACAGTATGCCTATAACAATTCCAAAAATTGCTACAGGGCTTAGGTCTTCTTTTGTCATTAACACAATATCTGCAAGATAAAACACAAAATGCTGTAATATATTATGCATAAACTCGCTACATTTTTTTCATTAGTAGCAAAGGATTTTTTTATCTTTTATCCCACAGACAGCAGAGCACATACCACAGCCTTTGATTGACACACCATCCCACAGACAGCATAGCACATACCACAGCCTTTGATGAATACACCGTGGCATCCCACAGACAGCATAGCACATACCACAGCCTTTGATCGATACACCATTCCACAGACAGCATAGCACATACCACAGCTTTTGATCGATACACCGTGGCATCCCACAGACAGCATAGCACATACCACAGCCTTTGATCGACACACCATCCCACAGACAGCATAGCACATACCACAGCCTTTGATTGTGGTGCACTGGCTGGAACGAGAAATGGGCCCACGGATGGGGATTGATACACCATCCCACAGACAGCATAGCACATACCACAGCCTTTGATTGATACACCATCCCACAGACAGCATAGCACATACCACAGCCTTTGATTGATACACCATCCCACAGACAGCATAGCACATACCACAACCTTTGATCGATACACCATCCCACAGACAGCATAGCACATACCACAGCCTTTGATCGACACACCATCCCACAGACAGCATAGCACATACCACAGCCTTTGATCGATACACCATCCCACAGACAGCATAGCACATACCACAGTCTTTGATCGATACACCATCCCACAGACAGCATAGCACATACCACAGCCTTTGATCGATACACCATCCCAAAGACAGCATAGCACATACCACAGCCTTTGATCACGGTACACTGGCTGGAATGATAAATGGGCACACTGACGGGGATCGATCCAAGACCGAAAGCACATCAAACAAGTGCTGTACAGCTGGTTAATTTCTGCCTATCCGGTGTATTAAGAAGGAAATTACGGGATCATACAAAACCAAATCTCACCGTTTAAGGGGAGCCATCACTATGGCTACTCATTACTCCCCTGGGAGTAGTTCAGGGAGAGTAATTTTTAGTGCCTCTTAGCGTGTGAATTGTGAAAAATATTACAAGATGTATAAAAGGATTAAATATCACAGCTTAAAGTGACAGACTCTAGTTTTTAAACACTATCACGAAGCTCTTACATTTTATTATTTACAATATTCATTTTTGTACACCAGACATGGTTCTGGTTATCCAGGTTTTTTAAATACCACAAAATGCATTCGTCATAATTTTAAAAATGCACGTTCATCTGAGAAGTAATGGTTATCATGTGAGAAGTAATTGTTGTTGTCCGAGAAGTAATGGTTATCCTCTGAGAAGTAATGATTATCGTCAGAAGTAATGGTTATCATCTGAGAAGTAATGGTTATTTAGTGTCAGAATGACCATATGTTTGACGTCCAATAGCCGATGATAAGATAAAAAATCAATGTGCTCTAGCGGCGTCGTTAAATAAAACAAACTTTACTTTTTTAATGGTTATTTGTCTAAGAAGTAATGGTTATTGTCTGAGAAGTAATGGTTATCGTCTAAGAAGAAATGGCTATTTGTCTAAGAAGTAATGGTTATTGTCCGAGAAGTAATGGTTATCGTCCGAGAAGTAATGGTTATTTGTCTAAGAAGTAATGGTTATTGTCCGAGAAGTAATGGTTATTTGTCTAAGAAGTAATGGTTATTGTCTGAGAAGTAATGGTTATTGTCCGAGAAGTAATGGTTATTGTCCGAGAAGTAATGGTTATTTGTCTAAGAAGTAATGGTTATTTGTCTAAGAAGTAATGGTTATTGTCCGAGAAGTAATGGTTATTGTCCGAGAAGTAATGGTTATCATCCGAGAAGGTAATGGTTATCGTCCGAGAAGTAATAGTTATCATCCGAGAAGTAATGGTTATCATCCGAGAAGTAAGTTATTGTCTGAGAAGTAATCGTTATTGTCTGAGAAGTAATGGTTATCATCCGAGAAGTAATGGTTATTGTCTGAGAAGTAATGGTTATCGCCCGAGAAGTAATGATTATCGTCTGAGAAGTAATGGTTATCGAGACAAAGTGTAGTTATTTTTAGACAGTATTTCCCAGTTTAAAAATCACAGACTTTAGCTTCTCTGTTATAACTTTATCCAAATGTGTTGCAGGTTTGTAGATTAACTAAACTTAGTGTCCATTTTCATGGGCTGAAACTGGGGACTGTGCCTTTAATATGGTAATATCTTAATTAGGTTCCCGTAATCTAGTTTAAGGCCCGGTCACACTGTCAAGGATCAGGATACCGGGTTAGCCACGGATACGATCCGGCATCATTCGTGACAATCCATTGTGGTCCGTACTAAACTGTACCGATCCTTAGTGATCCATTGTCAACTAACCCCTATCCTTAATAATTTTTGGTTTATCCGTCGAAAACCGTAGTTAAACCGTAATGCATCCATAGGTGACCGTAGATAGACCACTATCCGGGGTCATCCGTGAGGTTTTCATCCGTCGTGGATCCGGCCAGATGATCCTTGACAGTGTGATCGGGGCTTTAGGGGAGCAATTAATCACTGCATTCCATGTTTGTTTTACGATAAGGTTACCTGTGGCTATAGGTCGTGTGGTCGTTGTGGTGGCCCTGTAAGACAGAAGAACGACAATCTCAACATTAAAAAGTTTAACACCACCACTAGAGCATACTGATTTCTTCGATGATTGGTTTAGATGTATAGAATATTTCACTGAAAATTATCCTGATGTGGTTAATTTAAGAAATAATTTATTAGGCAAAGACTACAAGTTGTAGCCACTTTGTATCAAAATTAGCAACTGACAAGTTTGGTAATGGGCAGGATGACTGATATATCAAAGGATGTGGTATGTGTTATCCTGTCTGTGGGATGACGCACATAAAATATCCCTTGCTACTAATGGTAAAATGTACCGTGTTTCCTCTCTAAGACTATATGTCAGAATTCCCAAATGTTTGACATCCAACAGCTGATGATTAATAAATCAATGTGCACCTTTTTACATAAAATAAAACTGATTGATTCTAGTATGTGTAACTTTTGTTCACATGAACCAGAAACACTGCATCATCTATTTTATGACTGTCCTAAAGTCGTTGAACTCTGGAGTATTATAGAAAAATGGTTATTACAAAAAGGTGATTATACCCAGTTGAATAGGAACAGTCTTATTTGGAATTATAAATAGTAAACATATATTTGTAAACTGGTTAATTGTTAATGTAAAATATTACATATACAAATCAAATCAACAATTTTATTAAAGATAAGTTACAAATAGAAAAATACATATATTACAAAAACTGTTTACATACAGAATTCAACGACAATTGGGAACCATGGTTAAAAGTTCTAGAAGGTCACAACTGAGACACTTACATGTAGTACTTTTGTCAGTTTGGAAGTATATCTATAAGTTATATAACTTCATTTTAACTTTTCTCTTTTCAGTCTTCTTTTTATTTCCACTTTCCACAATATCAGTATATTGTTTGCTATGTACTTTGTAAGGTAGTGAATTCAGGGCCCCAACCCTGACACTATCATAACATATTTCTGGGGCAATAAACTATTTTTTTTTTTTTAAACCCATCAATGTGCTCTAGTGGTGTCATTAAACAAAACAAACTTTATCTACATGCTTTTGTTAAGAATTTGTTGAAGTATAGAGAAAGGGAAAATATTTAGAAAAAAGTTTGTTTTGTTTAACAACACCACTAGATCCGACAACATAATTTTTTTTTATCGTAATCCGCTTGCAAAAACGCAGATATAGAAAAAACATATTTCCGCTCGTGTAAAACGCACACGATAAAATGTGTGTGGAATCGGTTTGTTTCAGGGGGGGGGGGGGGGGGATTAAACATGCCTTAATGAGTTTATTATTTGCTGTCCTGTGAATAATTTAATTACTTATGCGCAGTGATATGTTGTTACAGCTTCAATTGTTTATCTTCCTGTTATGATTTATCGTTGTTAAATTATTTTTGCAAGGCATGGTAGACGTTAGCATTGCGATCACGATTACCATGTCTGTAATAATTAAAGGGGAAAAATATAATGAAAAAGAGAATCACAAGTCTATTTGTTGACAGTATTATTGAAATCAGTATAATGTACAACTGGACAAAAGATGACTTCGGCTTATACACGAGGCCGATGATTTTGTACTTGATATTTAGGGTCAAACTAAGAGGTCGGCTAATACAAGGAGTCGGCTAATACATGGCAATATACAGTAGTTTAGGAAATTTCTCATTGGGCCTGAACATGATAAAGCCATTAATCTACCTCATTAACTGGTTATTATCTTTATCCTGCAGACCGTAAAAATCAAGGGGCAAAGCTATTATTTCTGTTATTTGAGCTACATTGTACGATGACCTAGAGGTCAAATGAGTGATTTTGTAACGCAGCTATGCGTGTGACGTCATATGCATGGTGTCAAAAGTTGTGTCCTGCTAATATATGTTTATGTCATTATAATCTGTCAATAAAAACAGTAGTTGCAGGATAAAAAAAAAAGCAGATTCAAACGGTAGCCATAAATTGACAAGAGTAATCAATTTAGTTTAGTAGGATAAACATCATAAACTACCGTAATCCCAAAAATATAATTTTAAACTCCATGAGCAGAGGCTATTTCTTGCTCCAGCCAGTGAACCACAACTGGTACATCAAAGGTCGTGGTATGTGCTATCCTGTCTATGGGATGTTGCATATAAAAGATCCCTTGCTACTAATCTAAAAGAGTAACCCATGAAGTGGTGACAGCGGGTTTCCTCCCTCAATATATGTGTGATGCCATATAACCATAAATAAAATGTGTTGAGTGCGTCGTTACATAAAAGATTTCCTTCCTTCCATGAGCAGATGATATCCAGTCATAATGGGTGAGTTTTATGGTGTGTTATTGATGAATATGTTGTAATCAATGTCAAATTGCAAACTGAATATTTTGTTATTTCTAAACCATTTTTTCAGGGAACATTTTGTTTTGAAAATCTTGATTAGCAATATTTGCAACTTCTGTTTAATGTTTTAATATTGTGTACCGATCTCTGAAACTTGCATAGCGAATCGCGGCACAATACTGAACAAAATGTTTCCCGTTTTTATTTTTTAAATCAAGCCAAACTGGAATTTTGTTCAAAAATCACTTAAATCTGATGGACAAGCAAAACATTTTGTCCTTATTTCTGAGCTGGGTGGCATACCGTATATCCTGTTTGGTATTGGTGTCAGATCAATACTCATTTAATGTACCAAACAAATCTCAAAATACCAAAATTTTGCTATTGAAAAATGTTTCCAGCTATTTATTAAAGCTGTAACAATTTATATGGACAGGAAGCAAGGAAATATTTTATTTAACGATGCACCCAACACGTTGTATTTACGGTTATAGGGCGTCAGACATATGGTTAAGGACCACACAAATTATAGTGAGAGAAAACCTGCTGTCGCCACTTCATGGGCTACTCTTTTCGATTAGCAGCAAGGGATCTTATATATGCACCATCCCACAGCCTTTGTTACACCAACTATGGAGCACTGACTGGAACGAGAAATAGCCCAATGGGCCCACCGACGGGAATTGATCCTAGATCCATCGTGCATCAGGCGAGTGCTGTACCACTGAGCTACATCATGCCCCATATATGGACAGAGTTCTGCCAGACCAAGCAAAAAAACCAACAGAATAAACCAATTTAATTTTATTTAGGTGAAATTAGCGGGTGATCATTAACTCGGGCGTGCATTTAAATCTGAGTAAACCCAAAATACTGCTTGGTATCGGTATCGGTATTGTGTCAATAACAAATACTGTACAGCTGTACCGAGATAAATCACCCCAAAAATATTGATACCGATACCGAACCTGAAAGTTACATTAACGACTCACTTTATTGTTGTGGTTGTTGTAGTTGTTGTAGTTGGAGTTGTTGGTATTGCAACACAATGAAAAGCTGAAAGAAGGAAACATTTATGAAAATAATACGAAAAAATAAGATAGAAATATTTTATTTGACAATAAATACTTTTCCGTTTCTCTATACTTCAACAATTCTTGATAAAAGCATGTAGATAAAGTTTGTTTTGTTTAACGACACCACTAGAGCACATTGATTTATTAATAATCAGCTATTGGATGTCAGACATTTGGTAAGTTTGACATATAGTCTTAGAGAGGAAACCTGCTACATTTTTCCATTAGTAACAAGGGCTTTTTTATATGCACCATCCCACCGACAGGATAACACATACAGGTACTACGGTCTGTGATATACCAGTCATGGTGCACTCATTTGAATGAGAAATAGCCAAATGGGTCACCGATGGGGATCGATCCCACACCGACTGCACATCAAGTGAGTGCTTTACCACTGGGCTACGTCCCGTCCCTAGTCTCGGGGAGAGATGGGGGGTGAGAGTTAAGCTCACCTTAAGCAGCAAGATCTGCAGCTAAAGTTAGTTTGTTTTGTTTAAAGACAAACGACACCACTAGAGCATATTGATTAATTAATCATCGATTATTGGATGTCAAACATTTGGTAATTCTGACACGTAGTCATCAGAGGAAACCCACTACATCTTTCCTAATTGTCAGATCAGGTCAGGTCATAGGGTTTCGTGTGCACATTTAGAACAAGCTGTTGTAGTGCACGCCTGTCATGGGCACAGGTGTTGGCCTGGGCCGGCTCCTCTGTCCAGGACAAGATTTTCCTAATGTATCAAGGGATCTTTAATATGCACTTTCCCACAGACAGGAAAGCACATACCCTGCACCTCCTTTGACCAGCTGTGGTGCACTGGTTGGAATGAGAAAAACACACAATCAGTTGAGGTGGTTCGATCCTGCGACACAAGCACCTCAAGCAAGCATTGAACAGACTGAGCTAAATCCCGATTCAGATCTGTAGTTGTGCCAGTAATGAAAGGAAAAACCAAAAACACCACTGTACTTACTTGAATTGAGTTGCTTCCCTTGACCACACGATTTCCTTTTACAGTAGCAAGGATCGTCGTAGGAGAAGCAGTCACAGTTTTCCGATGACGGTGCATACTGCAGCGCGTAGTCACACGTGCAGCGATAGTCGCTCTTTGCAGTTCCCGCTTTACACAGCACCTTTCCGACTGTGTCACAGGTTACGTGCTGGCGAAGACATCTCTGTTTCGTGAATTCATACGAGTATCTCGGGACGGGCTGATAGTAACCATCGGGGCACGCTTCACAGATTACACTCTCCGAGGTCGATGCTAGTTTCGCAAACGTACCTGAAAAATACAGCGTCATTTTTAATTTGAGAATTAAAGGTCCATTATCAGTTTGAATGAATCTGGCCTCTGACAATTGAAAATCTGTGTGACCCATTTATCGGTTACGCAGAAATAAATCAAAGTAACCTATTTCCTTTTCCCGTTATATCCAAGTAAATGGTGATCCAAATTTCGCGTGAACAAGAAAAAATAGGTTATGCAATGCACGAAGGAAACGATCATTCTCGCACTTTTCAAAGGCTTTTGAATGAATGAAAGAAAGAAGTGTTTATTTAACGACGCACTAAACACATTTTATTTACGGTTATATGGCGTCAGACATATGGTTAAGGACCACACACATTTTGTGAGGAAACCCGCTGTCGCCACTACATGGGCTACTCTTCCGATTGGCAGCAAGGGATCTTTTATTTGCGCTTCCCACAGGCAGGATAGCACAAACCATGGCCTTTGTTGAACCAGTTATGTATCACTGGTCAGTGCAAGTGGTTTACACCTACCCATTGAGCCTTGCGGAGCACTCACTCAGGGTTTAGAGTCGGTATCTGGATTAAAAATCCCATGCCTCGACTGGGATCCGAACCCAGTACCTACCAGCCTGTAGACCGATGGCCTGCCACGATGCCACCGAGGCCGGTTTGAATGAATGAATGAATGTTTAACAACACCCCAGAACAAATATAGAGATCAGCTATTGGGTGTCAAACAAAGATAGGTACATCAATATGATTTTCAGTTTGAATTGTCGGATTAAAGATGCATTAATTGTCATAGTTTAAAAAATGGATGAGTTCCATTTTCAACAGAGTTATGGCCCTTTAATAAAATCCCATGAAAAAGTTTGTTTTATTTAACAATATCACTAAATTACTAATCAAAATTATACTCAGGTGATTTTTCAGTCTTATATATCA
This sequence comes from Gigantopelta aegis, assembly GCF_016097555.1. NCBI lineage: Eukaryota > Metazoa > Mollusca > Gastropoda > Neomphalida > Peltospiridae > Gigantopelta > Gigantopelta aegis. The sequence continues at coordinate 7,897,761 of NC_054711.1, forward strand.
GTTATGAAAATCCCTGGAATAAAAACCATAAAAATGTGTCAGTATTATCATGACCTGTTATGGTATTCAAACAACTGGTAGAAAAAATAACAATAAATGACCTGAGAGATATGAGATTCATTAACAATTTTACTGTAAAACCTATGTAATTTGGAACAGACTATAACTCCCAGGTTTATATTGATTACACTTGACAGGTGAAATCACAAGTACTAAGCTAAGCAGAGAGGTTGTCTCAGGTGTGTTCAATATCAAACTTGGTGTTATAGTCTGTTTCATATTACATATGTTTTGCAGTAAAATTGTAAATAAATCTCATATTTCTATCTATAACAGGTCATTTATTGTCATTTTAGGTACCGGTTGTTTGAATACCATAACAGGTAATACTGACACATTTTTATGGTTTTTATTCCAGAGATTTTCATAAACAATATACAAGACTGGAAAATCACTTGGGTATAATTTTGATTAGTACTTTAGTGCACATTCATTCATTAATCATCTATTGAATGTCAAACATTTGGTAATATTGACAAAGAGTCTTATAGAGGAAACCTGCTACATTTTTCCATCAATAGTAATTAAGGGATATTTTATATGCACCATCCCACAGACAGGATAGCACATACCACGGCCTGTGATATACCAGTCTTGGTGCACTGGCTGGAACAAGAAATAACCCACTGATATGGATCGATCATATACTGAATGCACTTCAGGCTGTGATATACCAGTCGTCGTGCACTGGCTGGAATGAGAAATAACCCAGTGAGTCCACTGATATGGATCGTCATATACTGAATGCACTTCAGGCTGTGATATACCAGTCGTGGTGCACTGGATGGAACGAGGAATAACCCAGTGAGTCCACTGATATGGATCGTCATATACTGAATGCACTTCAGGCTGTGATATACCAGTCGTGGTGCACTGGCTGGAACGAGAAATAATCCAGTGGGTCCACTGATATGGATCGATCATATACTGAACTCACATCAGGCTGTGATATACCAGTCTTGGTGCACTGGATGGAATGAGAAATAACCCAGTGGGTCCACTGATATGGATCGATCCTATACTGAATGCACTTCAGGCTGTGATATACCAGTCGTGGTGCACTGGCTGGAATGAGAAATAATCCAGTGGGTCGACTGATATGGATCGATCATATACTGAATGCACTTCAGGCTGTGATATACCAGTCTTGGTGCACTGGCTGGAATGAGAAATAATCCAGTGAGTCCACTGATATGGTTCGATCATATACTGAATGCACTTCAGGCTGTGATATACCAGTCTTGGTGCACTGGCTGGAACGAGAAATAACCCAGTGGGTCCACTGATATGGATCGATCCTATACTGAATGCACTTCAGGCTGTGATATACCAGTCATGGTGCACTGGCTGGAATGAGAAATAATCCAGTGGGTCCACTGATATGGATCGATCATATACTGAATGCACTTCAGCCTGTGATATACCAGTCGTGGTGCACTGGCTGGAATGAGAAATAATCCAGTGGGTCCACTGATATGGATCGATCATATACTGAACTCACATCAGGCTGTGATATACCAGTCGTGGTGCACTGGATGGAACGAGAAATAATCCAGTGGGTCCACTGATATGGATCGATCATATACTGAACTCACATCAGGCCGTGATATACCAGTCGTGGTGCACTGGATGGAACGAGAAATAATCCAGTGGGTCCACTGATATGGATCGATCATATACTGAATGCACTTCAGGCTGTGATATACCAGTCGTGGTGCACTGGCTGGAATGAGAAATAACCCAGTGGGTCCACTGATGTGGATCGATCCTATACTGAATGCACTCCAGGCTGTGATATACCAGTCATGGTGCACTGGATGGAACGAGAAATAATCCAGTGGGTCCACTGATATGGATCGATCATATACTGAACTCACATCAGGCTGTGATATACCAGTCGTGGTGCACTGGATGGAACGAGAAATAATCCAGTGGGTCCACTGATATGGATCGATCATATACTGAATGCACTTCAGGCTGTGATATACCAGTCGTGGTGCACTGGCTGGAATGAGAAATAACCCAGTGGGTCCACTGATGTGGATCGATCCTATACTGAATGCACTCCAGGCTGTGATATACCAGTCATGGTGCACTGGATGGAACGAGAAATAATCCAGTGGGTCCACTGATATGGATCAATCATATACTGAACTCACATCAGGCTGTGATATACCAGTCTTGGTGCACTGGCTGGAATGAGAAATAACCCAGTGGGTCCACTGATATGGATCGATCATATACTGAATGCACTTCAGCCTGTGATATACCAGTCTTGGTGCACTGGCTGGAACGAGAAATAACCCAGCGAGTCCACTGATATGGATCGATCATATACTGAACTCACTTCAGGCTGTGATATACCAGTCGTGGTGCACTGGATGGAACGAGAAATAACCCAGTGGGTCCACTGATATGGATCGATCCTATACTGAATGCACTTCAGGCTGTGATATACCAGTCGTGGTGCACTGGATGGAACGAGAAATAATCCAGTGGGTCCACTGATATGGATCGATCATATACTGAATTCACTTCAGGCTGTGATATACCAGTCGTGGTGCACTGGATGGAACGAGAAATAATCCAGTGGGTCCACTGATATGGATCGATCATATACTGAATGCACTTCAGCCTGTGATATACCAGTCTTGGTGCACTGGCTGGAATGAGAAATAACCCAGTGGGTCCACTGATGTGGATCGATCATATACTGAATGCACTTCAGGCTGTGATATACCAGTCTTGGTGCACTGGCTGGAATGAGAAATAACCCAGTGGGTCCACTGATGTGGATCGATCATATACTGAATGCACTTCAGGCTGTGATATACCAGTCTTGGTGCACTGGCTGGAATGAGAAATAACCCAGTGGGTCCACTGATGTGGATCGATCATATACTGAATGCACTTCAGGCTGTGATATACCAGTCTTGGTGCACTGGCTGGAATGAGAAATAATCCAGTGGGTCCACTGATATGGATCGATCATATACTGAATGCACTTCAGGCTGTGATATACCAGTCTTGGTGCACTGGCTGGAACGAGAAATAACCCAGTGAGTCCACTGATATGGATCGATCCTATACTGAATGCACTCCAGGCTGTGATATACCAGTCGTGGTGCACTGGATGGAACGAGAAATAATCCAGTGGGTCCACTGATATGGATCGATCATATACTGAACTCACTTCAGGCTGTGATATACCAGTCGTGGTGCACTGGATGGAACGAGAAATAACCCAGTGGGTCCACTGATATGGATCGATCCTATACTGAATGCACTTCAGGCTGTGATATACCAGTCTTGGTGCACTGGCTGGAACGAGAAATAACCCAGTGAGTCCACTGATATGGATCGATCCTATACTGAATGCACTCCAGGCTGTGATATACCAGTCGTGGTGCACTGGATGGAACGAGAAATAATCCAGTGGGTCCACTGATATGGATCGATCATATACTGAACTCACTTCAGCCTGTGATATACCAGTCTTGGTGCAATGGCTGGAACGAGAAATAACCCAGTGAGTCCACTGATATGGATCGATCATATACTGAACTCACTTCAGGCTGTGATATACCAGTCGTGGTGCACTGGATGGAACGAGAAATAACCCAGTGGGTCCACTGATATGGATCGATCATATACTGAATGCACTTCAGCCTGTGATATACTAGTCTTGGTGCAATGGCTGGAACGAGAAATAACCCAGTGGGTCCACTGATATGGATCGATCATATACTGAACACACTTCAGGCTGTGATATACCAGTCGTGGTGCACTGGATGGAACGAGAAATAACCCAGTGAGTCCACTGATATGGATCGATCATATACTGAACACACTTCAGCCTGTGATATACCAGTCGTCGTGCACTGGCTGGAATGAGAAATAACCCAGTGAGTCCACTGATATGGATCGATCATATACTGAACACACTTCAGGCTGTGATATACCAGTCGTGGTGCACTGGATGGAACGAGAAATAACCCAGTGAGTCCACTGATATGGATCGATCATATACTGAATGCACTTCAGGCTGTGATATACCAGTCGTGGTGCACTGGATGGAACGAGAAATAACCCAGTGGGTCCACTGATATGGATCAATCATATACTGAACTCACATCAGGCTGTGATATACCAGTCTTGGTGCACTGGCTGGAATGAGAAATAACCCAGTGGGTCCACTGATATGGATCGATCCTATACTGAATGCACTCCAGGCTGTGATATACCAGTCATGGTGCACTGGATGGAATGAGAAATAACCCAGTGGGTCCACTGATATGGATCGATCCTATACTGAATGCACTCCAGGCTGTGATATACCAGTCGTGGTGCACTGGCTGGAATGAGAAATAACCCAGTGGGTCCACTGATGTGGATCGATCATATACTGAATGCACTTCAGGCTGTGATATACCAGTCTTGGTGCACTGGCTGGAATGAGAAATAACCCAGTGGGTCCACTGATGTGGATCGATCATATACTGAATGCACTTCAGGCTGTGATATACCAGTCTTGGTGCACTGGCTGGAATGAGAAATAATCCAGTGGGTCCACTGATATGGATCGATCATATACTGAACTCACTTCAGGCTGTGATATACCAGTCGTGGTGCACTGGATGGAACGAGAAATAATCCAGTGGGTCCACTGATATGGATCGATCATATACTGAACTCACTTCAGGCTGTGATATACCAGTCGTGGTGCACTGGATGGAACGAGAAATAACCCAGTGGGTCCACTGATATGGATCGATCCTATACTGAATGCACTTCAGGCTGTGATATACCAGTCGAGGTGCACTGGATGGAACGAGAAATAACCCAGTGGGTCCACTGATATGGATCGATCATATACTGAACTCACTTCAGGCTGTGATATACCAGTCGTGGTGCACTGGATGGAACGAGAAATAACCCAGTGAGTCCACTGATATGGATCGATCATATACTGAATGCACTTCAGGCTGTGATATACCAGTCGTGGTGCACTGGATGGAATGAGAAATAACCCAGTGGGTCCACTGATATGGATCAATCATATACTGAACTCACATCAGGCTGTGATATACCAGTCTTGGTGCACTGGCTGGAATGAGAAATAACCCAGTGGGTCCACTGATATGGATCGATCCTATACTGAATGCACTCCAGGCTGTGATATACCAGTCATGGTGCACTGGATGGAATGAGAAATAACCCAGTGGGTCCACTGATATGGATCGATCCTATACTGAATGCACTCCAGGCTGTGATATACCAGTCGTGGTGCACTGGATGGAATGAGAAATAACCCAGTGGGTCCACTGATATGGATTGATCCTATACTGAATGCACTTCAGGCTGTGATATACCAGTCGTGGTGCACTGGATGGAATGAGAAATAACCCAGTGGGTCCACTGATGTGGATCGATCATATACTGAATGCACTTCAGGCTGTGATATACCAGTCTTGGTGCACTGGATGGAATGAGAAATAACCCAGTGAGTCCACTGATATGGATCGATCATATACTGAACTCACTTCAGGCTGTGATATACCAGTCGTGGTGCACTGGATGGAACGAGAAATAACCCAGTGGGTCCACTGATATGGATCGATCATATACTGAACTCACTTCAGGCTGTGATATACCAGTCGTGGTGCACTGGATGGAACGAGAAATAACCCAGTGAGTCCACTGATATGGATCGATCATATACTGAATGCACTTCAGGCTGTGATATACCAGTCGTGGTGCACTGGATGGAACGAGAAATAACCCAGTGGGTCCACTGATATGGATCGATCATATACTGAACTCACTTCAGGCTGTGATATACCAGTCTTGGTGCAATGGCTGGAACGAGAAATAACCCAGTGAGTCCACTGATATGGATCGATCATATACTGAACTCACTTCAGGCTGTGATATACCAGTCGTGGTGCACTGGATGGAACGAGAAATAACCCAGTGAGTCCACTGATATGGATCGATCATATACTGAATGCACTTCAGGCTGTGATATACCAGTCGTGGTGCACTGGATGGAATGAGAAATAACCCAGTGGGTCCACTGATATGGATCAATCATATACTGAACTCACATCAGGCTGTGATATACCAGTCTTGGTGCACTGGCTGGAATGAGAAATAACCCAGTGGGTCCACTGATATGGATCGATCCTATACTGAATGCACTCCAGGCTGTGATATACCAGTCATGGTGCACTGGATGGAATGAGAAATAACCCAGTGGGTCCACTGATATGGATCGATCCTATACTGAATGCACTCCAGGCTGTGATATACCAGTCGTGGTGCACTGGATGGAATGAGAAATAACCCAGTGGGTCCACTGATATGGATTGATCCTATACTGAATGCACTTCAGGCTGTGATATACCAGTCTTGGTGCACTGGATGGAATGAGAAATAACCCAGTGGGTCCACTGATATGGATTGATCCTATACTGAATGCACTTCAGCCTGTGATATACCAGTCTTGGTGCACTGGATGGAATGAGAAATAACCCAGTGAGTCCACTGATATGGATCGTCATATACTGAATGCACTTCAGGCTGTGATATACCAGTCTTGGTGCACTGGATGGAATGAGAAATAACCCAGTGAGTCCACTGATATGGATCGATCATATACTGAATGCACTTCAGCCTGTGATATACCAGTCTTGGTGCACTGGATGGAATGAGAAATAACCCAGTGAGTCCACTGATATGGATCGATCATATACTGAATGCACTTCAGGCTGTGATATACCAGTCTTGGTGCACTGGATGGAATGAGAAATAACCCAGTGAGTCCACTGATATGGATCGTCATATACTGAATGCACTTCAGGCTGTGATATACCAGTCTTGGTGCACTGGATGGAATGAGAAATAACCCAGTGAGTCCACTGATATGGATCGATCATATACTGAATGCACTTCAGGCTGTGATATACCAGTCTTGGTGCACTGGATGGAATGAGAAATAACCCAGTGAGTCCACTGATATGGATCGATCATATACTGAATGCACTTCAGTCGAGCACTTTACAACTGTGAAAATTGCATGAATGTCAAACTTTATCCAGCCAAAACTTGCAAACGTAAATTCACGAAATCAAACAATCTGTTACCTTGGTAAAAGTCATGTGTTAACTAAGATTTTGAAATACTATCTCCCGAAATTGTACATGTATTGAACACAAATGGTACAATGAAATCCAAAACATTTTATAATGTGAGAGAAAAACAATACATTATTGAAATGTTTAATTTGTAAAGGGCTAGTTAAGCCTTGGATGAGCAGGAAGGTTTTCCAAATTATCTATTAAGCTTCACAAATGGCAGAAGCCAATTATTTTGTCAACAAAATAGCAATTATTACATGAAAATATTCGGAAAAAATTAAAGTAAAATTTTCCAATTGTTAATTTAAAAAATGTTACCGACAAAATTTTTACTTCAATTTGCCAAACCGGCCTCAGTGGCCTGAGTGAGTGCTCCGCAAGGCTCAATGGGTAGGTGTAAACCACTTGCACCAACCAGTGTTCCATAACTGGTTCAACAAAGACCATGGTTTGTGCTATCCTGCCTGTGGGAAGCGCAAATAAAAGATCCCTTGCTGCTAATCGGAAGAGTAGCCCATGTAGTGGCGACAGCGGGTTTCCTCTCAAAATCTGTGTGGTCCTTAACCATATAACCATAAATGAAATGTGTTGAGTGTGTCGTTAAATAAAACATTTCTTTCTTTTCTTTCAATTTGCCAAAAACAAATCATGTAGGAGTAGTGCTCGAAGTTAACGACGACGATTGCCGTCGTTAAGATATAAATTGTCGTAGAGCTCATCACCAACTGTACTTTTGTGCCGTTGGTAAAAGGAAGGAAATGTTTTATTTAATGACGCACTCAACACATTTTATTTACGGTTATATGCGTCTGACATATGGTTAAGGACCACACAGATATTGAGACAGGAAACCCGCTGTTGCCACTTCATGTGCTACTCTTTTCAATTAACAGCAAGGGTTCTTTTATATGCACCATCCCACAGACAGGATAGGACATACCACAGCCTTTGATATACCAGTTGTGGTGCACTGGCTGGAACGAGAAATAGCCTAATGGGCCCACCGACGGGGATCTATCCCAAACTGACCGCACATCAAGCGAGCGCTTTACCACTGGGCTACATTCCCCCCCCCATGTTGGTAAAGTTCCTCAACAATGACAAAATTTATACACCTGCAGGACCCCATTCCATGAAGCAATCTTACCTTTAAGATCTTATTAAATGTATAAGGTGGTTACCGTTATGCACTTAAGGTGATCTTTACGCTATGATGGCTTCATGGAACGGGACCCTGGTGTACATTACATGCCAGTATTTAACATTTGTGCATTTAAAATGTGTCTACATACAGCGAAATAACCTTTCAGTCATATTTATTTGCTGCAAATGTCACTTCAAAAATAAATTGCCACAGGGAGGCTTAAAATTGCCGTTGGTGGGCCATTTCTCCCATGACAAATTCTTAAGTTCGAGCCCTGTCGGAGCCTATGAGTCAGAACCGACATTTTATTGGAAGATAACTGTGGATTTTTGCAATTTTTGTACTTTAATAGATACATTGTAATTTGATGAAATTTTCTGCTAGCCCAGGCTATAGATCTGTGAAGCCATTGTAGTGCTATGATATCGTAAACTATGATGTCACAACGACGCATTCCATAGCCTACAACAGTTTTAAAATGTTGTAGCACCAAGAGAACTTAAAAGGTCTGGGCTTAAATTCATAGCCTTGCTGATTTAGTATTTGGCTAATAAATGGGTTTTTTAAATAGACCATTTAAAAAGTAATTTCCATTAAAAAAAAATACTCTCCGTATTTGAAATTCGGCTAAAAGTGAATTCTTTCCATTGTGAACAGTTCTTAATCCTATTAATTATCAGTGGCAGATCTAAGTGGGGCCTCAGTAGCCCAGGCTCCCCTAAATAAAATTTATATTGAAGAATCTGAGAAATTCCTTTTGTAATGTTTGTGGCCTTTGACCATATGTTATTGCATACTCCCCCCCCCCCCCCCCCCCCCAATGGATTTTCTGGACCCACCACTGATTATAACGTACACAGAGGATTCGTCGTGAGTATTTTTTAATATGGAAAATATCAACAGAGTCTATGCTAATTAATTGGCATTATCAAAAACGCAGAGGCGGCAGTATAAAATATAACCCACAAAAGTGAAGTGTTAGGCCATGCGCCGTCTCTGCAGTGGCATAGGGAGGGGCCCTATGGGAACCCACCCCCACCCCGATCAAACTTTAAAAAAAAATTATTACATTTTATAAAATCATATATACACATAGTGTGGGTTCCTCCCACCCCCCCCCCTCCCCCCTCCCCAATCCCAATATAAAATCATACCTACGCCAGTGGAGGGCACCAAGCCTAGAACAATAAAAAAAATATGGGGCCTGTATTTAATAATTATACACACACACACAAACACACAAAGTTCGTATACACACACACACACACACACAATATTCTATAATGTGGCAGTTTAACACCCATATGATATATTGATCTCTTCCTTAAAGCCGCACACCCTAGTTCCATCCAGCGAAAATAAATTATAATTTGGTTAATCTACAAACCTGTAACACACTTAGATCACGTTTTTATCAAATGGAGTGAAAAAGCAGGTTTTATATCGATAAATACCATGGGAACCCCTTGTCCCAATTGCTTGAAATAATTTTGAAAGTTAGTATTTTGATGTCACCGGTAGATGTCGCTCGAAGCACAACAATGCCTACGTCACGACAAATTTCACAGACTTGGGGTGCGTTTCTTTCACCTCTCCTGGACATGTTCCAACTGTTCTGTCCTGGTTGTATCCCCTCTCCAGATATCGTAAGACTTAGCAAAATTATTGGTTGTAACGTTTTGTATTGAGACACTTACTTGTCTGAACTTTATTGTTACTGAAAATGTTCACGAACTGTGAAGACAAATCTCACAAATGAACAACAACAAATCGGATGTTGATTGCGCGAACCATGCACGAGAAAACAAACCGAACCAATATGATAACGGTCACGTGGTATACCAACGTCTGTGACATTGAAATGGAAATATCCCCTCTAAAAATAGATTAGACCTTGTCTGCTCAACGGTTTTTTCTCAAACGTGCGTCCGTTTTTAAGAAATACGAAAAATGTATTTTGTGGTATTACAAACACCAGGATTACCAGGATTACCAAAAAACACTTCAGGTGAATGGAAATGTATATTCTAAATAATAAACGGTAAGTAAAGTGCAATTTTATTTGTGAAAAAATGGGTTTAATAGCAAAAAACAACGCCGTAATGGTTAACAACTAGCCGTAACTAGGGTGTGTCCCTTTAAATTCTTACAAGTGGCTTTTCTGAAACCCCCCTCCCCCAGTCATGGTCTGTACCATACCCAACTTTTTTTGGCACATGTTATTATTTTAAATTAACTTTTTGACAAAATTAATTACTCTTATTATTACTGATACTTTTCCTAACCCTAACTAATTTTGTTTCTGGGGGAGGCCCTCCCCCATACCACCTGTTGACTGGTTGTGTTCCAACTCCATAGCGCCATGTGCATACCCCAAAAAACATCTCTGACAGAAACACTGCCTCTATCCTACCAGCAACTAATTTTTCAATATAGGTAGCAGCTCTATAAATGTATCTTCTTTAGTGTCTTCCTAAACAATGTAATTCATCTTTAATATAATGATCAGATTTCTATTAAAAATGTTAAACATAACATATTGTGCAAAGGCTGCAATTTACCAGTTGCCTTCTTATTTTAACAAGTCTGATGTAGGATTTTGTAAAAGGAGGTTCAGGATGCACTGACTGGAATAGTACTACAAATATGAGCGATAACAGGCAATATTATTTGAGTAATATTTGCCACTGATAAAAGGTGGGTGGTACTAACCCCCTCTAAATCTACCCCTGAGAAAAGAATACTTAACTTTTCTTGCAAAAACATTATCAACAGTAACTAAAAACAAAATAAGGTAAAACAAATAAAATTTGTTTGCGAGAGGATGCTTACAACCTGATGTTGTTTCTCAAATCAGACGTGTAAGACACGTAACACAAAATGTTTATGATTTGGAAAACATGTTTGAGTAATAAGATTATTCTTTTCTGATAAATATTAACTTACATTTTGGTGATTAAAAGCAACATAAAAATTTTTATTATCACTTGTAAAATCACAAAACTTTGGCAACTTTCAAATCTAATAAAAAAATGTCTGTCGTGTAAATGTAACACACGTAACACAATAAAAGTTAAGCCATTACAAATATGTTCGAAATTTAGCCAATGTTTCTTGTTTTATTTTGTGAAGTACTAAAGAAGGATTATTACTAATCAGTACTTTATATCAGGAGCCCTTTCATAAATTTCTAATTTACACACATTTTCACCCAAAGTGAGTCTGAAATGTAACACATGTAACATGGAATGAGCCTTTTGTTTCTGCTGTAAATGTATTATAATTGTAATCTTGTTTATAGAGATGAGCTGTATAGCTAAATGTTAATAAAGAATTTAACTGAATGTAGAAAAGTTACTGTCGGTGCATGTCATCCAAGATGTGTTTAAAAAATAACAACCATTAAGCGAAGTTACCATGACCCAAGCACTGGCCGGAGAAGATCCACCACCTCAACATCAGAAATATAGAGATGTCACTAACAGACTGAAGAATGTTGTTAGTGAATACAACAACCGGCCAGTGTTGGACTACTTATGAGACATTGCATACAACCTGCAAATGTAAACTGTTGAATGTGTTCATGTGTTTGTTTTCAATGTTTCACATAAAATATTATAAAATAATAATGTTCTTTATTTATACCACTAATGACTTGGGGGGAAATGACATAGGAGGGGAAAATACATGGGGGGAAAAGACCAGGGGGAAAATTCCCTGCTACCCTATATATGTATAAATACACACACACACACACACACACGGAATGGACTCTGTCCAAGCCGGCATCTATCTAAACTGGCATTATGTGTAAACAGGCACAGTTTTTAAGTCCCGTTCAGCTACTGTTAATTTATTAGGAAAATAACACTCTGTCGACACCGGATGCCTTCTATTCCGGACTTTGGATGCAAATTCAAGAACAAAAGAATGTTTCATTTAGTAATTAGCGCTGTCTACACCGGCGCGCGATCTTGCCCCTATACGGTCTACACCGGCATGCGATCATACCTACTGTCTGCCAGTGGTCACCTTTTAACAACAACGGCAGGTTCCCAGTAATTAGGACACCACAGAAAGTGTTATGAAATAATCGCGCCTCTTTGAAAGCGTAACAAAGGATGAACAACACCTGTAGTAATGGGTGTAGGTAGAAAGATAAATAGTATTATTATTTGCATGTGTTCATACCTGCATTGCATCATACCGATTTGTCTAAGACAATAAAATCAGATCCCTATTTTATGTGATATTAAGCAATAAAATAATGTTATTTATTCTGCTTGTTGTTTTAAATGCATTCTGATCTGAACATATATCTTTATTACAGACAAATGTTAATATCCCACTTTCAAAAGTCGGGACTGAAATTGTGTCCTGCTTTTCACAGGTAGGTAGGTAACTAGGTTAACGTGTTTATATACCACTTCCTCACCAATCGAGGTACCATTAGAGTAGATGTACAAATGTGTTAAGACCAAAATGTCCAAAGTAGCATCTGTTAAGAATCAGCTGTTTTTCGAACAATCATTCTCTGCTGTCGGTATGTTGACCTACTAACAGAACGCCTGATGCTACATCACAGGTCTGATGCGGGTCAAATCGACTGAGCAGTGGGTTTTTTCCCCCAAGCATTTTACAAAAAGTCACTATTAATAACTGGGATGGTATTTTTGTTTTTTATTTTGAATACTGTAATGTTTATGTATTTGTTTTATATACTGTGTATTAATAATGTGCCATGATTGTGGACTTTTAACTGGGTTAATAAATAAAATTATCACATGGGGTTTATGACATGGATATCATGGACAAGTTATAGGATAAATGTACTTACCGATTCCACACAATACTGGTGTATGACAAAACGAAACAACTCTGGAATTTTCATCTTTCTGACAGTGTAGTCTTTGAGTGTTACTACAGTGTTTCCATTCTAAGTTCTTGTAAAACTGGGTCCCCTCTGTGGGACAACTGCTACGACCAAGCACATTCACAGCATCAATGTCTTTCAAAACGGCTGTAAACAGAACTTCCACGAATAACAAAATATTAATGGAATGAAATCCCCTAACCCAGCACATTATGGAGTAATGAATAAAAGATGGTTTATTAAACCTGTTTCAACACTTGTATTTAGTAGTGCTTGTATAAACTGCTTCTAACAACAGCAACTAGCAGAAATTTCCCCAGCTAGTTCAGTCAGTAGAATATTGTATTCTTGTGCAGAAGGATCCGGGTTCGAATCTTCTTGGTGTAGGTTGAACTATTTTCTTACATTCATGTTCTACAACATCTTGAAACGATTTTTTTATTATTGTTTTTAACTAAATATTTAAATATATGTAAAAAACCAGCTCATATAAAAGTCTTTTCTTATAGGTAAATAGAGCTTAATTTAAGTCTTTTTCTTATAGAAAAAAATAAGAGCTCATTTAAAATACTTTTCTTGTGAAGTAAGACAAATTCAGTATTTGCTCCAACTTATGGTTTGGTCATTCCACAACCAGTGAGTGAAATGTATCTCTAAAATTTGCGAGTGTTCAATCCGGACACAAACATTTTCATTAACACGGTCTCTTGAAGTGGACATGTTACATCTGAAAATAGAAAAAAAGTTAAAGTCAGTATTGTTTAATGACACAACTAGAGCACACTAGGGTTCGAAATACATGTAGGAAGCGAAATATGGCCTGCTGTTATTTGTTTTAGATAGCAGGCCAAAAAAGCATTTCGTCTGCTAACCAAAACATATGGCCTGCTGGAAATAAAGACAGCACGGGGTGTGTGGAGGGTTTGGGATGGTGTGTGAAAATTTCGGACCACTGAGATGGATTTTGGAGCATATTATAAAATTAAAATATAACGAAATCAAGATCTCAGCCTCAGCTACATAGAAGATGAGATGATTGTACTGAGAACATTTTGTTTTCAAAATCTTGATTAGCGATATTTCTGGATATTGATTAGTTTGTTATGTTTAATGACACCACTAGAGCACATTGATTTATTAATCATCGGCTATTGGATGTCAAACATATGGTCATTTTGACACAGTCATAGAGAGGAAACCCACTATATTTTGCCATTAATAGCAAGGGATCTTTTATATGCACCATCCCACAGACAGCATAGCACATACCACAGCCTTTGATATACCAGTCGTGGTGCCCTGGCTGAAACAAGAAATAGCCCAACGGGTCCACCGACAGGGATCGATCCTAGATTGACCGCACATCAAGCGAGCGCTTTACCACTGGGCCACGTCCCGGCCTGATTAGCTACGACTGTTTAATATTTTAACATTGTGTAGTGATATCTGAAACTTGCGTAGAGAATCGCGACACGATACTGAAAAAAACATTTCCCTGTTGTACATACATCTCTCTTAAAAATTGACCTGTGACTTTGGGATAATTTTAGCAGGTGAATTATTATTTCTCATAAAAATATAAACAAAGAGGAGGGCTAGAGGTCACTCGAGCTAGGATATATATTGAGACCCCCCCCCCCCCCCCCCCCCCCAATTTAAAAAAAAAAAAAAAATATTAAAATAGGCCTAAATCATTCCTACACCACACAGTAGCCCAAATACTCTGGCGTTCGAAATCTAGAAGGACATTTGGACAGTTATCAAACATCTGTCTACCTCTTGAACGGTCAGGTCAGGTCATAGGGTTTAACGTGCACATTCAGAACAAGTTCTTATAGCGTATGCTTGTCGTGGGCACAAGTTCTTGCATCAGCAAGCCCTTTCGTATAAGACCGGTGTCACATATAATTTGCACTCCCCTGGATTATTATACATATAATGTGCAATCCACTACTGTTTGAATACTTCAATGAATACAATCCACATTTATTATTAGTCCCCTATCGGTCCAACCGAAAGGGTTACCTATAGGTTTCATCTCCGTTCTTCTATATGTCTGTCTGGAGTCTGTCCATCCGTCTGTCCGACATAAAGTTTTGTGGATAGGTTTTTTCCCCCACAATGCCTCAAGACACTGAGCTGAAATTTGGTGTATAATTTTATCATATACCATTAGGGTTCAAGTTTGACTTCCATGACAATTTTACCGGCCTCGGTGGCGTCGTGGTTAGGCCATCGGTCAACAGGCTGGTAGGTACTGGGTTCGGATCCCAGTCGAGGCATGGGATTTTTTATCCAGATACCGACTCCAAACCCTGAGTGAGTGCTCCGCAAGGCTCAATGGGTAGGTGTAAACCACTTGCACCGACCAGTGATCCATAACTGGTTCAACAAAGGCTATGGTTTGTGCTATCCTGCCTGTGGGAAGCGCAAATAAAAGATCCATTGCTGCTAATCGGAAGAGTAGCCCATGAAGTGGCGACAGCGGGTTTTCTCTTAAAATCTGTGTGGTCCTTAACCATATGTCTGATGCCATATAACCGTAAATAAAATGTATTGAGTGCGTTGTTAAATAAAACATTTCTTTCTTTCTTTCCATGATAATTTACACATTTTGACCGAATTATGGTCCTTGAACATAGGATACGAAAATTTGTTTCCTCGTGCACGGTTCGCGCAATCAACATCCGATTTGTTGTCATCGGCATGTCGTTCATTTATGAGGTTTTTCTTCAGAGTTCAGAAACATTTTCATAAACAATAAAGTTCAGGAAAGTAAGTATTTAAATACAAAACTTTACAAACTCCTAAAACCATTAATTTTACTAAGTCATTTTTGTTTATTCTTTAAAATTACCGATATTGGGTCCACATGACTCGTAGAAATTGACTTAAAATGGAGAAAGATGACTTAACATTCTGTGCGTGTCACATGCAGGCCGTCAAGTGAGGAGGTGGGTAAAACAAATAGGAAAATAGGAATTTTTGTTGCCTGAAAATAGGGTTAAAATAGGAATTTTGCTCACAAAATAGGAAGAAAATAGTAATTTTGTATAAAAGTAAATGTCCCAAAATAGAGAATATTGCAGGGGTCAAGTGAGTGAGCCATCTCAAAAAACTAAATATGGAAATAGAAAACCATTGAAAAGATAATAATACAGGAAAATAAGACAATGTGTATATCATAGGAATAAAATAGGCACTTATTTTGTTTTAAGATGGCCTCCCAACACCCCTTATACCCACCCTGATTCACCACTTTTTATTCAGACAATGCAGTGGTTGAATTTGGTTCTTTGGAGTAAGACTTAAAAAGCAACACAATGCAGTATTCATTTTATGCTATTGAATAATACAAGTTACAAAAAAACCCACAAGGCATTGCTGACCCAATAACACCATCAAAAACAGCAGCAATGGCAGTGTGTGTGTGTGTGTGTGTGTGTGTGTGTGTGTGTGTGTGTGTGTGTGTGTGTGTGTGTGTGTATGTGATTGAATGTGGGTATGGACACTATTTTTTTAATTAGTTTTCTTTTGGTAGATCAAATGGATAATATAGCTGGATTTAGTAGCCGTGTGCTAACTGAATTGTTAGAAATATGTCAAATGATTATGATACTGCAGGTGTGCACATTTAATAGAATACTGTTACGGTAAGTACAACCTGCAAATGAGCACTGAAGTCCTACTTCCTTAGACACCATGCACCAGTACATCAGAGGTAACCCTAACAGCTTCAGCTTTATTTAACCTTGTTTAAAGGAGACATTAACCTATCATAGCCATCCTCTCCAGTGGTTTTATACATTTTAAAACAGTTAATGACCATGTTATAAATTGAAAGTAGGTACCCAGAGGGAAATTCAGTTTTATGATCAACTGGCTACATTGTGTAGCAGTTGTATTAATGGTTATGAGAAGTATAAGTCACGGGTTTCGCAAATATAATTCACGTAACCGAACAAGTGATTACCTAGGTAAAAACCACGTGAACCGACTTCCGGTTACCTCAGATTTCGAAATATTGTCCCCTGCTACTGCTAATTTTCTTGCATGTAAAAACAATTGAAAAACTAGTACACTCCATCTTTTAAAGCTGTTTATACTTGGGCAGTTGGTGCTAATTTGTTCAGTTTGTATATAACACAAGCTCCAAACCCAGGATGGACAGGCTATAAACCTTGTTCCACAGTAAGAACATTCTCCAATTTTTGTCCTGTATAGCCTACACTATAGAGACAGGATGTCCCAGTGGTAAAGCGCTTGCTTGATGCATAATCGGTTTAGAATCGATCCCCGTCGGTGGGCCCATTAGGCTATTTCTTGTTCCAGCCAGTGCACCACGACTGGTATATCAAAAGCTGTGGTATGTGCTATCCTGTCTGTGGGATGGTGCATATAAAAGAGCCCTTGCTGCTAATGGAACAAATATAGTGGGTTTCCTATCGTCTGTAAGACTATGTCAAAATTACAAAAAATCGGACATCCAACAGTCCATGATTAATAAATCAATGTGCTTTAGTGGTGTCACAAAAAGAAAAAAATTGTTATGTATTTTTTTTTTTTTTTAAGTGCTAAAATAGCAGTGTTCGAGATTAAAAATGTTGGCCAGTATCCCAGTTGGATACTAACATTTCAAAATCTGATATCCCACCTGAGAATTTAGTATTATATGGTATCCCGGTGGGATACTGGGTTCTTGAAGTCTGGTATCCAAAATTAAATTCTGGTATCCCCGGGATATCGGGATACTGTTAATCTCAAACACTGCATAGAAAATAAACTAACAAGTCTGTCACCAATGGAAAGATAAGACATGAAACTGACTGGCAACTCGTAATTCTAAGCTCACCAAAACATCCATGCATGGTCACGGCGAGATAACAAATTAAAATGTTATTACCTCTGTTGCAAGACACCATTTATACCCAAAGCATTTGGCGTTTTGTTTAAATATTCTCAATTTTGAGGACCAAATTTCGAAGTTAGACCTACCTGTTATCAACTGGCACTCTGTGTGGTTTTGTTTGACACAAAGAAGCCATCGGGACATACAAGTATGTTATGCAATGCTGTGTAGTTTCCTGAAAATAAACAAAACAGTTCAAAATTCACACAATACTAGGGGTGCAACGATATGGTCAAAACCGTATTGCCATATATTGCGATATAAGAAACCGTATTGGATAATGTATTGCAATATAGTTGATATTATTTAAATTTAATATATATATGGGTTGTTTTCGTTTTTTAATGAAAGCAGAAGAAGCCATAAACTAAGTATATATATAAAAAATATTTGTAATACTGATTCCATCATAGACCTAAATGATCATATAAAAAACAACATTTATTAGTACAGGCATCGAAATAAGCATTGTGTCTGGTAACCTATTTACAAGTTACCGCAAAATATAGACTACCACAACTATATGAAAGTTAGAACATCGGTACGAGAAACGAAATCTGGAAGTAAATTTATCTAGTGGGCGATGCTTAAACAAGGATTGTCGAAACTGCTTGCAATTGCACTAGTGCGCAAGAACAATTAATTTATGTAGTTATTTTCGTGTTTATGTTAAGGCTCAAGCACGCTGTCCTGGACATATACATGAGCTGTCTGAATTAGGTATCCAGAAACCAGGGGCATAAAAATTTAAAATATTTCACTAGCCTGCCAGACCAGAACCAAATAAAATTTACTAGACTGCCAGATTTTCTACTAGTCCGTCAGCCTAGAGAATACATTATCATTTAACAATATTATAATATACTCTGTCTTCATTTCAAATGATACATACATGTATACATACATACATACATACATACATATATATATATATACTCTTCAAAAGAAGAAACGCAAAACCACATTGTCGTAACATTTGGAGAATTGATTTAATTATTGAATGGTGAGTCCGATAATTACCAAATGTTGCAGGATTGTTCACAATTCACTCTAGTCCATTGTGAGTAAGTGATAGGACACACCACCAAGGTCAAGGTCATCTGGAGTCAATACCGGGTGTGGCCTCCGCGTGTGTTGACAACTGCCTGGCACCACCTGCCCATTGAAGTAACCAGAGTACGGATGACGTCCCGGGGGATGGTGGCCCACTCGGCCTGCAAGGCTGCTGCCAGCTCGGGCAGGGTCTGGGGCTGTGGTTGTCGCTGTCGGAGGCGTCGGTCCAACTCGTCCCATAGATGCTCATTTGGGTTCAAATCCGGTGATATCGATGGCCAAGGAAGGACATTAATGTTGTTGTTCTGTAGGAAAGCCGTTGTGAGATGTGCTGTGTGAGGCCTGGCGTTGTCATGTTGGAACACTACGTTGGCGTTGGCCATAACTGGAACGATGTGTGGCCGGAGGATCTGGTCAATGTAGCCCTGTGCATTCAGGTTGCCCTGCACGTGGACCAGGTCAGTTCTGCCAGTGTGTGAGATGGCTGCCCACACCATGACACTACCCCCGCCGAATCTGTCCACTTCCTGCACGCAGTTTGCCGCATAACGTTCACCACGACGCCTATACACGCGACATCTTCCATCATGACGTCGGAGCAGAAATCGGGACTCGTCACTGAACCACAACTGTCTCCATCGCAGTTGAGGCCATTGTCGATGAATCTGGCACCACTGCAGTCGGAGTCGACGGTGTTGTGGTGTTAAGATGACACCTCGAACTGGACGTCTGGCACGAATTCCTACCTCACGTAGGCGGTTCCGTACGGTCTGGTCGGATATCCTGCGCAAACCTGGTATTGCTGCGGCTGTGGAGGTGGCAGTAGTCAATCGTTCCCGAAGGTGGCGTACCCGGATGTAGCGGTCCTGCCCGGGGGTAGTGACCCGTGGTCGACCGGATCTAGGGAGGTCACGTGTTGATCCATGTTGCTGGTAACGGTCCCACAGTCTGGAGATGGTGCTTGGGGACACATGGAATGCCCTGGAAACGGCCGTTCTGGATTCGCCTGCATCTAGTCGGCCGATGGCATTGTTTCTCTGCGGTTCACTGAGACGTGGCATGTCCTGGATTGTCAACTGTCGGCCAGATACAGAGGCCAGGCAAGCGAACACCCTGCACTTTTATACTGTTGGTGTTCATGTTGCACGTGCAGACAACGCACGTGCAGTGGTGACATGGTTTGCACGTGGCTGCGTTTTTGCGAATATTCACATTTTGGAACTTTATTGTACAGTAGCTGCGTTTTATCGAATGTAACCGTGGGAATGTGTTTGGGACATGCAATGACCTTATATTCACAAAGCATGAACCGGTAGGAAACATAAAATCGGAGTTATAACCCATTTGTACCCTTTTGCGTTTCTTTTTTTGAAGAGTATATATTACGCTTGGTAAGTGATCAACATCATGTAGCAAATGAAAACAAGACCCAAACCTTGACTGACAAATCAATAAATACTCTGGTAAATACTAAGTTTTTCACATTTCTTTAATATACATTTACAAAATTAAAGTGATATCACGAAATTGTTTAACAGAACAATATATTCAGAACACGCCGTGGATTCAATGCAAAAACAAAATATGTATATAGCAAATTAAATTAGTCAGTCAGAAAAAGACCGACCACCCGTCGGACTGGTAGTTGCATGTTTTAACTCGTCCGTCAGAATTGTTACTTGCATTTGGCGACCGGACGAGTACTTTCTGCAGCCCTGCAGAAACATCTTAATTCAGGTCTATGTTCAAATATGCACCAGCAGTAGACCATACAACAAAGGTCTTGAAAGGACTGTCAATTACAGATCTCCATATCTTTCTTTAAAGATTAACTTCATAATCAAATTATGAACTATGAGTGGTGTGATTAAATCTAAATACTTTGTAGTCCCCATAACGAGTAAAACTTACAAAAGTGTTAATCCTACTTTTGCTTTCACGTAAGCGCTGTAAAAATCTACGCTAAATGTTCCAATTTTTTTCCGAAAACAAAGACGCCTTATAAATACGAGACGTCATTCTAATATTTCCAGTGCATACACTATACAGAAAATCAAACAAATTATGTCGCAATTTAAGAAGAATTCAGTTTGTCAAGCGTTCCATTCCTGTCCGCATTTTACCAACACCCATCACTTGCCGTTCAAATATTACGTAACGCTATTTTTGTCAAAATTAGACACGCTTTATTTAGACGAATATAACTAATTTTAATCAGATTGCTAACAGCACTGTGTAGACAGACTACTATGTCCAGGTAACATTTCATCTGTAAATAATAATTTAAATATTGACCAATCACACTTCGCCTTTTAAAACGTTACTTGGGAGCATACAAATTCTAAAAATATCGGGCATGTCTATTTTAGTGGCCGCAGTACAGCGAACCTTACCAATACGTACGGGATTGGTTATCAGTATTCAATTTTACATTACAAATTATTTATTTATTTTTAAAAAAAACCCTAACTAAATCAGTCTTCAGTTTTATATTACATATTATTTATTATATAAAATAAAACATGTTATAAGGCATTCGTAATTCACACGAAACATGTATACCCTCAGGATAATTCGCAATGTTTTCAAATTATTTTTAAATCACTGGCATGATTCTGCAAGTAAGGTTTTGATTGGTGGACATGAGCTCCAACTGGCTGCTGTCAGATTTAATTAGATTGCTGCTGATGCTCCCTTGTAGCAGCCAGTACAGGCGGTCCCTTCTTCACACAACATATTTTACTATCTTAAAGGGACACTCCTGAGTTTGCTGCAATTTTTACGATGTTTTCGATTAACAGAGAATTTTTAACGATTGTAATTACATATCAAATATATTTTTCTACATAAAATATTAGTAGCTGTATATTAAACGTGTTTCTGGTCGTTCTAATATTTGTAATAGGTTAAATTTCATTTTATTTTGCTAAAATATTATTTTTCGTACGTACGAAATTATTTGAAGAGAGAATCCAGTTTAGATTCTTACAAATATTAAAACTACCAGAAACATACTGAATATACAGACACTGATATTCTAAAAAAAACAAAAAAACATTTAATATGCAAGTTTACTCGTAGGAATATTTTATTAGTCGGAAACATCTTACAATGCAGCAAACTCGGGAATGTCCCTTTAATAATGCAATATGTTTTTACTTTTTTTTACATTTTTCATGTACCAGTAAGACATTTTAAATATTAATTTTGAAAAAGTTTTATGTCTATTTTTACTGTAAATAGTGAACATTTGTCAGTTGGATTAACTTCAGTAATATTTCTTTAATTTCCGATACATTATTTAGGTGCATATCACATTTCACACCTGTCAGGTGACCTGTGCCTTCTTCAACGACCCCGATCAGGCCCCAGTATATCGATTGGTATATTTTCTGAAATTGGTAGCGTAACAATCAAAGGTCACGATTGCAATACACTGTTTTAAAATTTTGATGGCAAAATATTTCGAGTTTACAAAACTGGGGTGCTGTATCTTCGTCATTATCATGAAATATGAAGTAAGGCGCCATATTGGTTCTAGGTCTATGACACGTAGAAACCTGTTGTAGGATCTACGATGTATTTACGATATTTTGGAGTTACGACAATTTCGAAAATATGCTACGACATTTGCCGCAGTCACTTACGACAGATTTACTACATATCGTGGCTAAGATGGCTTCGAAAATATGGGCCCAGGGACATAAGTGACACTCCGTAGAATGACTCAGGGAAGTAGGCCTACAAAAAAGGATGACCACAAAAACATGAACGTTTGCCACACATCTACCTAAAAATACTAACCATAGACAGCTGACTTGGGTGCTGGATACATGAACAGTTGTTATCAACTCACGGACTCGCCACAAAATCACATAGAACATATTAACGTGCCTATATCCTAAGGTTCAAGCATCACAACGTAATAATAAGCGCTCAAAGTGGTGTTTTCCTAAAGGGGGAAACCCCACGTCATCTAAACTATAAATAACTTATTCCTTAGTACTCACGGTCTCACTACACAGTGGTTATTTTCTTTCTTTATAATAATAATAAATAGAGAATAACTAGTGAATGACGTCAGATATCTGTTTTATCCTGTGACGTTAAAGTTACATTCTCTGGTTACTATATTATAACATCATGTACAAATATGAAGTGATTCCAGCTTTGAATTGTCTTCAAATACTACTTTAAAAAACCCCAAACTAAAACCAAGCAAGACGTAAAGAAGAAAAAAGCAGTGACATCGGTGAATGATTGTTTACAGCCAGTTATTCCTTTTGTTAACACAGAGAAAGAAAACATGGAGACAGTGCTAAAAGAATTAAAAAGAATAAGTGAACAGCAAACACAAATATGCCAGAAATTAGATCAAACAATTACAAAAGATGATCTAAAAGTGAATCTCCTTGACATTAAACAAGAAATATTTTCAACACTTGAAGAAAAATTAAACACACTCGAAGCAAAAGGTTTTCAGATACAGCTACAAAATGATGAGTTAAAGAAAGATAGCATAAAGTTAAAGAAAGAAAATGCAGAGTTAAGAGAACAATTTAAAGGAGCAAACATAACAGCAGGTTTGGCACTGACTAGAACAAACAACTTGGAACAGTATACCAGGAAGGACAGCATCCGTTTGTTTGGGGTAAAAGATGAAAATAAAGGTGAAAGTTGCCACTACAGACATTAGCATTGCCCACAGGTTGGGCCCCTTCAGTGCATCGCGGTGCAGACCAATTATTGCCAAGTTTGTGGCCAGGACTCATAAATTAGAGGCATTGAGAAACCGAAGAAAATTGAAAGGCACAGGGATTGGTTTGAGTGAGGACCTAACCAAGGAAATCTATCTACAGCTAATGAAAGTGAAAGAACATGAACATGTGGAGAGTGCTTGGACGAAAGATGGAGTTGTGTCAATCTAATTAAAATTAGCTCCACTATTACATGTGGATCTAACACCAGCCAGTTGGAGCTCATGTCCACCAATCAAAACCTTACTTGCAGAATCCTGCCAGTGATTTAAAACTAACAACACTGCGTAGTCCCCAATGCTGTTTTAATCTACAGTCCAGAAAATGTTGTGGCCATCCCTAAAGACGAAATAGAGTTTATAATAAACGATCAACTTTTTCTTGAAACATTGTTAAAGGGACACACCCTAGTTACGTTTATTTGTTAACCATTACGGCGTTGTTTTTCGCTATTAAACCCCATTTTTCACAAATAAAATTGCACTTTACTTACATTTTATTATTTAGAATGCACATTTCCATTCACCTGAAGTGCTTTTTGGTAATCCTGATGTTTGTAAAACCACGAAATGCATTTTTTCACAAAACGTGTTGTCGAGAAAAAACCGTTAAGCAAGCGAGGTCCAATCTATTTTTAGAGGGGATATTTCCACTTCAATGTCACAGACGTTGGTATATCACGTGACCGTTATCATTTTGGTTCGGTTTGTTTTCTCGTGCACGGTTCGCGCAATAAACATCCGATTTGTTGTTGTTCATTTGTGAGATTTTTCTTCACAGTTCGTGAACATTTTCAGTAACAATAAAGTTCAGACAAGTAAGTGTCTCAATACAAAACGTTACAAACCCTTAAACAAATAATTTTGCTAAGTCTTACGATATCTGGAGAGGGGATATAGAGGCACTGATTTTCCGTTTCAGATTTTTCCCTTTTCCGTTTCATGTTACAAATTCCGTTTTTTTCCGTTTCAGTATTAAACAAATTCTGTTTTTGTTTAACACACACGCACACACACACACACACACACACACACACACACACACACACACCGCGCAATTAATTGCTGGTGTAAAATAAATATGCAATGAGGTAAAACATGTCGGTAGTTTGTATTTATTTTTGGTTTAAATTTAAACACGAATACTGCACGACACAGACTTCGGACATTTTCGGTTTTCTTTACGATATGATCGGGAAAATAATTACAAACGATCACACTATAAACCACTTCCCTTGTATAATTTATTTTGAACAAAGCCTGGCATACAATATGCAATTACTGCATTCCTTTGTGAGATCGGAAATATGGCAATGCCGCAAATGTTAAAAATTAATAAGAAAACATAACATATCTTTCACGTGAGTAAATATCGGACAATTTTAGCTCACAATGTTCGGTTTTTCCCGTTAAATCGCCGGGAATAAGCGAAGAAAACACGACTGGTAAAACGTCTAGATACTCTACATTTGGCGTAACATACAAAGGTACTAGTGTCGTAGCGTAGCACAGGCAGATGTCGGTGTCCATAGTTTCTAGTTCGAAAAATAATTTTTAATTAATCAAATGCGCTATTTAAAGTTAAATAATGTTTTGGAAAAAAATCGGGAATTCCGTTTCAGATAGGTATTTCCGCGATTCCGTCCGCGATTCCGGAAAATCAGTGCCTCTAGGGATAAGACCAGGACAGAACAGTTGGAACATGTCCAGGAGACGTGAAACGAACGCACCCCAAAGTCTGTGAAATTTGTCGTGACGTAGGCATTGTTGTGCTTCAAGCGACATCTACCGGTGACATTAGAATACTAACTTTCAAAATTATTTCAAGCAATTGGGACATGGGGATTCCCATGGTATTTATCGATATAAAACCTGCTTTTTCACTCCATTTGATAAAAACGTGATCTAAGTGTGTTACAGGTTTGTAGATTAACCAAATTATAATTTATTTTCGCTGGATGGAACTAGGGTGTGCGGCTTTAATGGAAATTAGAGGGAAAACTATTTCATATTCAACATATAAGAAAAAGAAAAGTAATGAAATAGAAAATAAATTGTGTCAAGATATAAAAGAATTAGAGGAAAATGACACCATAAACATTAAACTATTAGAGAATTAAAAAAACGAACTGATAGAATTAAGAAGACAAAAGCTTAAAGCGCGCGAATAATTTTAACATGCTCATATACCACTAGAGTTTCGAGCATGTCCGTTCCGGGGCCTGTCTCTGGATAGCCAGTGACTTGCTCCAGGACAGAACAAAATTAAGGGGATAAGTTTGAAATTTACATCCAAAAATTAAATAGTGGGCCTTTAAAATGTTGATGCGCATCTCTAATTAATATAATTAATAAAGAAAATTCTACTCATTAAATTTGGTCGCTGGATTAGATCGGGCGGTCAAAAAGAAATTAGATAGATAGATATAACACGCCTGATTTGGGATGGGGTTGAAAATGGACAGAATTTTGAAAATAGCAATTAGTAAAAGAAATTAGTAGGATTAAAATTAGAAAGAAAAAGGTTACAAGCCAAAAATAATAGAATTGACTGCTCGGCCGAATATTTATATAATTTGGAGCATTTTAGAAGGACAGTCCAAAAATAAATAAGAGAGAGAAGAGAGGATCGGACTATTTAATAATATTTAAAAAAAAGAATTAATTTCGACATAAAATTTTGAACGAAGGTCTAAAAGTTTAAAGTCCGATCTTATGGTCCGGGCCGGGGGGGCGTAAGTTTGAGGTGGGCGGAATTTGGAATACGAATTTAGTAGTTAGGTCAAAGACCGAAGACCAAAATGTGCTACAAAAATTTAAGTCCAAACAATAAAATTAGATTGCTCGATCGAAAAGGTTTTAAGGTGATTTGAGCAATTTAGACGGGCTGCCAAAATAAACTGCGTCGGACTGTTTACAAAAAAAACTAAACAAAACAAAACAATAAAATTTTGAACTGCGGCCAAATATGTTTACGTCCAACAAAGCCCTAAAAAAGTACATGTCCTAGGAGAGGTTCCGCAGCGGAACTCATGGCGAGTTGATGGGATGATCGGCTCGGAACTTCGGGAAGAAGTGCGGCAGGTCGATGTAGCACTCTCCCCGAAGTATTGCTGAGTAGTCTTCCGGAAGTATCAGCTTGATAATCCGATGGACGATTGGATTATCCATGTCTGATTTCAGCAAGCCTTGCCGGTACATCCCGTTCCGCTCCGACGTCAGGTAGTAGGTGCGACTTCCCTCGACGTACTGGAACTGGTACCGCCCTTGACCAGTTGGTGTTGGTCTCCAGCTCTTGGTGACGAAGGGGCCTGGCAGCTGAGAGGTCGCAGTGAACTCCCCCTTCACACAGTCGCGGTACCGTCCAGGAAGCTTGTTGCGTGCGATCTTACAAGTCGTGGGCTGTGTGTCGGACAAGTCCTGGACCGACACCTTCCTCTTCTTGGCTTCACGCTCTGCAACCGCTGTCGCAACAACTCGTGGAGACGCCGGTGGATTGGTTGGTGCCAAAAGCTTAAAGGTCATTTTATTCGAGCAAAGGCACAATGGATAGAAGATGGAGAAAAGCCATCAAAATATTTTTGTAATATGGAGTCTAGAAACTACTATAATAAATTAATATCAAGACTAGAATTAAATAATGGCTCAATAATTACAGACCAAAAACACATTTTAAGAGAGACAAAAATGTTTTATCAAAATTTATATTCTGCACCTAATGTACAAAACGATAATAATATTATAGAAAAACTTAGTGATTATAATTTCAGAAAGTTAACAAATGATGAAGCACAATCTCTAGACGGTAAAATAACACATTCAGAAGTTTTAAACTTTTTAAAAGGGATGAAAAATGAGAAAAGGCCTGGCTCAAACAGATTCACTGTAGAGTTTTTCAAATTCTTTTGGGCAGACTTAGGACATTACATAGTCCAATCAATAAATTATAGCTATACTGTTAAAGAAATGTCCAATGTTCAAAAACTTGGTATAATTACCTGTATCCCTAAGACAAACAAACCAAAACAGTTTCTTAAAAATTGGAGACCTATATCACTATTAAATTGTACATATAAA
This sequence comes from Gigantopelta aegis, assembly GCF_016097555.1. Taxonomy (NCBI): domain Eukaryota; kingdom Metazoa; phylum Mollusca; class Gastropoda; order Neomphalida; family Peltospiridae; genus Gigantopelta; species Gigantopelta aegis. The sequence goes on from NC_054711.1 coordinate 7,925,772, forward strand.
ATGGCCGCAGGCCGTATTGCTAATAGAATTAAAACAGTGCTAGATAAAATAATAGATAAAGATCAAACAGGTTTTATTAAAAACAGATACATCGGAGAAAATATCCGTATTATATATGACATAATGCAGTATACTGAATTACATAAAATACCCGGCCTTCTAGTTCTTGTAGATTTTGAGAAAGCATTTGATTCGTTATCTTGGTCCTTTATCAATAAAGCATTGGGTATATTTAATTTTAAAACATCTATAAAAAGTTGGATTGAAACATTCTACAAAAACTCAATGTCTAGAATCATACAAAATGGTTATCTTTCAGACTATTTTAAGCTGCAAAGGGGATGCAGGCAAGGAGATCCTCTCTCACCGTATATTTTCATAATCTGCGCTGAAATTTTAAGTATTTTGGTAAGAAACAACAAAAGTATTAAAGGTATCACCATTGATGGCACTGAATATTTAATATCACAATATGCTGATGACCCTACTTTTATTCTTGATGGATCTTCTGAGTCTCTGAACAGTACAATGACAGTTCTTGACTATTTCGCTGAAATTTCTGGCCTAAAAATAAACAACACTAAATCTAAAGCAATTTGGATAGGAAGCAAAAAGTATTCTAAAGATGTTTACCATCATGCTCGCTGGGAGTTAGAATGGGGTGTAAACCAATTTATTCTGCTTGGCATAAACTTTACATTAAATATAAATGAAAGCATAATATCTAATTTTGACTCTAAATCAAGCAAATACAGAACCTGATAAAAAATTTGGTCATTTAGAAAGCTTACAGCATTAGGAAGAATTACAATTCTCAAAACTTTAATAATACCAAAAAATCACATACTTATTAATATCATTACCAAATCCACCAAAATACATTATAGAAGATTTAAACAAAATGTTTTTCAAATTTATTTGGCTAAATAAACCCGAAAAAATTAAGCGAGATATATTAACACAAGATTACAAATATGGTGGTTTAAAAATGCCAAATATACATCATATTATGACCTCTTTAAACTCGTCTTGGATGAGAAGACTTTTTCTAAACAACACAAAATGGGTAAATTTATTTCAGTCAACCACCGGTCTGACTACAAAAGATCTTATTATTCATGGAGATTATTTCATTACATTAAAGCAGAAAAATATCCAAAATAGGTTTTGGAAAGATGTACTTGTCAGCTGGCTGTTAATACAGAAAAACCAAAATCTTAAAAATACAGAAGATATACAAGGACTGAATATTTGGTACAATACAAAAATACTAAAAGACAATAAACCATTTGTGTATATTAATTATATAAACAAAGGGATTTTGTTCATAAATGACTTACTTGATGATGAAGGAAACATTTTTGATTATATTACTTTTAAAGGAAGATATGACCTAAAGACAAACTTTTTAAATTACGCATCGCTAGTGAATGCTGTAAAATCGTTCTTACACTCATTACAAAACAATAGCAATACAACATTCATCCCTACAAAAAGAACTATATTACCTTTTAAAATGAAAATTATGCTAAATGAAGACACGAGAAGTAAAGATTTGTACAATATTTTAAATAATAAATATGTAATACCAAAGTCACAAACAAAATATGCATCTAAGGGTTTAACATATGATTGTTGTATGTGGGAAAAGTTTTATGCTCTACCCTTCAAATGTGTAACAGATACAACCCTGTTATGGTTTCAGTATCGATTGCTCCATCGGATTTTAGCTACAAATTGCTTCTTACAGATGATACACTATGTAGATTCAAATAAGTGTAGTTTTTGTAAAAAATGTCCCTGAAACCTTACAACACTTGTTTTATGATTGCGATAAAATAAAATATATATGGAATGCATTGGAGGAATGGATATTTGAAAAAATGGACGTTAGAATTTCTCTAAATAAGCATACAGTTATGTTTGGTATGATAAACAGTGATATGAACCAAGTAATTAACTGGTTAATAATCAATATAAAACATCACATTTATAATATGAAAATTCTAAACAACAGTCGTAATTTTAATGTTATAAAAACGAAATTGCATAACAAATTTCAAATAGAAAGATATATTTATTTTAAAAATTGTGAGTATCAAAAATTCGACGAACGTTGGGGAAAGTGGCTTAACCTTTTTAGTGCTGATGGGCCTACATAAAATCCTAAATATTTCTTTTTATAAGGCTGGTAACCTTTTCTTTCTTTATAGTCTTTGCTTTAAAAATATTACAGAAAAAACAACAAACAAAAAGCCCAACAACTTTGTAGCTTGTTTGGAAAAAAACAGAAATAAAAAAAAAGAAATTAAAAAACCTGTTTTCCATACTTGTTTTTGAACCTCACCTATTTTTACCACACTTCATTCATATTTGTAGGATACCAAGTGATGTTCTTACTACATTAGACATCCACTTAAAGCAGTTATTTAAAAAACACCCAAAACATTTGGGTGTTGATAGACAAACCTTTCCTTTCTATCCTTTCTTTCCCGTTTCCCTTTTTTTTCTCCACTCTATGCTCGTTTTATCTATCCATTTTTACCTTCAGATCATTAAAAAAAAAAATCAAATATGGATATGCTTGTGCAATATAGACGACAAATGAAATGAATGTAACTACCATATGTATCATATATGTATGTATGTATGTATGTATGTATGTATGTATGTATGTATGTATGTATGTATGTATGTATATACCGGTATATGTATGTATATGTGTGTATATGTGTATATGTGTACATGTGTATGTATGTGTATATGTATGTATATGTGTATGTGTGCATGCATGTATATATGAAACATGTTATAATTTTATTATTATTGTACATATGTAAGACAATGACTCAAGACACCCCAACCTTGACAATGCCAGTGATCTGGGGTAATAAAGTTAAAAAAGTAAAAGTAAAGTAAAAAAAAAAAAAAAAAAAAAAAAAAAAATCGTCAAAAGTATACGCTTGATTCGTCGCCTGTGCCGCCATAGCTCGGCAAAGCACAAACGACAGCCTGTTGTCAGTTTCAGTTAACACGTGCGTTTGCCGATTTCAAATTGTAGGATTCGTCTCAAAAAATTAAAAGAGAAATCTTGCGCTGTACGAAGAACGTTCGGTTGAGGATACGGTACTAGTCTTTCGTAAAAACCGGTTTGATTTTGACAACATATGGTCGACAATCGTACCTTCCTATTTCAGAATTAATATTTTATAAAGTGTTTGTAGAACTTTCAAAGTTTAGTTTGTATACTAGTAACACATTAATCATGTATATATTTTTTTAAATAAAATATACTAAAGTAGACAATGAACTTCGTGTTAAAATCGACAAATTTAAATAAATATTCTTTCGTTTGGAAAGGGTAAAGTTGGGGGGGGGGGGGGGGTGACGACATCAAAAGAAGAGCATATTGATTTAATAATCATCCGGCGACATACAACCGTACATAAAATGTGTTGAGTGCGTTGTTAAATAAAACAAATTATCCTATCCTTCCTTCCATCTGCTGTTGGATGGCTAACATTTGGTAATTTTGACATATAATCTTAGAGAGGAATCGGGTGTATGTGCAGGGGGAGAGTATTGCGAAATCTCACGTGATCTCTTGTTTGGGAATTCCACATTTGTGATAAGCCAATGAAAACCAAGATCGGTAGGAGCCCGTCAAAAGTGTCCCACTTGCGAAATACTGGCTTTGTTTTTGACCTGGATAAGCCAGCGTAGTGAAACCAATGCGGAGTGCTGCGTCATATATGCACCAAACGTAATTGGATTTTCTGTTCTATATGCTTAAATAATAAAAAATATTCCAGGGAATGCCACTTTAACACGTGCGTTTGCCGATTTCAAATTGTAGGGTTCGTCTCAAAAAATTAAAAGAGAAATCTTGCGCTGTACGAAGAACGTTCGGTTGAGGATACGGTACTAGAGTCTTTCGTTAAAACTGTTTTGATCTTGAAAACGTATTATCGACAATCGTACCTACCTATTTCAGAATTAATATTTTATAAAGTGTTAGTAGAACTTTCAAAGTTTAGTTTGTATACTAGTAACACATTAATCATGTATATATTTTTAATAGAATATACTAAAGTAGACAATGAACGTTTTCACTTCTTAAGTTTACGTGTTAAAATCGACAAATTCAAATAAATATTCTTTCGTTTGGAAAGGGTAAAGTTAGGGTGTGTGTGTGTGTGTTTAACGACATCAAAGTTAGAGCATATTGATTTAATAATCATCTGGCGCCATACAACCGTAAATAAAATGTGTTGAGTGCGTCGTTAAATAAAACATATCCTATCCTTCCTTCCATCTGTTGTTGGATGTCTACATTTGGTAATTTTGACATATAATCTTAGAGAGGAATCGGGTGCATGTGCAGGGGGAGGGTATTGGAGGTCAAAACCCTTACTTGCCCAAGCTTAAAAAAAAATCAAAATGTATTTTCTGGGGGAGCATGGCCCCATATAAACTTCGCTCAACGCAGTCTATAAGGTTGTCATTTTTAGAAATGGGGGGATCATTCGAGACAACGAAAAGTGGTTATACAAAGGTGAACAGTTAGAGGTTGTAAATGAATTCATTTATCTTGGCTTATTATTCTGTTATAACGGTAAATTTAATTGAACTCAAAAACGATTCGCTGATCAGGGAAGAAAAGCCTTGTTTTCATTATTAAACATATGCAAAAGACATTATTTTAATATTGAAACAATGCTATCTGTTTTTGACACCTATGTTAACAGTATTCTTAGTTATGGGTCAGAGGTCTGGGGATTCCACTGTGCAAGGGATGTTGAAAATATACATACAAAATTCTGTAAAAAAAACTACTTGAAGTACAACAAGGGGCCTGTAATGAATTTATATATAGTGAGTTAGGGCGTTTTCCTCTGTATATTATGAGAAAATTAAGAATTTTTAAATATTGCATTAAACTACGAAATACTGAAAATTGTATCCTTTTAGCTATATATGAGGAAATGGAACGATTAAAGGGTAACTGGGTAACACAAGTCAAACAAAAACTAAATAGGCTTGGACTAAACTATATATGGAACATACCAAATGTTGGTAACAAAGAATATAATATAATTAAGGAAAGAATTTACGATAATTTTAAACAACATTGTTTTAGTCGAATAACGACTTCACCGAAAGGTACCTTATATAAATTTTTGTTACTTGAATTCAAGCTACAAACATATCTTAGACAACCCATACCATTAAATCACGTAATTTTTTTTTATCAAAGATCCGAATTAGTGCACACAAATTAAATATTGAAACCGGAAGGTATAGGAAAATTGACACGGCCGAAAGAAAATGCACTATTTGTAACTATAATGATATAGAAGACGAATACCATTTTATCCTTATTTGACCAGCTTTGAATGATTTGAGGAATAAGTATATTAAACAATGTTACCACAGACGTCCAAGCGTATTTAGGCTCACTGAACTATTAACAACTGAAAACAATAAAGACATCAATAACCTGGTAAAATATTTAGTTTTGGCAAATAAAGTTAGAGACGATTTACTGAAGCTTACTTAAAATATGACATCCACAAACCTGCCGTTTCATTAGCAAGTATATTAATCATATTTCATCTGGTATACATCAATATATACCTATATATTTAGAATTAAAATTGTTACTATACCACGATAATGTATATAGTGCACATATATATGTACATCCCACCACTATTACTAGTATGCTATGTTAATTTTACCATTAATTCTTAAATCACTAACCACCTGTATTTGTATACCGTGATTATATATGTATGTATTTATGCTGATAAGTTTGTTTAACTTAAGGCATATAAAGAACTTGAACATCAAAAAATAAAAAAAAAAAAATAACCCCAACCCCGCTGAAATCCCTGCACACGCGCCTTGGAAACTCGCTACATTTTTTTTTATATAGCAAGGGATCGTTTATATGTATCATCCTACAGACATGATATCACATACCATGGTCTTTTATATACCCGCCGATGGGGATCGATCCTAGACTGACTGCGCATTTCCAAAAAAACACCTTTTTAGGTCTAAGTAATGAATAAAAATAACATATAGTCTTGAAAAATGTTACGTAAATCGAACACAGTACCCTCTTCCTCTACCCCCAGAGCGTTACGTAATTAGTAACACTCCCTTACATGTAACGCGTATGCCAACAGCTGGCCACTGTCAAAATTTCAAGGCAAATCCCCCACCCACCGGCCCCTGGAAAGGCGTTGTACCATACCTCTATGGATATAAATATGTTTTGGAGATATGAAACGACCCCTCAATCAAGACAGTTAAATGTGTTCAAAAATTGCGAAATTTCACGTGATCTCTTGTTGGGAAATTCCACAATTGTCATAAACCAATCAAAACCGAGATCGGTAGGAGCCCGTCAAAAGTGTCCCATTTTCGAAATACTGCCTTTGTTTTTGACCTAGATATGCCAGCGTAGTGAAACCAATGCGGAGCGCGACGTCATATATGCACCAAACGTAATGGGATTTTCTTTTCTATATGCTTAAATGATAAATATATTCCAGGGAATGCCGCTTTAAGAATTGGAAATTCCGCGAGGCTCTGAACAGGATAACAGGTAACAGATAACAGGTCAAATGAGTGATTTTGTAATGTAGATAAAAGGTATAGGAAAACCTATGATGATTACATAATTAATACAAAGATAAATTTGACATACAAAAATGTTACCACTACTTGATATAATCATAAAGAAATGGGGGCGGGACGTAACCCATTAGTACAGCGCTCGCCTGATGCGCGATCGATCTAGGATCTACTCCCGTCGGTGGGCCCATTGGGCTATTTCTCATTCCAGTCGGTGCTCCACAACTGGTGTAACAAAGGTCGTGGTATGTGCTATCATGTCTATGGGATCGTGCATATAAAAGATCCTTTGCTGCTAATCGAAAAGAGTAGCCCATGATGTAGCGACAGCGCATTTCCTCTCTCAATATCTGTGTGGTCCTTAACCACATGCCTGACGCCATATAACCGTAAATAAAATGTGTTGAGTGCGTTGTTAAATAAAACATTTCCTTCCTTCATAAAGAAATGACGCTTAAACGTACAGACTCTCGAGTAAAGTTTTTACAAAAGTTTTCAATTGTCTTACAGTGATGTTATGATTTTTTCTTTGTATATAATACGCAAGGCCTTTTTAACAGTTTTTCATCGTTCTGACCGCTTCTCTTCTTTGATATGTACTGCCAACCGCTTTCTTCACATGCCACATTTCACAAGGATCTTTTTGTGTTAAAGGAAGGGACAATTAAGGCATTTGGCCTGGTATGCATATTCAACGATATATAATGCACATTATTGCTTAATATCAACAAGTATAATCGTATAGTTAATTAATAAAACGGTTAAATGTGACGGCTATTATATATAACGGGCGCAGCCATTTTGTACCATCTCAGTGAGTACGCGCTCTGGCGAGCTGGTGGTTACGTAATACTTAACGCGTAACGTCAGGAATGAGCCTTAGAACTAGAGAAACACAATCTACCTGGTGTTTGCGGGATGATAAATAGTCATACATTGCAATGTTCTGTAATAATACACATCCCAGTAAGCCAGCAATACGTATATTCAGCACTATATATATTATTTTTCAATACAAAATAAAATACCATTGTCAAAGTGGCTACACAACAAGTCGAAATAATTAACAATGTTTTGTCCATGCATTAACCTACGTACTGAAATGATATACGGAGTGTTTTCTTAGTTAATGGGTATATGCTGTTAGTTGCTTCTACCTGTGATTCCTGCTTGGCAGGTGTGTATTTGATTGGTAACCAGACGAGCCAATTAATTGACGCTGTCTAGACACAAAAATACATACCGGTATTGTGGAATATTACCTGTCGCCCCTAAAATGGTAATGGGCATGGTTTATTACTGTAAATAGTTTTGTAAAACTATTGATTAAGTAGACTTTTCCATCTAAAACCACAGAATTGACCAATTATGTAATCCCAAGAAAAGAAAATTATTGTTGTTGTTTTTGCTCCAACGTAGCATATCAATAGGCCTAATAGTGTACATTTTTCCTTTGAATTATTTAACAGAGAAAAATACTATAACCCCATTTTGTTAATGCAACTTGAAATATATTTAGTTAAATAGTTTATTATATTATTACGTCATTTATGCTGTTTTACAAGTCAGGTTGATCAAAGAGAAGCGCCTTGTCGATAACTACTGCTTTTGTTTACACTGTACATACAGGAGATGATCAGGAGCCGACGTCACTTGGCCCCAAGATATCCCACCGGACGTCACAAAAACGAAACAAAATGGCTGCCCCCAGTTAGCAGAAATAATCATGTTTTTCTATTAAATCTAAAATTACGCGTTTTTCATTTGCTAAAGTGTCAGTATGTGTTGGTGGTCCGGGCATCATGAGAGCGTGTTTATGTCCAAATGTCCGTCTAGCTCTCTTACAGTCAGAGTACTCGGGCTAGTAATAGTGGAGCTAATTTTAATTAGATTGAGGCCTACTAACGGATCCAAGGTGTCTTTAAACGTTTTCTTATTTTTTTTTATTTTTTTTTTTCTTTCTTTCTTTCCAAATGTTTTACATCCAAAAGCCGATGGTTAATAAATCAATGTCCTCTAGTGGTGTCGTTAAACAAAACACTTTAACTTTTGTATACATTTCACATTTCGACAACCAAATGGGAAGATAACTGTAATCTGAGGCCGCCAGTGTCCTGCTACACTGGTTTCTTTCACTGTAAATCCTAAATATAATTCTTCTGTTCTGACCTTTGTAGCCTACATTTCGCAATCCAAGTGTCTTATAAGAAATGTCCGATATTGCAGATGCATAGTAAATGGATACAATATCTAGCGCGCGCGTGTGTGTGTGTGTGTGTGAGGGGGGGGGGGGGGGGGGGGGGGGGGCACAAGCCATATTTTAATCTTTATTTATATAAAGTAGGACAAACAAACGTACATTTTCGTCCTCAAGTGGTCCCTTCCCCGCCCCCTGTTCCTACAGACCTGTATTATTATATACTGAAATAAATCTATTTTCGATCGATTACATAAATTAAATGCAATATCTTTTTTCCGGTGGGGTTTTTTTGTTAGTTTTTTTTTTTTTTTTTTTTGCTACTACACATCGTATGACTCATCACACCTGCAGGTTTCAGTGTACCATATCAGTTCCTATTCGCGATAATGTTAACGCTTTGGGTGTTTTTTTTTCAACCTCTGGCGTATACTATGTACTATGACTAGTCCTGTGTAACAAATAAAAGTGTATTTCTTTGTTGGCAATGGATAATAGTATTTGTACAAATAATCAATGTCACATATTCTGGACCGGATTTAGACCTTAGGGGGTCCGAGGCACTTCAGGTTCGGGGGCCCTTCAACATAGAAATTAAATTACATGACAAATAAAAAAAATGAACTAATTTTATAATTATTACATTTTTTAATAAAGGAAGTCCTTAGTTTGGGGGGCTCCTCTGGCGGGGGGGGGGGGGGGGGGCGGGGCAATTTCCCCATTTCCCCCCTTATAAATCCGGCATTGCACATATTACTACCAATCACAGTCGTAGCTGTTTGTACTCCGTAAATATTTGACTTGCATGTCCAACACGGAACTTTCTTTGGTACATGTGTAACGTATCAAAGATGGTGTCTTCCATTACGGTTGTATTCATCTTTGTACCTTAAAGGTAGGGTCAACTCAAACAAGAGCCTTATGTGTTGGAAAGATGCAGTCAGAGTACTCGGGCTACACTATTACATGTGGATCTAACAGCAGCCAGTTGGAGCGTTATAACTGTCCAAATATCCGTCTAGCTCTCTTACCGTACTCGGGCTAGGCGGGATATAGCCCAGTAGTATAGCGCTCGCTTGTTGCGCAGTCGGTGGGCCCATTAGTTTATTTCTCGTTCCAGCCGGCACTGGCGTGGCCAGGATTTATATTGGGGGAGGGGAGACACACACTATCTATGTACGTATGTTATGTATGTATGTACGTACGTACGATTTTATAAAATGTAAGGGTTTTTTTTTAAAGTTTGATTGGGGAGGTCATGTCCCCGTGGCCCTCCCCTCCACATGCCAGTCGGTGCACCACGACTAGTATATTAAAGGCCATGGTATGTGCTGTCCTGTACTTTTATGGTGGCGGGATTTAGCTCAGTCGGTTGAGTGCTCGCTTGAGATGCTTGCGTCGCAGGATCAAACCACCTCAGTGGATCCATTCAATTGATTATTAATTTTTTTTTAGTTCTAACCAGTGCACCACAACTGGTCAAAGACTGTGGTATGTGCTTTCCTGTCTGTGGGAAAATGCATATAAAAGATCCCTTGCTGCATTAGGAAAACAATTGTAGCAGCTTTCCTCTGATGACTATACATGTATATGTGTCAAAATTACTAAATGTTTCACATTCAATACTCGATTAATTAATCAATGTGCTCTGTTTGGATTGTGTCAACGAGTGATTTATCAAAATACCTGCAGTGATCTCCAAGAACAATTGTTGCACGAAAAAGCTGAAAATAATTAATAGACGTCGGATGTCTGGATGTGAAGTACAGCCCCCACCCCTTCCCAAAAAACACTAGCATAGCCAGGAAAAATTAGATTGGGAGAGGGGACCCATTATTGGTTTATTTCTCGTTCCAGCCGGCACTGGCATAGCCAGGATTTATATTGGGGGGGGGGGGGTGAGCAACCCACACGATATATGTATGTATGTATGCATGTATCTATTATTTTATAAAATTTAATACAGTAAAAAGAAAAGAAGAAAGGTTTGATTGGGGGGCATGCCCCCCCCCCCCCCCGTCCCCCAGTTCCCTACGCCAAACCCCCAATTTAAAATCAAGTTATTATACAACTTCCCCCTCCCTTACCCCAAGTTGCCGTCATCTTCTGATGCCTATTTATTTACCTCGCTGAATTTCATACCAAACTATTAGGATCTGCAATGGAGATAAACAAAAGTTCACTTCAAGCAGTTTCAAATGTTTTGATGAATTAGAATGGCGTGACCTAATTAGTAAAAACGTGTTCTTTTCTCTTTTTTTCTTTTGTTTTTGGTCAAGAAGGGTTGCCGTGTTGGATTTGATCTTGATGGTATGACTATACCAAATAAAATCCCATAGGCGACCATGTTAACTTTTGTGTTTAAAAACACTATATGCAATATATCAACCAAACTATGACCCATAATATCAGTACTACAACCCTTACCTCAAAGTATTAACTGCAGAAAATGGTACCTTTCATGGCTCATTTTCGGTGTAACCAGATGTTTTTATAACTCCTAGTTTCGCACAAAATTTGAGTACTTTTTTTACAGGTACCCTATATATGTTCCAAGCACAAGGCTACTTGACACAGTGGTACTGGATGAAATAAAACTGTATACATTTTTAGCCCAGATGAAACTAATTTTTTGTACAACTAACACACTCACATTTATAACCAGTCACAGGACTTGTGGTGTTAACGTCTCTATCAAACGTTCGGTGCACCTCCAACTTTGACCCAGCAGGAAATTATTTAGTTTCGTGCTACCTATATCGTATTATATCACATTTACTCATAGACATCAATAAAGAGTAACCACTTCTGTAAATTTTTACCAGTTTTCTTTATCAAAGAATGACCACAAGAGACTAAAAGTTAAAACGTGTTAACACTTTATAATTGGTGCACGAAGATCGAAATAAATTATTGTGAAAGCAAATTTACATGTTGAGGATTTTAACTTATGTCACTGCACATCTAATTAGCCTAGAACACGAGACCAACTCATAAATAAAATTCCAGCACAGTCAGTTTTAAAAGTTAGAATAACTAGGAAACAATATTGTCGTTTATCCCGCCAAAATGGCCGCCATCCCACCTATGGTTTAAACATAAAGAAAGATACAACCTACAGGTATTTTTAGTCTCAAAGAAATTACAAAAAAGGTCATAATTATTTCATAGTGGAACATTTATTTCATAGTGGAACAACTACATTCAAAAGTAATTTATATTTTAGCCGTGCATGTACGATTCAATTAACTGTTATTGTGTCAGGGGCTGGCATGCATAAATCTCAGCTGAAGATTCACAAATAACTGTGTTGTCTTACCTAGGTGTTTTAGCTACATGTGATACTGTTGTCGTTACTATGGGATTTTGATTTGGTGGCAAGGAAAGTTGGGTGAACCTCAAACTTTGAATCGGTAAGATACTACTTGATGCACTGCTATCTACAGATAACTGCAGACCGTGTTAAAGGGACAGACACTAGTTTTTAAACACTACAGAATATTTTTCACTATTAGAGCCGTTTATGATCACTGAAATCGAACATTACTTATATTTTATTATTTAGAGTATCCATTTCCGTAGAACCGAAAGTGTTTCTGGTCATCCTGGTGTTTGTAGTACCAAAAAATTGCATTTTTCATATTTTTAAAATCGCACGTGCGTCTGAGAAGTAGCTGTTTATTAATTCGAGTTCTAGTCTATTTTTAAGGATATTTCCTGTCCTGTTTTAACGTCACAGACTCTTCTTTCACTCTGTTGTAACTTTATTCAAATGAGTTACAGGTTTGTACATTAACTAAACTTTGTGTCCATTTTTTCTGGGTTAAAACTACGGTCTGCACCTTTAAAGTGTGGATTTAACAACAACGTTAGAACACGGTATGTTTTATTAAGTAATCATCGACTACTGATGTTTCTGACACAGATTCTGTAGAGGAATCCTGCTCCATTTTTTCCCCACTAGGAGCAAGTAATGTTGTCCATAAACACCTTTCCCGATTTCAGAGCATATTTGTTCCTTTTCTGGCAATGGTGACATCATTTGTTTGTGTGCTTGCCACGGAAACGGTATCACCAAAACATTATGTAGTCACTCCCACTGTCATTAGATCAGTTGAGACACAAACTATCGTCATCCGACACTTCATACCTGAAATGGTGAAAAATAAATAAATAATAAATGACGTGATACATAGAGAATAACTAGTTAATGACGTAGGATATCGGCTTTATCCTGGGAAGGTAAGAATGGGAAATATCCCATACGACCAGAATAGGATAAAGCCGATATCGTACGTCATTAACTAGTTATTGTTTTTATCCTGCAGTCCATAAACATTAAGAGGGAAAACTATTATTTCTGTTATTTTAGCTACATTGTACGATGACCTATAGTCCGTCCCATCCTCCTACAAAAATGTTTTTGTTGTTGTTGTTGGGGTTTGGTTTTTTTGTTTTGTTTTGGGGTTTTTTTTTGTTTGGGGGGGGGGGGGGGGGGGTAAATAATTTCAGTTTAGTTTGACGAAAGAAAAAAAGTAAAAGTATTTTGGAAATAAGAAAAAAAAACCCCAACAATTTTAGTGTGTCATTTAGAAAATAATCAGCTCAGAAAAAAATAATAATAACTTGCAGTAAATTCCATAAAAGGAAGTTCCCTGTGGTACGGACTACGGAGGTCAAACGAGCGATTTTTGTAATGCAGCTATGCATGTGATGTCAAAAGTCATAATCTGCTAGTATACGTTTATGAATTTGCTTTAATCGATCATTTCATTTCATTTCAACTTATTTTCGTGCTTATATCCTATTAAAGTTCAAGCACGCTGTCCTGGGTACACACACCTCAGCTATCCGGGCTGTCTGTCCAGGAAAGTGGGTTAGTTGTTAGTTGGTTAGTGGTTAGTGAGAGAGAACAGGGTACAGTGGCATTACACCTATTCACTGAACCCTTAAGAACTCACTCTGGTTTAGAGCCGGTATTGGGCTGCGAACCCTGTACCTAGAAGCCTATAGTCCATTGGCGTAACCACTGCGCTACAGAGGCCGATTTTAATCGGTCATCATACTCGGGCAAATCGCAGGATAAATTGTATTTAGTAGCCTACAGTCCATTGGCGTAACCACTGCGCCACAGAGGCCGATTTTAATCGGTCATCATACTCGGGCAAATCGCAGGATAAATTGTATTTAGTAGCCTACAGTCCATTGGCGTAACCACTGCGCCACAGAGGCCGGTTTTAATCGGTCATCATACTAGGGCAAATCGCAGGATAAATTGTATTTAGTAGCCTACAGTCCATTGGCGTAACCACTGCGCCACAGAGGCCGATTTTAATCGGTCATGATACTCGGGCAAATCGCAGGATAAATTGTATTTAGTAGCCTACAGTCCATTGGCGTAACCACTGCGCCACAGAGGCCGGTCATCATACCGGTTTTAATCGGTCATCATACTCGGGCAAATCGCAGGATAAATTGTATTTAGTAGCCTACAGTCCATTGGCGTAACCACTGCGCCACAGAGGCCGGTTTTAATCGGTCATCATACTCGGGCAAATCGCAGGATAAATTGTATTTAGTAGCCTACAGTCCATTGGCGTAACCACTGCGCCACAGAGGCCGGTTTTAATCGGTCATCATACTAGGGCAAATCGCAGGATAAATTGTATTTAGTAGCCTACAGTCCATTGGCGTAACCACTGCGCCACAGAGGCCGGTTTTAATCGGTCATCATACTAGGGCAAATCGCAGGATAAATTGTATTTAGTAGCCTACAGTCCATTACACTGCGCCACAGAGGCCGGTTTTGTCGGTACATACTCGGGCAAATCGCAGGATAAATTGTATTCAGTAGATCCTGTCTACAAGAAGGGCGGGACATAATCCAGTCGTAAAACGTTCGTTTGATGCGCTGTTGGTTTGGGATCGATCCCCGTCGGTGGGCCCATTGGGCCATTTTCAGCCAGTTCATCACGACTGGTATATCAAAGACCGTGGTATGTGCTATCCTGTCTGCGGGATGGTGCATATAAAAGATCCCTTGCTACAAATGGAAAGCGCGACTCGTGAGATATGATTGCAAACTTCACTCGATGAGATATAAATCATATTTGACAAAAAACAAACATGAAATATACTCTATTTATCACATGAGTATTTGTTCCATCGCGGTGTAATAAAACACTAAATTGCCTTGCCCGAGAATTCTGCCGTTCAAGAGCTAGACGGACATTTTGACTGTTATGAAAAAAGCTAGACGGACATTTTGACTGTTATGAAAACCGTTGTTACTATTTCAAAAGTTGAATTTACCATGGCCGACAGTTCCATTCGATGTCGTCTGCATCCTGAAAAACATGAAGCACGATCATTACACACATTGGTTGTGTAACAAGCAGAAGTACTAGTGAATGCTTAATAACCCCACAAACCCGCAGGGCCGATATTTGAAGTGGGAGGCACCACCTCACCCTCCTCCTGATCCTCCCTCCTGCGGCTGTTAGGGAGTCCAATATAACATGAAAACTTGATTTTAATGTCACCACACTGTTTCTTCCGATTAGCATTAACAGAAAGCGGCCATCTGTATACCCTTTCCGCACAGACAGTGCAGCACATACCAATGCCTTTGATATACTAGAGTATAGTACGTATCGACAAAAGGGAACTGACGAGCCCCCCATCCAGGAAAGCCAACAATTGCAACGTCCCAGGAAAACGTTGACAAAGTGCATCAAATGGTTCTTGACAACAGGCGAATATCAACTGCTAAGATAGAGGAGAGAGCTGTCTTGTCACATGGATCCATAGATAATATCCTACATCATTATTTTCACATGTCCAATGTTGACTTTCCTGGGCAGTTGCTGTTGTTGGCCTTTCTGGATTGGCAGGGGGTGTCATCTTCCAGACTCGCTTTGTCCTGCTTAAATTCTCTGAACCATCACTTGACAGTGGCATAGGACGGGACATAGTCCCCATAGACTGTTGTTTATTAAGGAAAATGGAGAAAGAAAAAAAGTCTCGAAAATATGGCCATTTTGGACTGGTACCGTACTCGCCTGACCCATACCCAGACCCAGAGCCACATCCAGACCCAGACCCAGACCCAGACCCAGACTCATACCCATACCCAGACTCATACCCAGACCCAGACCCAGACTCATACCCATACCCAGACTCATACCCAGACCCACATCCAGACCTAGACCCAGACATAGGCCCAGGCCCATACCCAGACCCAGACCCACATCCAGATCTAGACCCAGACACAGGCCCAGACCGAGACACAGGCCCAGACCCACATCCAGACCTAGACCCAGACACAAGCCCAGACCCAGACACAGGCCCAGACCCAGACACAGGCCCAGACCCACATCCAGACCTACACCCAGACACAGGCCCAGACTCACATCCAGACCTAGACCCAGACACAAGCCCAGACCAACATCCAGACCTAGACCCAGACACAGGCCCAGACCAACATCCAGACCTAGACCCAGACACAGGCCCAGACCCACATCCAGACCTAGACCCAGACACAGGCCCAGACCCACATCCAGACATAGACCCAGACACAAGCCCAGACCCACATCCAGACCTAGACCCAGACACAAGCCCAGACCCACATCCAGACCTAGACCCAGACACAGGCCCAGACTCACATCCAGACCTAGACCCAGACACAACCCAGACCAACATCCAGACCTAGACCCAGACACAGGCCCAGACCCAGACCTAGACCCAGACACAGGCCCAGACATCCAGACCAGACCCAGACACAGGCCCAGACCCACATCCAGACATAGACCCAGACACAAGCCCAGACCCACATCCAGACCTAGACCCAGACACAAGCCCAGACCCACATCCAGACCTAGACCCAGACACAGGCCCAGACTCACATCCAGACCTAGACCCAGACACAAGCCCAGACCAACATCCAGACCTAGACCCAGACACAGGCCCAGACCAACATCCAGACCTAGACCCGGGGGGGGGGGGGGGGGGGCGGGGGGGGGGGGGGGGGGGGGGGGGGGGGGGGGGGGGGGGGGGGGGGGGGGGGGGGGGGGGGGTGGGGGGGGACACAGGCCCAGACCAACATCCAGACCTAGACCCAGACACAAGCCCAGACCCACATCCAGACCTAGACCCAGACACAGGCCCAGACCCACATCCAGACATAGACCCAGACCCAGACCCAGGCCCAGACCCACATCCAGACCTAGACCCAGACACAGGCCCAGACCAACATCCAGACCTAGACCCAGACACAAGCCCAGACCCACATCCAGACCTAGACCCAGACACAGGCCCAGACCCACATCCAGACCTAGACCCAGACACAGGCCCAGACCCACATCCAGACCTAGACCCAGACACAAGCCCAGACCCACATCCAGACCTAGACCCAGACACAGGCCCAGACCCACATCCAGACATAGACCCAGACCCAGACCCAGACCCAGACCCACATCCAGACCTAGACCCAGACACAGGCCCAGACCCACATCCAGACCTAGACCGAGACACAGGCCCAGACCCAGACCCACATCCAGACCTAGACCCAGACACAGACTTAGACCCAGACACAGGCCCAGACCCACATCCAGACACAGGCCCAGTGAGAAAGAAGCGGGTGTAGTTGCCTTACACCTACCCATTGAACCCTTAAGAACTCGCTCTGGGTTGGAGCCGGTACCGAGCTGCGAACCCTGTACCTACCAGCCTATAGTCCAATGGCGTAACCACTGCGCCACCGAGGCCGGTTTTAAAGGGACATTCCTGAGTTTGCTGCATTGTAAGATGTTTCTAACTAATAAAATATTTCTACGATTAAACTTACATACTAAATATATTTTCTTGTTTAGAATATCAGTGTCTGTATATTCAATGTGTTTCTGATCGTCTTAATATTTGTAAGAAGCCCAAACTGGATTTTGTCTTTAAATAATTTCGTACGTACGAAAAATAATATTTTAGGAAATAAAATGAATTTTTATTTATTTTTATTTTTTATTTTTTATTATTCCCATTTTTATTGACATGATATCCACACACAGATGTATACAGTACATATGATAAAAAGATCCACATGAAAAAAAACAAAAACGAAGTAGCTAAGGAGATATTTAGCTAAGATCGAATATATGTGACTGACAATCAGACATACATGTATGAAAAATTCAAAAGGAGACTAAGGACATAATAAGTATCAAAAAAAGAAGAGAAGAAATACACTCTAGGTTTTAAATATATTGTGACAAATTGACCAAAATTTGGTGAATTTATCATAGTTGCATGCGGAAAAAGCCGCTGCTTTTGTAACATAATAGTACTCGGTCAACTCTTTTTGGATCCATTTCAAACTGGGTACATATGCATTGAAATGACTTTTACATATTACGTGTTTTGTAACGAGTACAATGGCTTTAATGGGATCATTATTTCTGGTTTTAAAGCCACAAATTACATTTTCTTTATTAAATTTAATATTGCTACCCGTTTTTACATTAATCCAGTTCTGAATATCATTCCAAATTGAGTTGACTAAAGTGCATTCCCAAAATAAATGGGTAATTGTACCAATTAAGTTCTAAATTACAAAAATTACACTTCGGGCAAGAAATATAACCAATTTTATATAAGAAGTATTAATAGTAAGTACATTATGAATTATTTTAAACTGAAACCAGCGCAATTCACTACTATCAGTACAGCATAAAGGAATTATATTTATTTTTTTCCAATCAAAATCTGAAAAAGTACAATTAAAAATGTTTTCCCATTTTAAATTGTATGCCGATTTTGAGAATGACGAATTTAGTAAAGTATTATAGTAATGTGTACTTCCTCTATCTTTTGTATTTAACTTTCTAATATCATATGGCAATATAGGAAATGGCAGTTTATTTTTCAGTTCAACTTTACACACTTTAAAATATTGTTTTACCAATTTAATTATACCTTGATAAATTAAAAAATTAGTATTGATATTAAAAACTAGTTTAAATTCATTATAAGTTAAAAATTTACCTCTATCGTGAACTAAATAATTAATAAATGTTATCCCTCCCTCAAACCAATCTATATCGAATATTGAATTTCCATTTATTTTTATGTCATTATTATTCCTGATATATTCTGACAGTATCTCTCAAATACTGAGTTTGATTTGCATTTTTTAAGATATGTTCCCCATGCCGTTAATGTTTCTTTCCAAAAATAATTATAAATATATTGACAGTGTTTTCCTATTTCTTCAGAGTCAAAATCCATTATATTAGCTAAAAATTTATACTCATGAATAATCAATCTCTTCCATTTAGAGTCGGTGAAAACTAATCTTCTAATCCAAGCAATTTTTTGTGCTTTAATGAATTCTTTTATTATTGTAACTTTAATACCACCATCTTTCATATTTTTTGACATGTGAATTCGCTTAATTTTATCAGGTTTTCCATTCCATATGAAAGAAAAAAAATTGGTTCTGTCGTAGTTGAATATCGTCATCTAGTGGATTAGGAAGGGTTGAAATTAAATAATTTAATGTTTTTAAAATAAGTCTCTTTAATATTATATTTCTCCCTAATGGTGTTAAAGTTCTACTAGACCAAATTTTTTACAAATTCTTTATTGAGTTTAATTTATTCTTATAATTAATCTGTACCATATTTTCTAAGTCAATATCAAATTTTATACCTAATAAATCAAACGTGTGTGTCCAAACAAATTTCCATTCTTTACATAATTTGTATCTACTCCTCTTCTTAGAACCTATCCATATTAGCTTAGTTTTCTCCACATTAACTTTAAGGTCCGAAAATCTTGCATAAATCTCCAATGCATTTAGAACTCCATAGAGGCTTTTTTCTGTTCCATCTAAAATTACTGTTGTCGTCTGCAAATTGAGTTAATAAAAATTCTATATTTCCAATTGTTAAACCTTTTATATTATTTTTAGTTTTTAGCATCCTATTAAGAATCTCACCACAAATGAGCAATATATATGGAGATATCGGATCCCCTTGACGGCAACCTCTTCCTAATTTAAAAAAAGATGAAGCAAAACCATTAACAAGAACAGTAGATTGAGAATCTTTATGAAAAATAGAAATCCATTTTTGTATTGAAGGACCAAAACCAAAATATTTCAGAATATTAGAAATAAATCCCCAGTCTACATAATCAAATGCCTTTTCAAAGTCAAATAACAATAATAAGCCAGGAATTTGTTGATTTTCTGTATACTCCATGATATCATATATTAGTCTTGTTACCTCACCTATATATCGTCCTGACATGAAACCTTTTTGTTCTTCGCTAATTATAATAGGAAACACCAATTTTATTCTTTGTACTATAGCAGCTGATGCAATTTTATATGAAACATTTAACAATGAAATTGGCCTCTAATTAAAAAAAAATTGTTTAGGCTTATTTCCCGTGGGAATGCATGTAATAATACCTTGTTTTTGAGTTACAGAAAGATTATCTGTCTGATATGCATAATTCAATGATCCTAATAAATATTTATTCAAGTCTCTCCAAAATTTTTAAAGAATTCTCCGCTTAACCCATCAGGTCCTGGACTCTTTTCATTTTTCATATTTTTTTAAAGCTATCAGTATTTTATCATATGTCAATTCACCTTCAAGTTTTTCAGCATCTTCTTGATTAAGTTTAGAAAAAGCATTTTCATCAAATAATTCATTAAAATTTATTTCACTAATATCTTTTGTAGAATATTATTTTTCATAAAATATTTTTGTTTCATATAATATATCTGATGTTTTATTAATAATTTTGCCATCCTGAATTTCTACTTCAGTAAAAGATTTATTAAAAAATTTCTCGATTCTAACTTTAAAAAACATTTGTTGGTTTCTCGCCTTTTTCCATCCACCTAGCTTTAGACCTTATAACATTTCCTTTTTTAATACTTATATCTTCTATTTTACTGTTTATCTCTTTAATTTCTTTTATAATATTATTTTTTGCTTCAATATCATTTGAAATATCTAGATCTTTTGTTAAGTCATCTAGTTTAGTATTTAAGTCTCTTTCGTCTTTCATCTGAACTTTCTTTTTAGTTGATGAATATAAAATAGTTTTTCCACGTATCATAAGTAGTAATGTTTCCCATAATAATTGGTTGTTTATGGTAGTCTAAATTATTATTTTCTGTATCTTTATATTGTTCAAGAGTTTCTTTTATAGTTTCTTTGACTAAGCTTACATATTTATGATCATGAAGTAAGGAATTATTAAATTTCCAAAAACCTTTTCCTCTTTCAATTTCTTTTAATTTCAATGTTAATGTAATTGGTGAATGATCAGACTTGAAACTTGGTAGAATATTACTTGAAGCAACTGAAGATAAAAGGTTATGCTAAATAAGAAACAAATCTAACCGAGACTGTTTTATTGGGGCCTGTTGTCTCCAGGAGAACCTTTTCAAATTAGGATTTTTTCCCCTCCAAGGATCTACAAGGTCTAATGTTTCTTTATAATCTGTAACTTGTTTTCGAGCTTTTGGGTTATTCAATGTTTTGTAATTAAATAAATCAAGGGCGGGATCTTGAACAAGATTCCAGTCCCCACAAACAATTGTATATTTACTTTGAGATGATTCTATAATATTCTCTATATTAGCAAAAAATCCTGGTGTATCTGTGTTAGGGCCATAAATACAAATAAGTAATAGTGATTGATTATCTATTTCTATCGTTAATGCTAACAAATCTCCCACATTATCATTAAATTTATTTGTAACCTTAAATTCAAAATTATTATTAAATAATATAGCTATGCCACCGGCATTAGATTTATATGAACTAAAATAGCATTAACTGTAAGCCCATTGTTGCTTAATAATTGTTCATGATCTTTAGTAAAATGTACATCTTGAAGACAGTATATATTTGCCGGTTTCTTTTTTAAATATTGAAAAATGTCCTTTCTTTTTAAATAATCATTTAAGCCTCTACAGTTCATTGATAATATAGTTATATCATTATCCATTATCATTATCCAGGAATGTATTAGTGCGATATAGTTGTTTTAAGACATCTATGAAAGAGCTCCAATTTCTGGTCAAAAGATATACATGTAATTGTCTACCAATAAATAAATAGCATTTCAATAATGTGGATATCATGTAAATTTTAAATAAAAAGATTTCCAGAGTGGGTAACTGATGTACAAAAACAAATAAATAACAAAATCACATATAGTGAGCAACACATTAAGCAGAGATGATACCATTATTCTCAGGTCAACATAGTTAAAGTACATGTCATTGTGTATAGTAGCGACCTTTTTAAACAAATACCATGTTTCAATCTCTGGAAAAAAACAAACAAAAAAAAAATATGCTGTGTGGGTTTTTGTCAAATTTAGGTGGGACTTAAAAAAAAAAAAAAAAAAAAAAAAAAAAAAAATAAAAATAGAAAAAATAAAAAAAAATAAATAAATAATAATAATAAAAAAAAAAAAAATATATATATATTATTATGTACAGAAAAAAACAAGACAAATTGTTCTCAGAGCGGACAGCGTTTCCAATAAAAACACTAACACTAATTTGGGTTTGGGTAATTTTTAGTGCATCTTTTCTAGGTCATGAGAAATGCATTCTTATTCAATCTACATATAACGCGAAATGTGACTGGTGAGTGAATTTTTTTTTTTAAATTTAAATAATAATAATAATAATAATAATAATAATAATAATAAATAAATAAATAAATAAAAACAGTAATAATCCATATAACTCAAAAATTATATTAGCAGCAACGGTTGTATTACACATAAAAATTGTACATGTTAATTACTAAAATCATTTTCAAACACGACAGTAGTGACCAGATTCTTATTAACCTTGTGATGTATTTCAGAAAAGAAGGAGAGATTATTTACACGGATAAATAATTTTATAAAATGTATTTATCTAATTAGAGGATAACTATGTTGTATTTGACCATTTGCGTTAGATATCTAGACAGACATTCGGACAGTTATCCATTTGACCATTTGTGTTAGAGATTGAGACGGACATTCGGACAGTTATCCCTCAACAGTTAGAGACAACTCTAATCAAAAACGCGCAATTTATATGCCAACCACCGAGTACTCAAAGATTCAAGCTCGAATTTGTTTTTAATATACCCAAACAAAAGACATTTCCCTTAACTAAAGTAGTGTCGGAAATAGAATAAAAATTATTTTCGTCGATTATTTCTTTCATATTAAACTAGCAGGTAAATATTTTATAAATATCTATTTAATGATACTCTACCTAATTTAGCATTTACTTGTTTGGGCTCTCATTGATGTACAAGGTGGTGTTTACTCTTGAAATTTTAAAAATATGTCAGAAAACAGGTGATTTGTGCACTTTATTGGAACACACTATAACACATTCTGATCTACATTTGTCAGTTTCATTTACCCTTAAACAAACTTTTAATTTAAAACTGCATGTAAGCTGAATATTTTGAATTGCAGCATAAATTATTAATTATTATCAGCATATTTAGTGAATATAAATTCAATATAAGTACATTAGAAATTTACACAATCTTGCAACCACTTAAAGGTGCTATATCATAGTTATATGTGAGCATCTGTTTGTGATAAAAATTCTCTAATAAAAATGTATTTTCTACTAGTAGTTAAAATTATTTTGTTAGAATCATTTATGGGCATATAGTTGAAGGTGTAGTCTTTAAATTTTAAAGCAAAATTTAATTTAAACAAATTATTAGCAATAGCTGTCATTATGCAACTTGGAGATAGCTCCTTTAATACATAGCACCTTTAATACCGGTATAATAGATCACACACTCAGAATGGTATTTGACAGTTTTTGCTCAAAACTTTCTTAGAAATGTCTACAAATATTTTGTTTTGGAAAGGGATAGGGGTAAACTATTATCAGAGACAGTCCCTCATATATTGCAACAGCAATGAAATTGACACATGCCGATAAAAATGTGTTATAGTCTGTTCCAATAAAGTGCACAAATCACCTGTTTACTAACATCTTTCTTTTAATTTCAAGAGTAAACACCACCTTGTACATCAATGAGAACCCAAACAAGTAAATGCTAAATTAGGTAGAGTATCATGAAATAGGTATTTACAAAATATTTACTTGTCAGTTTAATATGAAAGACATAATCAACGAAAATCAGTTTTATTCTATTTCCGACACTACTATAGTAAATAATATGTGGTCATTTTTGTTTACACGTGATCGGGTTGATTCTGTTTTTATATGTGGTTTGCTTTTAAAGGAACAGACCCTAGTTTTTACATTCTAAGGTATATTTTCACCATTAGAGCCGTTTATGATTACTGAAATCAAACATTATTTATATTTTGTTTAGTGGGGTGGAGGCGCTGGACATGTTAAGAGATCTTAGAACAAGCATTTATTATTTTTAACATTGGAAAAAACAGGGAGAAGAGCGTGCCGCTCTGGGGCACTTCCACCTGCATCAGCGCGTGAATGGTGTCTTTAAACAAACTTTAATTGTTCGATGGTAAATCAAGTTCAGTTGTTAATCTAGTCTCGTCCACACCATACTCATCCTAAGTCGTCATTATGCCTAACACTCCACTGCAGTACTTGTTTGAGTTTGTCATCAGCAGAATCTGGCCACAGATCACATTTATTTACACTATATATTTTTCTATATAGCGTTAGTGGGTATGGCACTTTTATTAATAACAGTAGGCCCATGTCTTTTTTTAATGTACCTTTGCCTGCCTGGGGGGCAACATACTCTGAAAAGGAATGTTCCTGTTGTCCAGCTTTCTCCCAGGTTAAAAAAATTTCAATGTCAACAAGTTACACATGTTTGCAAACTACAAACTTCTTTAAAATAAACACTGCATTTCATTTAAACGTATTTCCGTGCTTATATCAAATTAAGATTCAAGTACGCTATCATGGACACACACTTCAGCTATCAAGGTCAGTAGGTTAGTGATTAGTTGTTAGTGAAAGTCTTACACCTACTAAATGTGTCATTAAACTCGCTCAGGTTCAGGCCGGTACCGGAATGTGAACCCAGTACCTACCATTCTTGAGCCCGATAGCTTACCCACTTCACCACCGAGGCCGGTTGGATAAACAATTTGTGTACATGTGAGATATATATATATATATATATATATATATATATATATATATACACACACACACACACACACACACACACACACACACACACACGTGTATACATGTATATATAATGTATATATACACACAGATACATATATATATACACATACATACACACACACACACACACACACACAGATATATATATATATATACTAATAAACAATTTGTGTACATGTGAGATATATATATATATATATATATATATATATACACACACACACACACACACACACACACACACACACACACGTGTATACATGTATATATAATGTATATATACACACAGATACATATACATATATACACATACATACACACACACACACACACACACACACACACACACACACACACATATATATATATATACTAATAAACAATGTTCTGAGTATTATTAATTTAATCACGCGACACTGTGTCTTCTTACGATATCATTATTTTAAGCATTCAATGAGGCGAAATAATCATTGGTTACAACACTGTATAAAGATACACAAGTGATGTAACATGTGACTAACCACATGCGACTAATCACTATAAATAGATTATAAAAGGAAACAGAAACTTCAAGATTATGCAGAGTAGTGTGAACACACAATACATTAACACATGACAGCCATATCTCTGGCATTTATTCATATAGGGTTCAAGCACGCTGTAACGGTCACACAAATTAGCAGTCAACATTGAACCCTTACAAATGTGTTTAAATGACACATACCATGGCGTAGGATAAAAGGATAAACGTTTTATTTGTAATTGTCACAAATATTCGTTTTAGTTGTCTAATATATAAATACATCGAATAGCAATAACTGGATTTGAACTGGTTCTGAGTCAGGAACCCATTATCTACCAGAGTTGTACAACTCGATAAACGAAGAAGGAAGAAGGAAATGGTTTATTTAACGACGCACTCAACACATTTTACTTACGGTTATATGGCGTCGGACATATGTTTAGGACCACACAGATATTGAAGGAGAAAACCCGCTGTCGCCACTTCATGGCCTAATCTTTTCGATTGGCAGCAAGGGATCTTGTATATGCACCATCCCATAGACAGGAAAACACATACCACGGCCTTTGATGTACCAATCGTGGTGCACTGGCTAGAGCGAGAAATAGCCCAATGGGTCCACTGACGGGGATCGATCCTAAACCGACCGCGCATCAAGCGAACGTTTTACCACTGGCCCCTCGATGAACGAACCATTGCGGCATAGTCTAGAGACACGATTATGACAAATGAACAATCAATTAAACAAAATGTGCATTAAGTGTATACATTATATAATGTATGCGCGGTTGGTTTAGGATCGATCCCCGTCAGTGGACCCATTGGGCTATTTCTCGCTCTAGCCAGTGCACCACGATTGGTACATCAAAGGCCGTGGTATGTGCTTTCCTGTCTATGGGATGGTTCGAGGGGTTAATGCAGAAAGGTGCTAAGTGCAGTTTTTGATGTTTTTTATGTTTGAGTGTCACATTATTCCAAATTATGTTGTTCATATTCTGACAAAGACTCACGCTTGTATCTTAATTAGGTAATGATAAATTAGTTTATGTAAAAAGGTGCTAAGTACATATCAACAAAATAGTGCAAGAAGGTGCCAAGTGCCTGTTAAATTGTGCAGAAAGGTGCCAAGTGGTACTTATCACCTTTCTGTACAGATCACTTTATACACTGTTAAAGTTTTATAAGACAACACAGTGTCACATTTGTCAGATAGAGCCTTACTGTCTCCGGGATTTAGGTCAAATAGATAAGATAACATTAGCATCATTGAGTATGGTAACCAATTCCTTTGAAACATTTGTGGAATGTGACCTTGGAGAAAATATTGCTATCTTTTGTATGCTCTTATTCCAGACGGTTGTTTTTGTATTGGCTAGAATTGTCTTTTGACGGTGACTTGTGATGGCTAATCTGAAGGTAAGTTGACTTTATAGAAATAAATTTCATAATAATGTTTTGTTGTTGTTTTTTTGTTTTTTTGTTTCTTTGTTTCTTTGTATGTTGTTTTTTAATTTGCAATGTATTGCCGTTATGAATGCATAAAAGTGCATATTATCACTAGCCTTACTTAATTTGAAATGACAGTAAGATACGTATTAGTCACTGATTTGTGAACAATAAAGTAAACAGAAATAATATAATAATAAAACTTTCAAAATTAAAGATGTTAGTTCATAATTATAATACTAATTTCAATATAGATGCTAATTATAAATTACTTTTGTCCACACAGGCAAATGAAGATGAATGGAGTGATGACGATTACTATGCACTGGTTCAAGCTAATGAAAACAATGATGACTTTGTGGAAACAGTAGTCAAAACAGCTAAGCTAAAACTAGATTCTAAAATACAGCTTTTAGAGAATGGAACTCTTTTGCATGCAACTGAAGAAATGTTGGAAAATGACAATGAAAACAGAAATGACATGCATCCCATTACAGGATCAGCTGTACAGCAAGACGAAAAATACACATCACTAAATGAATCAGATGATGAAAAAATTTTCACCTAGCAGTGACACATTAGATGTAAAGGATAATTCCTCTATGGATGAATATGAGAATATTCCATTGGCACAGCTGAAACGACAGATTAATAATCCACGTAATGGTACTATTACAAAACAACGAAATCTCAGATCTGTGAAAAGAAAACTATGTTTACCTGACAGTTCAAGTGAGGAAACAGAGTTCAGTGACAGCAACAACGATTCCACATACATCCCATCTTTATCGGAAATGGATTCATCTGACAGTGACAAACCTGTCAGTAGTGATGTTTATGACACGGGTGTCATATCTCAATTACATGGATTTCAAAATAAAGACAAAGCATGGAAAAGAAGAAGAAAACATATTACAAAAAAGAAAAATAATGTATCAAGAAAACAAATATCATCTGATGTAGTAAAAGAATGGATGAAGAGAAAGATAACTAACTTACAGATCAACAGAAGGAAAAGTAATGTATCAAGAAAACAAATATCATCTGATGCAGTAAAAGAATGGACGAAGAGAAAGATAACTAACTTACAGATCAACAGAAGGAAAAGTAATGTATCAAGAAAACAAATATCATCTGATGCAGTAAAAGAACGGACGAAGAGAAAGATAACTAACTTACAGATCAACAGAAGGAAAAGAATGTATCAAGAAAACAAATATCATCTGATGCAGTAAAAGAACGGACGAAGAGAAAGATAACTAACTTACAGATCAACAGAAGGAAAAGAATGTATCAAGAAAACAAATATCATCTGATGCAGAGAAAGATAACTAACTTACAGATCAACAGAAGGAAAAGTAATGTATCAAGAAAACAAATATCATCTGATGCAGTAAAAGAACGGACGAAGAGAAAGATAACTAACTTACAGATCAACAGAAGGAAAAGTAATGTATCAAGAAAACAAATATCATCTGATGCAGTAAAAGAACGGACGAAGAGAAAGATAACTAACTTACAGATCAACAGAAGGAAAAGAATATATCAAGAAAACAAATATCATCTGATGCAGTAAAAGAACGGACGAAGAGAAAGATAACTAACTTACAGATCAACAGAAGGAAAAGTAATGTATCAAGAAAACAAATATCATCTGATGCAGTAAAAGAACGGACGAAGAGAAAGATAACTAACTTACAGATCAACAGAAGGAAAAGTAATGTATCAAGAAAACAAATATCATCTGATGCAGTAAAAGAACGGACGAAGAGAAAGATAACTAACTTACAGATCAACAGAAGGAAAAGTAATGTATCAAGAAAACAAATATCATCTGATGCAGTAAAAGAACGGACGAAGAGAAAGATAACTAACTTACAGATCAACAGAAGGAAAAGTAATGTATCAAGAAAACAAATATCATCTGATGCAGTAAAAGAACGGACGAAGAGAAAGATAACTAACTTACAGATCAACAGAAGGAAAAGTAATGTATCAAGAAAACAAATATCATCTGATGCAGTAAAAGAACGGACGAAGAGAAAGATAACTAACTTACAGATCAACAGAAGGAAAAGTAATGTATCAAGAAAACAAATATCATCTGATGCAGTAAAAGAACGGAGGAAGAGAAAGATAACTAACTTACAGATCAACAGAAGGAAAAGTAATGTATCAAGAAAACAAATATCATCTGATGCAGTAAAAGAACGGATGAAGTGAAAGATAACTAACTTACAGATCAACAGAAGGAAAAGTAATGTATCAAGAAAACAAATATCATCTGATGCAGTAAAAGAACGAATGAAGAGAACGATAACTAACTTACAGATCAACAGAAGGAAAAGAATGACTTCTACTTTTATGCAAAGAAGAGATCTATGAGAGAAGCATCATGCAAAGACATAATTAGAAAATATCACAGAGACAGACTTGATATACATGTACTCTTACAAGGCAACGAGTTAAAAAGAGTGCCAGTACAACCAGATGGCAACTGCTTTTATTCAGCTGTATTGTAATCAACAGGAGACCAGATAGAGACGCATACCCTTCGCCAACGTATGTATGTTCATATGAAAGAAAATGTCAGCAATTATATAGGTTATATAGCAAATGAGGATGGTTTGTCAGAAAACGAGATAGTTGCTGTCTTTTTCAGAGAATTAGAACTATTGTCTCTGGATGGCCATTGGAAAGGAATGTTGTCCAACTGTGTCCCTGTTGCTATAGCAAACATTTACAAACAGGTAGTTAGAATATTTTCCAGCAGGATAGTAACACCTGTGCAAGATATTCAACCTGATATCTCAGAGAAAGTGTCCAGTCAGTGTATTAATCTTGCATATCTGGCTGTGCGGGATGAAGAACACTGTGATGCAGTTTGTCATGCACAAAATATAACACCATACCTCAGCAGAATACAAGGACATGTGCCGAGCAGCAAAACCCATGTACCCAAAATGATGCCAATGCAGGAGGTGCCAACTGTGCTGAAAACACACCAATGCTTTCACCAGCTCATTCTTCATTACCAGCTCATTCACCATCAGCAGCTCATACAAAAGTAACTCCACACAAACGAGCACTATTCATAAGTCCAAAGAAACAGTATTCAAGTTGAAAGAAGAAGAAAAGTCCAGCAGAATGGAAAAGAAACAAACGAAAACAGAACAGAATTCATAGAGAAACATACATTTCCTGTACTGGAAGAATTGTTTCAGAAAGAACAGTTAAACCGGTTAATTGTGGAAAATGCAGATTTAAATGCCAAGATAAAATTCCAGAAGAGAAAAGAAAAGAAATGTTCGATTGTTTTTATAGTTTAGGCTCTTTTGAACTTCAGAGAAATTACATTTGTCAGTTGGTGGAAGAGGTCACACCAGTCCGCTCAAAAGGTCAGAGATCCACATCTCGACTGTATCAAATGACTGTAAATGATACAAAGATTTGCCTTTGTAAGAACGTTTTTCTTCAAACATTTTGTATTGGTAAAAAGACAGTTGACTGTGTCCTAAAGACGAAACAACATGGAATTTATAGTGGCTCTGACCAGAGAGGAAAGCAAGCATCTGCTAACAAGATACCAAATTATTTGACCAAATCTGTGCATGACCACATACAATCACTTCCAACAATGAAGCACATTACTGCAGGAAAGACAAAGAAAAAATATCTAGCACAGGATCTCAGCATTACAAAAATGTGGCAGCTATACAGTGATCTTGCAAAGGTAGTGTCTCTGTGTTCATACAGAAAAATATTTTGTGAGAATTACAATATCTCATTTTTTAAACCAGTGATCAGTGTTCATTGTGCAATAGGTACAATGCCATGAAAAAGTCAGGAACCAATGATGATGGACAGGAAGAACAGTATGCATTTCATCAAAACAAAAAACTTAAAGCAAGAGAAGAAAAAGAAAAAGACAAACATAAAGCCAGATTAGACAAGACATTTTATGTTGCCACATTTGATCTTCAGGCAGTGTTAACAACACCGTGTTCACTCATTAATGAGTTGTACTACACACGTAAACTGTGTACGTACATCTTGTCAATATATTCACTTGGTGATGGCCATTACATCTGCCATCTGTGGGATGAAACCCTTGAAACACATAGAGGAAATAACTAACTATTCCGATGCATGTGGAGTACAGAATCGGAATCAGTACGTTGCTTCCTCAATTCTGTACTGCATGATGAAGAACAAAACATTAAGAAGATTGAATCACAAATTCCTCCAATCTGGCCACTCACAAATGGAATGTGATTTAATCCATGCAACAATTGAACATGCTAAGCATAGGACGTCAATTTTTACACCCTCTCAGTGGCACTGGCCAGAAAAAGAAATCCATACATCACCATTCCACTGAAATTTGGAGATGTGCTGGACTTCAAAACATTTGTAAAGATGTTTTGTCCCAATTTCAAAGTTGCAACATCTGGAGAAAGAATTCAGTGGCTGAAACTTGTCTGGGTACAAGTTCGCCGCGAAGAACCTAATTTTTTTTTTTATAAATTACAGTTTTGATAAGACCAACTTCCTTGAAATAAAGATACAGGCATCAACAAGAAGCAAGGCTCGGCCACTAGGCAGCAGCATTGAGCTTTAGAAATGCTACAATTCAAAACTGCCAATTTCTGAGGCGAAGAAGAAAGACTTGTTAACATTATGTAAGAAGAAGATAATCCCAGAAGAGTTTCATGGATATTACATGGACATGCCAAGTACCAAATCAACAAAAAGCAGAATCCCTACACCCAGTACTGATGAATCAGAAAATGACCCTGAATAGGGTGGCAGTCTCACCTGGGTGATAGAGTCTGAACTGCTTATAATTATAAAATGTACTAAATTTTCATTGCATTTGCAAACCAAAATATATTGACATTTGATGCTCTATTCAGACATAAATTTACAAATTACTTCAACCATAATATCAATATAAGGAAACTAGTCATGTATTCAATTTAATTATCTGAATTGTTTACAAGCAAACTAGATAAGAATGTTTTATTCAGATTCTATGTGCTTGTAGATTATTACAGTATTAAATAACTTTGATAATCATTTATGTGTTGTGTTGTATGTAAAACTAAAGCAGAACTGAATTAGGGATTCATAACATTTAAGAAGTTATTTTTTGTTGAAAATATTTAAACATGTGCATTAATTAGACTTATTATGTAATAATTATATTTTTACCCTTAAGTGTGGTGTATCAAAGAATTGTGTGACAAAATGGCAAGTGGCAAGTTTTATTTTCAGACATAACAACACATAATTAGAGTGTGCAGTAAGGTTCCAAGTGGTAAATAGCCCCTTTCTGCACTTGCGATCAGATGAAAATCATTTGTGCAAAAAGGTGCTAAGTACTAAAATTCTTATATGATAAAAATCCCAAAGGTCACAGCGTTCAATTTGTAAACACTTAAAGCTTTTTATACTTGGTCAAACCTTAAAACTTGATTATCTCAAAACTATGAAAACTGCACTTAGCACCTTTCTGCATTAAGCCCTCGATATATATATATATATATATATATATATATATATATATATATATATATATATATAAAAAAAAAAAAAAAATAATAATAATAAAAAAAACAAAAAAAACAACATTTTTTATATATATATATATATATATATATATATATATATATATATATATAACAAATAATTATACATATACAATAAGAACCTCACGAATCCTCACCATTGCAAATTATCCACAATATACAAGGGAAGCAAGAGACAAAAAGACCAATTAAGTTTTGTCAGTATTGTTTAATGACACAACTAGAGCACAATGGGGTTCGAAATAGGAAGCGAAATATGGCCTGCTGTTATTTGTTTTAGATAGCAGGCCAAAAAAGCATTTGGTCTGCTAACCAAAAAATATGGCCTGCTGGAAATAAAGACAGCACGAGGTTAGTGGAGGGTTTGGGATGGTGTGTGAAAAATTCAGACTGCTGAGATGGATTTTGGAGCATATTATAAAATTAAAATATATACTGTGCCAAATAAGTTTAGCAATTACGTACAAGATATGATATACAGACAACCTGATTGGATGTTGAATTTATTTGTACACATTATTTCATTGATACAGCATTTCTGAATGTTGCCAGCAGTAACACGTTGTCACGGTGTCAACGTCGTCACTTTAATGTCAACTGATGAAACGGAGGGGTACATCTACCAAAATGTTGAGAGAGGCTCAATAATGTGTGTGTGCACCAGCGGCATTGATGACAGCAGTACATCGTCGTCTCATGCTTCTAATGAGACCATTAATCTCAGGAACAGTAATTGCGTTTCATTCCCGGTTCAGAGCAATTTGTAGGTCATGGACATTAAGGATATGAGGATGGTTTTCGCGTACCCTACGGCCCAGTAGGTCCCATGCATGCTCAATTGGGGACAAGTCGGGGGACTTTGGTGGCCAGTTCAACACTTGGATGTGGTTCCGCTCAAGAAGATTAGTGGTTAGCTTAGCGGTATGTGGTCTAGCGTTGTCATGTTGAAACAGAAAGCCAGGATGCTGCTGCAGGAATGGAATGACCACTGGTGTAATGATCTCGTCGCAGTAACGTTGAGCAGTCATGTTTCCGTGAATGAAAACGAGATCTGTTTTACCTCCGCCATGAATGCCGGCCCAGACCATGACGCTGCCACCGCCATATCAGTCATGTTGAATAACGTTGTCTGCATCATATCGTTCTCCCCGTCGCCTCCATACACGACGCCTACCATCCGCAAACTGAACACAAAAACTGGATTCGTCTGTGAATAATGTCTGATCCCATTGTCTGCGTCGCCAGTGTTGGTGTATTCTGGCCCATCTCAGACGTTCCTGAATGTGGTGCGCTGTCAGGGGAACAGCAACAACAGGGCGACGTGCTTGTAATCCAGCAGCATGGAGACGGTTACGGACAGTTTGAGCATGAATTCTAGTGTCTGTGGTTTGCTGCAAAGTACGGGCTAAACGAGGAGCACTTTCGAACCTGTGACGTCGAGATGACGTCACTAAATACCTATCTTCCCTTGGAGTAGTTAATCGTGGTCTACCAGAACGTGGTCGATCTCGCACTTGCCCAGTTTGGTGTACGCGTTGTCGGAGTCGTGATATGGTACTGTCGTGTACGCGTTGGCCGGCGTTAAGCCGTCCCATTGCTTCATGACGTTGATTTTCCGTTAAGCCTGGACGGCGACCCATTATAACAGGATAAATTCTTCCTTTTGTTTTTGGATAATGTTTGTTCAGTGCATCAAAATGTGATTTCAATTCATCCATATTGCACGCTTCTGCGACAGCACGAGCCCACCGCGTTTGCACGTGCAGTACACATAGCGGCGTGCGATATGACAAATGGTGTTCTTTTCATTACCCAAAGCGACAGGGCATATGCAACTAACATATTGCCAAGTTTTATTACTTTATTTTAATTTATTTGGAAGCAACAGTCATTTACAAAAACTTGCTAAACGTTTTTGGTTAAGTATATAACGAAATCACGAGCTCAGCCTCAGCTACATAGAAGATGAGATGATAGTACAGGGAACATTTTGTTTTCAAAATCTTAATTTGCGATATTTCTGGATATTGATTAGTTTGTTATGTTTAACGACACCACTAGAGCACATTGATTTATTAATCATCGGCTACTGGATGTCAAACATATGGTCATTTTGACACAGTCATAGAGAGGAAACCCGCTATATTTTGCCATTAATAGCAAGAGATCTTTTATATGCACCATCCCACAGACAGGATAGCACATACCACGGCCGTTGATATACCAGTCGTGGTGCACTGGCTGAAACGAGAAATAGCCCAATGGGCCTACTGACGGGGATCGATCCTAGATTGACCGCGCATCAAGCGAATACTTTACCACTGGGCTACGTCCCGCCCTGATTAGCTACGACTGTTTAATATTTTAACATTGTGTAGCGATCTCTGAAACTTGTGTAGAGAATCACGACACGATACTGAACACTTTACCACTGGGCTACGTCCCGCCCTGATTAGCTACGACTGTTTAATATTTTAACATTGTGTAGCGATCTCTGAAACTTGTTGTAGAGAATCACGACACGATACTGAACACTTTACCACTGGGCTACGTCCCGCCCTGATTAGCTACGACTGTTTAATATTTTAACATTGTGTGGCGATCTCTGAAACTTGTGTAGCGAATCACGACACGATACTGAACACTTTACCACTGGGCTACGTCCCGCCCTGATTAGCTACGACTGTTTAATATTTTAACATTGTGTGGTCGATCTCTGAAACTTGTGTAGCGAATCACGACACGATACTGAACACTTTACCACTGGGCTACGTCCCGCCCTGATTAGCTACGACTGTTTAATATTTTAACATTGTGTAGTGATCTCTGAAACTTGTGTAGCGAATCACGACACGATACTGACTTTACACTGGGCTTTACCACTGGGCTCTGAAACGTAGCCCGCCCTGAACACTTTACCACTGGGCTAGCCCTGATTAGTTACGACTGTTTAATATTTTAACACTGTGTAGTGATCTCTGAAACTTGTGTAGCGAATCACGACACGATACTGAACACTTTACCACTGGGCTACGTCCCGCCCTGATTAGCTACGACTGTTTAATATTTTAACATTGTGTAGTGATCTCTGAAACTTGTGTAGCGAATCACGACACGATACTGAACACTTTACCACTGGGCTACGTCCCGCCCTGATTAGCTACGACTGTTTAATATTTTAACATTGTGTGGTGATCTCTGTGTGTAGCGATCTCTGAACACTTTAAACGTTGATTGCTACGACTGTTT
This sequence comes from Gigantopelta aegis, assembly GCF_016097555.1. Classification (NCBI taxonomy): domain Eukaryota; kingdom Metazoa; phylum Mollusca; class Gastropoda; order Neomphalida; family Peltospiridae; genus Gigantopelta; species Gigantopelta aegis. The sequence continues at coordinate 7,961,615 of NC_054711.1, forward strand.
AATATTTTAACATTGTGTGGTGATCTCTAAAACTTGTGTAGCGAATCACAACACGATACTGAACACTTTACCACTGGGCTACGTCCCGCCCTGATTAGCTACGACTGTTTAATATTTTAACATTGTGTGGTGATCTCTGAAACTTGTGTAGCGAATCACGACACGATACTGAACACTTTACCACTGGGCTACGTCCCGCCCTGATTAGTTACGACTGTTTAATATTTTAACATTGTGTGGCGATCTCTGAAACTTGTGTAGTGAATCACGACACAATACTGAATTTTTTTTCCCCTGTCGTACATACATCTCTCTTAAAAAATGACCTGTGACTTTGGGATAATTTTAGCTGGTGAATTATTATTTCTCGTAAAAAATATAAACAAAGAGGAGGGCTAGAGATCACTTGAGCTAGGATATATACTGAACAAAATAAGAAACTTCCGCTAACTTTGCTTGAACATAACTTGATGAAAACAAACCGGGGGAATAATTGTTATATATGCGTTTAAAGAATGTTCCATGATGCATCGTTTGGTGCAAAAATCATGGCCATAGGTTAACAGAAACTGGGAGAAATTTTGACCAAGTGTGGTAGGGGTTAAAAAAAACCCCACCCACTTAATAACGGGTATGACCACCTCTTGAATTGACCACTGCAGTGCAATTAGTTCGTTGACGTTAGCGGGTGGGTTGGGACGACGCCTCAGTCGTCTGTCCAGACTATCCCAGACATGCTCGATGGGGTTGAGATCAGGACTTTTAGCGGGCCAGTCATCAATGAAATTAATGTTATTTGTCTTAAGAAAATTTACAGTGTCTCTAGCTGATTGAGAGGTGGCATTATCATGCTGAAAAATCGAGATGTTGGCGTTGTTATGGAACAGAGGAATGACGTGATGAACGAGAATGTCATCGCGGTAAGGTTGAGCATTTAAATTGCCATTAATGACGACTAGTGGTGAAAGATAACCATGGGCAATGGCTGCCCAGACCATGACACAACCCCCACCCCCAAAACGATCTCGTTCAAGACCACAACAGTCAGCATAGCGTTCATTTCTCCTACGGTAGACGCGCATCCTGTCACGTTGTAAAGAAAATCTAAATTCACCCGAAAAAAGAACGGTATTCCAGCGTCGCCGTATCCAACGAGTGTGTACACGTGCCCAATTAAGACGATTTAGACGATGACGTTGCGTTAAAACGCATCCGACGTAAGGACGTCGTGCATGTAAACCGTTCTCCCGCAGACGATTACGAACAGTTTGCCCACTGATTATGAAGCCCAGGTGTGTTAGCAGCAGTAGCAGTGGCAGTTTGGAATCGATTGCGCAAATGCGTGTTCATGATATAGCGGTCTTGACCACGCGTTGTAACACGCGGACGTCCACGACGTGGCAAGTCGTTGGTGCTTCCTGTCGTTCGAAATCTTACGCGAAGATTTCGTATCGCTCGACTAGCACTCTCAACATGCCTTACAACGTCTTCTGTCGACATGCCGGCATCACGCATGCCAATCGCCCGTTCGCGTAAATTATTGGGTATTCTTGGCATACTAAAAATGCTACAATGTAAAAAACGTTAATTGTTTTTAAAATTTTGAAGCGTTTTCGTTCACTTGACAACAATGTCAGTAAGACAAGTAAAAGAAATTGACCGAATACTACACGGGACATGTCGAACCATGCATGTACGTGCAAACTGAATTTCACGTTGTCGACGATTAACAGTGCAAAAATAATCGATAAAATTCATGAATCCTAATAATACAGCTCAAGGCTAATACTACCTATATAATTTTATTACCCAATGAATTCTTTAACACAACAAATACTATATATACAAATCGGAAGTTTCTTTTTTTGTTCAGTATATATTGAGACTCTCCCCCCCCCCCCCCCAATTTTTTTTTTTTTAAATTTTCAACAGAAACCTACATGGACGTACAATGTAGCACACAGGGTCTTTGTTTTGTTTCGTTTTCTCCCCTTCAGAATTGCTTCTGGTTTTTATCACGTCTAGAGTTCAAACGTAAGTGTGCGTATCCGGTTTCATTCTCACTCTGTAAATCATTTCTCAAATTCTTTAAGTGGTCAAGTATTAGGGCCAGAGCATCAAGCAGTAATGAATATCATAAAACACGATCCATTCAGCTTATACAAACGTTGTATATTAGCACCCCCTCCATTACCGACCCTCTTGGAACGTTAGCACCATAATAATAGGATCCCATTCAGAATCGGATGTTTCAATTGCATTTTTCTCTCTATTAGCATAAGTGTATGACATGTACTGTGATAAACAGCGTATTAAGGAGTGGATTAAAAATGCATTACACGGATATACTTAAAGATGTATTGCATCTTCAAAAGTAAGTATATATTATATTAAGAAACAAAAATCATATTTCAAATAAATAAATATGTACGTTAGGGTCTTTTTTAGTAATCATTGTCTTCAAATACGCATTTAGACAAAATACTGCATTGAACATTACATCGTTTCTTAAAATAAAAACTGGAATGTACACAGTAAGAGTGAAAAAAAATGAGTGGGGAATATTAATTAACATACGTCTTTTAAGTATTTGTCTTCAAATACACATTTGGACAAACTACTGTATTGATCATTACAGCGTTTCTTAAATCAAAAACTGGAATGTACACTGTAAGAGTGACGTCAGTATGGCTTCAGTTCTTACAATGAACACATACACACCCTTCTGGGGGCGGGGCCTAGTGACGTCAGTATTGCATCAGTACATGTACACACCCTTCTGGGGGCGGGGCCTAGTGACGTCAGTATGGCATCATCCCCTTACTACGCAGATTGGCGGCCATCTTGGATGATGCAATAGTGAAATCGATATCCCCTATAGTGCTGCCCTAACTACTTGCATTTATCAACAATTTCTTTTATTTACATAATTTCTTGAGAACACCTATTTTGCTATTCGTCATTAGTTGTTTAAATTTCAACATACTTGGTTCATTATAATAATACGGCTTAAAGGCGCACACCCTAGTTCCATCCAGCGAAAATAAATTATAATTTGGTTAATCTACAAACCTGTAACACACTTAGATCACGTTTTTATCAAATGGAGTGAAAAAGCAGGTTTTATATCGATAAATACCATGGGAATCCCCATGTCCCATTTGCTTGAAATAATTTTGAAAGTTAGTATTCTGATGTCACCGGTAGATGTCGCTTGAAGCACAACAATGCCTACGTCACGACAAATTTCACAGACTTTGGGGTGCGTTCGTTTCACGTCTCCTGGACATGTTCCAACTGTTCTGTCCTGGTCTTATCCCTAGAGGCACTGATTTTCCGGAATCGCGGACGTTTGTAATTATTTTCCCGATCATATCGTAAAGAAAACCGAAAATGTCCGAAGTCTGTGTCGTGGCGTATTCGTGTTTAAATTTAAACCAAAAATAAATACAAACTACTGACATGTTTTACCTCATTGCATATTTATTTTACACCAGCAATTAATTGCGCGGTGTGTGTGCGTGTGCGTGTGTGTGTGTGTGTGTGTGTGTGTGTGTGAAACAAAAACAGAACTTGTTTAATACTGAAACGGAAAAACCCGGAATTTGTAACATTATGAAACGGAAAAGGGAAAAATCTTAAACGGAAAATCAGTGCCTTTATATCCCCTCTCCAGATATCGTAAGACTTAGCAAAATTATTTGTTTAAGGGTTTGACCGTTTTGTATTGAGACACTTACTTGTCTGAACTTTATTGTTACTGAAAATGTTCACGAACTGTGAAGAAAAATCTCACAAATGAACAACAACAAATCGGATGTTTATTGCGCGAACCGTGCACGAGAAAACAAACGAACCAAAATAATAACGGTCACGTGATATACCAACGTCTGTGACATTGAAATGGAAATATCCCCTCTAAAAATAGATTGGACCTCGCTTGCTTAACGGTTTTTTCTCGACAACACGTTTTGTGAAAAAATGCAAAAAATGCATTTCGTGGTTTTACAAACATCAGCATTACCAAAAAGCACTTCAGGTGAATGGAAATGTGTATTCTAAATAATAAAATGTAAGTAAAAATGCAATTTTATTTGTGAAAAATGGGATTTAATAGCGAAAAACAACGCCGTAATGGTTAACAAATAAACGTAACTAGGGTGTGTCCCGTTAAGCAAATGTTTACGGGGTTAGTAAAATAAGTACATGTGAATAAATAATGAAATTCGTCTCCAATGTCATTATTGTTACATAATGTGCACGTTCGATCTTTTACAGGGGTGTTGTTCCTGAGACCTATTTCGATTGGTAAGTAGTGGTTAGATGTTCTAAATTTGAGTAATATATTATATAGCCCAAAATGTTTGTGGTAATATATACTCTCACCCTGTTGAGTCGTTGTCTCTATTAAGTCGTGCCATTTGGGATTTTATCCCTTTTTAAAGTAATGCACCACCTACCGTTTGTTTACGTTCCAGTCTCACAGTAATAGTCAGGTGGCTTAGCGACTTTAATGTTACATGGCGGACAAAAGCACCAAATTTGGTATGGTGCTTCATTTGGACCTATCAACTCATTTCAGCCTAGGAGCCATCTTGACTGTTTTGGAATTTCCAAGTTGGCGGCCAAAATCCAAAATGGCTAAAACCTAAACTGAAATATGTTATATTATTGGCTATAAATGTCATAGATGGACAAATGAGGTTTCAAATCAGGGTTTGTTCAGGTCAGTGAATCTGATTCCGAGCAAAATATCTTACATATTTTATTCACTTTCAAGATGGCATCAAAAATTCAATATGGCCACCAATGAAACAGAACAATCACCGATCTCTGGCAGTCAGTGTTACAGAACAGAAATTCTGCTGTGACAGAGCTTGATCTTGAAACAATTACCTTTAAGAAAATAACCTATAGCCAAAGTTAGTTGCTAATATCAGCACATATGGTTGCATTGGATAACATCACATGGACATCTTCAGGTTAATCTTAGAAGGCTAATCTAATGTCATCCTATGATTTGGTACATTTACAGTGGCAAAGAGCTGTGCAAGGGAGATTAGCTTTGCTACACTTGCACACTGTACAGTTTCATTTACAATCACATTTGACAAATTCTCTGCATGCACGAGAAGCTTCAGGAATTGTTATCCAGACAGGTTCCCAAAACTTGCCTACTTTTTTCCACCCATATCCATCTGGACTTGGAAGCTTTTGTTGAGCTGACATGCTGTTAGCCCAGATGCCAGCCTGGTACACTGCCCTGTTTGTGTGCTGCAAAAGTGCATTCTGAGTAGGTGGAATTTTGTCTACAGCTTGAGTTTTCTGGGAGAAAAGATCCATGCGTGCACTGTTTACATCAGTCATATTACTTCTTTTGTCATAAACTATGACAACTAGTCGCTCAGTCTTCTGGAACATTTCAAAGTCCAAATCAAGATGTTGAAAGGGATGTGTGGCAAGATGCAGAAAAGCATTTGTGATAGTATCATATGCATGCCATGCTTGCCAGAATGATTTCTTTCCCTTCCCCCGAAATGCTGACGTGGTATCACATCCTGTGAAGGCATGAAACACAGGCAAGGATCTTGATTTAGGTTCACCAATGCGTGCACAAATAGTATTGATATTGTAAAGTGTATCATTTTTCCCCATTCCGTAGGCTACCCAGAGGTTTAAATTCGAGTTAAATTCTGAAAGGTCATGAAACATACCAGTCAGGACAACAACAACGTCTGTGTCCACAGTGCGCACACTTGGACAGTATTGGAACCATTTTCCAGTGCATGCCTCACGTGAACCACGATCCTTGTGTCAGCCTCTTCGTGACTGCAGCTAGACATTTCAGTCTCACTCCCAATACATATAACATTCTCTCCAGCTGTAACATATACTGAATTGCCTGCAGGACAGTTGAACTCTGCCATCTTTGAGGAAAGAAATTCAAACAGTTCTTTCTTGTTGATTGAGTCTCGAAGGAAGTCATGCCAGTTGGTTGGCAGTTTGGTGTCACCAGATACTTTTCTGTGCACACCTTTCCCTCGTTTTTCCCTGGTTGACTCTTTCAAACTATCTGGTCTGTATTCGTCCCATACAAGGTCCAGTTGTTTTGCTGTCTGCAGCTGTCGTTCCAGGTAGGGAATGAAAACATTGTCTGCATAGTCATGGAACGTTCTGACATTTGTTACAGGTAAGCAGTGCACTATCACAGCACCATACAGGACTTTGCAGTCAAAAGCTGTAGGTGGCTCTGTTTGCATTGGTTCTTCGATGCATTGCAACAACTGGCATTTTGTACCTGATAGGTTCAGCTTGCAAAGTCAGACAAGGAAGGAGGGTATGACTGAACCTCATGTGCAAAGAATTCACTGATGTCACCTGTTTTGTAAGGAGATGTATAACTGTCCGAAGAGTGCAACATTGTTTTGAAGAACTTTTACTTTCCTGCCATCCTTGGATGTAGCTTTGACTTTTGTCGAGAATAATGGTAGTGAATTTTTTTAAATCGGATCATGTATGGAACGAGTGTGATCCACAAGGACTGTTTTCACATACTCCTGATACATTTTTTTACCGATGTCTTCCAGTGTATGGACTGTATTCTCTACGACCTCACTTGTGCAGTTACGACTATCAAGAGTTACTAACTCAGGATAATCATCAAGGAAGGGATTGCCCATCCTATTTATGACTTTACAAAGGCTATCAACCTGTCGCTGGAATGTTTTCTGTGCTGTCAGACCCTCTTCATGATGCTCATAATTTGTAGGGTTGTCCAAATCATCAGCAGGAATATACTCATTCTCGAACTGCTTCATGAGTGGCAAGTTCTGGTCCAGAGGTCATCCAACGTCTGAAGGCAGTTGGATTTTCAGTTAGCCCTACAACACCACCAGAACCTTTCACAACTTTATTTTCCTGTTCATGCGCTTGATCTATGGGGATAGCAGAGAATCTGCGTGTTGACTTTGAGATTACCCAGTGATGATGAGACTCAAACTCTTCTCTGATTGATTTTGGTAGAGATTTCATGTCTCTGATATGGACAGACAGCCACCTAGCATAGTTCACATGATCTAACGCGAAAACACATGCATGAGCTCCTCTAGAACACTGATGTACAGTGTGAAGTTTCTCTCTCGGTGAGCTCTATCAAATATGAGAATGAGGATCTCATATTGTGCAATCAAATCCCAGAATTTGAATGTGGGACAGTTTTTACACATTCTCTCATGCCAGTTATTAAAACTGTTATCTTTCAAATCACTGGAGCTCTTGTTGAATGCCTCATCCATAAGCTTCTGAAGAGCTAATAGGGTAACTTGGTGAGCATGTCTAGTTCTGGTCAGGTGTGCTGCTTTCAGAAATGAATCAGCAATTGCAGATGAAGCCACCTCAACCTCAGTAAGAGCTACAGTCCACCCAGAACCTTGTAACAGATCTCCCAAAGTGTTCCATAGAGCGATCTCAATGTGTAGTCCACCCATCATAACTACATGCACCTTCCCACCATATGTGTCTTGCCATTTCCATTGTATGTACTTGGCAAGTGCAAACAGGGGTTGATCAAATGTAGACACAGGGATTTATCCTGGATTAAGATACTCTGTTGCCTGCCTTTGAACATCCATGCCATGTTTGATCATTGCAGATGTGGCTGACTTTTCATAAAACAGAGGAAGCAATGCACACACAACTGGCGGCTCTACCATTGTTTCTTGCTTAGAGGCATGATAGGCAGACCATGTTAGCAAATTCTCTCTACCTAGTTCAGTATCACTGACAAGTTGAAGACCATGTTTTATTCAGTCATATTCGTCACGTATGGCTTGTGGTAAAACAGATTTGATGGTCTGAACATTATTCTGTGAAACAGCAACATTGATGGTCTTCAGCGAAACAGCAGGAATAGAAGCATAACTGTCTGGAAGGAAATGCGCCTGTGATCCAGATGGTGGTATTGTAACAGGTTGCCTCCTCACACCAGATTCACTCTCATCAGGGAACTGGAAAAGACTTATTCCTGTACCGTGGAAAGATGTCTTTGACGTAGTTGAACTCGGATCATGGTCTAGATTATCAAGAGCTCCTACAGTAAAGAGACCTTTCCGAAGAATAGTCGGAACTACTGCACCATCATCTTCAAACCTCTGGCATACAGCTGTAGCGAGCCAGTCTTCAATCTGCATCACTCTGTCGTAGGAGACACTAATACCCATTTGGTGTAACTGTTGAATGATTTTCTTGCTTCTAGTCAGTACATGTATGTTGATGCCAATGTAAATTGGTAGCGGAGGTTCATGGTCTAAAGTGTGCCGGACCTTTACATGTGAATTAGATTTCCTTTTCTTGACACTGTAGACAATAGTTTGTCCAATAGTTAAGCACACTTGTGAATCATGACTCTCTTGATCTTTCAGATTTGGACCATTGAGAATCATGGAAACTAGAAATTTCAGACTAGATGGTAATGAGTTCTCCTGACAACCTGGTGGAAACTGGCCAGTGAATTTGAATCCTTCATAATGAAAGATATCTTTTCTAACAATTTTTGCTGCACGTGCCAGGATAAGGGCATTTTCAAAAAAATTGCGCTTTTTCAGAGCATCTTTTATCATGTCTTTCATTCCCTCTTTGAATATCAAAATGGTGTTACGTCCATCATGTTGCACTTGTGCATCAGAAAAACTTTCAAGTATTTGTTCCTTCAACCTGGTTTTGTTAACAGTCTTTCTGATATTCAGTTCCTTCAGACGATCTGTATACAGTGAGTGCAACTCAGATAATTTGAAGAGGAGGGTCCCAGCATTAACAGACATTTCAATATAACTAGTGAGTTCAACAAATGCTCTAGATTCATTCATTATATCATCAGTGTTTACTGCTGCCTGCTGTGACTGCCTTATGTGACTGCGATACCGATTTCTAAGGTTAGTTAAACATTTTAAGTGATACTTTGCATCCATAGCTATCAGATCCCCTCCGACAATCCTAGCAAGAAGTTTGTTTATCTTGCAGTTCGTTGATTATAGTTCTTATATTGGCATCCATATCATATGTTGAAACCTTATGCAGGTCACCTTCATCAGTGCCTTTCTCACAAAAGAGACATTGTCTAATCATGGTTATTGTTCGGCGCTTGCCTACGTTGTTCACTATCATCTGGATTCGATTTCTTTCTCTTTCTTGCTCTTGCTAGTTTGTCATTGTTAAATTTTAAATGACACGATTTATGCCAAGATGCAGAACTGTTCACAAGATTGTCAACATTTAGATCACTCCGAAACTTCAGTTCAACTGGTAGCTGATCAATCTCACGGAACTGTTCGACATTTGTCAAAAATGACTGATAAGCAGATGACTTATCAACATTTAGTCCTGGACAGAGAAGTGGACATTTTAACTGTTCATCTGTTTCTTGTTGGCAGATAATGCAGCGACTAAAGTCTAGCTCCATGTTAATTTATCTGTAAGAATATAAACGTTTAAAATTATATTTTATAAACGTTTATCATATCATTATTTTAATTTTCATTGGGGGCCATATTGGGTTTAGGATGCCATCTTGAAAATGAATTACCTATACGGGATTTCGTGCCTGGAATCGGTTTTACTGACCTCAAAAACCTATGATTTGATACTTTATTTGTCTAAATGTGATATATAGTCAGAAATATATGACATTTCAGTTTCACCGGCGGCCATTTTGGAAAATCAATCTATAGGTCCATGTGAATCTCCACACAAAATTTGGCGCTTTTGTCCACCAAGTAACATTACACCTAAAAATTGTCGCTAAGCCACCTGACTATAATACATGTGTAGACAGTCAAATAGCTAAGACATTTTAAGTATATCCAATTATTTGTTACATTTTACTTTTAAAATTCTTTTTTCTACACAGAAATCAAAATAGGTAAAAAAACACATGACCCGTATGCCAATTAAAACATTTGTAGTTTTCGTAATTTATGGCGATCACGCCCACAATATATATCGAAGTGTTGTCTGCATGTGCATGTTTATTTTTACGTATTAGTGAGTGACGTCAGTACAAATGTGAGGTCACACGTCAATCGTTTTTCCATGCAAGAAAGTAAGGGCGCTAAAATGTGAAAACGTAAACTAAGATGTAGATCAATACAGTTTTACATTAAAAATATGACTATTACTACAATATGTATAGTGAGTATTATATTTGAATAAATATTAAAAATATATTTAGATAAAAATACAATTAGAAATAACCAAAGCTATTTAAAAACGAAAAAGAAGTTTGTCCCACCTTATCTGGCAAACAATATTTTAAACACCATGCAACAACCTGCTGACTGCTAAATCAATCATTTTTTTCATAAAAAAACCCACTTCCTTTTTTATAATATTGATTTCTTCAAGACATAAATTCAACCAAGCAAATTGCAGCTATATACTTTGTTCTTATGACGACTTGCGCTTCTATACTTGAAAACAGTAAATAACACGACGCAATAGAGTTGTGTTTTTTCGTTTAGTGAGCAGGGGTAGATCTAGTTCATCAAGATAAACGTCTCCGGCATGATATTTATTATTGTTATATTTATTGCTGTGCTGTAACGTTTATCCATTGGATCGACCGGCCTCGGTGGCGTCGTGGTTAGGCCATCGGTCTACAGGCTGGTAGGTACTGGGTTCGGATCCCAGTCGAGGCATGGGTCTTTTAATCCAGATACCAACTCCAAACCCTGAGTGAGTGCTCCGCAAGGTTCAGTGGGTAGGTGTAAACCACTTGCACCGACCAGTGATCCATAACTGGTTCAGCAAAGGCCATGGTTTGTGCTATCCTGCCTGTGGGAAGTGCAAATAAAAGATCCTTTGCTGCTAATCGGAAAGAGTAGCTCATGAAGTGGAGACAGCGGGTTTCCTCTCAAAATCTGTGTGGTCCTTAACCATATGTCTGACGCCATATAACCGTACATAAAATGTGTTGAGTGCGATCGAATTTTCCATTTGCAATCACGATTTAATAAAATCAGGCATATGTCGAGGGGTTAGTGCCAGAACCCATTATATGATGAATTATACAAAAATGTATTAATCACCTTGTCAGCATCATGGGAATGTGTACTATCAAATCACAATGTCTCATTCAAATCAATCATTTATTTATGCTTTTATACATCAAAACCCAAAACAATTATCTTTTAAGTCCATTTCCACAAAAGACCAAAACCATGTTTTCAGCACTACCTTATTCTGTCTCTAGAATTTTGTTCTATCACCCATACTGTAGCTGACGGATATAACGCGTTAGCTTACAACACTGGATTGTGATGGGCTGTAAACTGAGAAGATTGAATCCTAAGTGACACGCTAATGGCACATGCTAGCTCTAAGTGTTTCCATCCAGCGATGGTGTTTTATGTAAACCATCTCTGGCTGGGTGTTTTGGCTTACAAAGAAATAACAACTCTTGCAAAGGTAGCTACAATTAATTGTTTACGCATCACGATGACTGGTTCCGTTGGTGATAATCTGAGATGGACTGCAGGCAATGAATGGGGGTGGGGATGGGGGGAGTGTGTAGTGCTTAGACATCTGGAATGTGGTAAAATGTATGTGTTGTTAACTAGTTGCTGAATAAATGCCGGTTATGTAAATACTTGAATCAGAAGTGACTGCAGAGTCCATTTAGTTCTACAAAAGAAGCACGCAGTTGAGAAAATATTAACTGAACAGAGACATAAAGAAACTAGTTAAAAAGGAAAGTTATTTTCCCTCATTTTAGTTTGAATAGTTACTATGTGTATTAAAGAAAACTAATATAAGTAAATTAATTTGCCAGGGGCAGGACGTAGCCCAGTAGTAAAGTGCTGGCCTGATGTGCGGTCAGAATAGGATTGATCCCTGTTAGTGGAATCATTGGACTACATGTATTTCTCGTTCCAGCCAGTGTTTCACTACTGGTGTTACAGACTATGATATGTACTATCCTGTATGTGGGATGATGCATATATTAAAGATACATTGGTGCTAACAAAAACATTGTTGCCCATAGTTTCCTCTCTAAAATATATTTGTGGTCATTAACCACATGTCTGACTCCACATAACTGTACTTGTGTTGAGTGTGTCATTAAATATAAAATTCCTTTCTATATATATTTTTTTTTTAAACATGGCTCCCATATGCCACAACCTTAGTTAAAAATTATTAACAAGCTATGTCTGTATTGTGTAGACAATTTGAATATTATATAAAAAATAAATTGTTAGCAATTGTTTATTGTAATAAGGATGCTGGCCCAAAGATGATAAATGTTTTATGACCACATGCAATAAAATATTTTAATTTACTTAGCATGGAGGGAAATTAATTTATATTATTTTGAAGGTATCATCACAGGATTGTAACTTTTCTAGTCATTGTATATTCTGTAGACATTATATAATATTTGACATACAGTTTAAAATGAATTAGCAGATTAAGGTTAAGCACTTTTCTTTAAATCCGAGTCCGTTCATGACAGTTCATATTATAACTAATAGATTAGAAGAAGCGACCCCTTTATGTAAATGACATAAAATAAATATGCATACTAATAATAAATATTGTTCATTGTAGTAGTTGAAATGTATGTACATACATATTTTCTGGGCTAAAATATCTAGATATTACTACATTAACTGGAATAATTGTAACATTCCAGATGTTCCAATGATGAGGGATCTCTGGTCATTATAACAAAGTGGTTACTGCTATAGTGTGTTTAAATAAAATATATGTGTGTACATGTATATCATTTAACGAGTGCATTAGACAAACATTATACTTAATCATGCACCAGATCAATGCTGATGACGAATGCATGAAACTGTATTTAGATATTGTTTACTGTAGCTAATAGCATTCACTGTTATCATTACTATAACATCAATTTGTTAAATATTTTAATCAACAATCTTTATTCAATGAACGCATTAAAATGTTTTCAAAACATTGACAATCAAAACATGAAACTACACCTGAAAATGTATCTTATTTTTAATCTACAGTCACCGCAATATATTTGCAATTTATATATGATAAGACTAGTAGTTCATTCCTGTATACAGTATATCACTCATGTCAGCATAGTGGTACAGGTAGATGTGACTCATCGGCTCTTATCTTACTTCAACCAGTGCCCAGGACTGGTGCATTCAAGATTGTGTTATTTACTGTCCTGTCAATGGGGAAGTGCGTATAAATAATACCTTGTCACTGTTTTGTTGGAGTAGCCACTATGCTGATAACAATTTTCCTTCTGCATTTTACAGACCAAGTGTCGAAATACCTCACAAACAGGACATATGATAAGCATGGTTTAAAAATATCATGTGCTGGCTTGCCATTAAATATTTCTTTTCCATCCATGCCAATATCCAGCTAGTCCACAAACCTTAACGGCGTGTATATATATATTAGGGTAGCCAGGATTTTATATTGGGGGTGGAGTGGGGATAGAGGGTACTGCCTTTACACATGTTATGGGGCGACATGCATTATAAAAGTTGGTATTGTGAACATAGAGGTATATTTATTAAGACAAGGTCCTCTTGTGCCCAATCTCTGGTTACCAGGATATGCCAGTACATACATGTAGCTGTGCAATTTAAAGTATATCAATCAATAGATTTCAACATAGTTATCTTTAGTAGTATTACTTGCATATCTAAAATGTACTCAACAAAATGAATTAAGGGCCAGTAGACTTGTGGTAATTATTTGCTAATGTCATATTATTTTAGTATGTTTTTAGCACATATAACTTCTAAACATTGTTTCAGTAACATATGACCCATGTTACATGCAAACGTCTTGCATACGATGATTTTTTTGTGCCTTTTTCAAAAACCCACGAAAATGCACATTCTCCTAGGAATCATTACTCTTTGATTGTAAATATATTTGTCATTTTATTCTCTCTAAATTGCTGTTTAAATCATTAAGTTGAAGAACATTTGTTTTAGAACATGTCAAAACGTAGACACTTTAGAACGAATGAAAACCTTAAAGGAAAAATGCCGAATATAGTTACTGGCCCTGTATTCATTTTGTTTCGTTAAATTACTGTGTATTAGAAATCATTAAACATATTAACTTATCTTAACTGTTGAATTAACATTATTTATTCAGTTAGTATCTCAACACTACAGATATGGTGCAGTTTACTCCAATAGCTTACATTTCGTGTTTAATTAGTGTAATAAATATATCTGTTATAACTGGTGTGATACATGTAGCTTACATTTCATGTAATAATTAGTGTAACAAATGTATCTGTTATAACTGGTTTTAAGGCTTTGCTTTGTTTGACAAATTGTTTTTCTAAAGTTGTTAAAGGTAGACTAAACTCCAACAAGAGCCTTATGTGTTGGAAAGATGCATACCCGGACCACCAACACATACCGACACTTTAACAAATGAAAAACGTGTAATTTTATAATTAATAAAAAAAACGTGATTATTCCTGCTAACTGGGGGCAGCCATTTTGTTTAGTTTTTGTGACGTCCGGTGGTATAGCTTGTGGCGAAGTGACGTCAGCTCAGGTCCAACTTCTGTATTATGCACAGTGTAAACAAATGCTCTAATTTACGACAAGGCGCTTCGCTTTCATCAACCTGACTTGTAAAACAACATAAATGACTTGATAGTATAATAAACTATTTAACTAAATATATCAATCATCAATGCATCAATATAACGAAATGGAGTTACAGTATTTTTTTCTTTTTAAAAAATCCAAAGAAAAAATGCATATTATTAGGCATATTGGCAGGATACGTTCGAGCAAAAACGACCACTCACGATACCCAAGTGATAATTTTCTTTTATCTGGGACTACGTAATTGGTCAGTTTTGTGATTTTAGATGGGAAAGTCTACTAAATCAAGGGTTTTATAGAATTACTTACAGTAATAAAGCTGGTAAAGTCTATTACGATTTGAGGTTATCACACAATACCCTGTGATCTTAATAAAAGAGGCACGTCTTTTTAGTGTGTCTAGACACAGTATCTAGGGACCGTCTAAATATACACCTGCCAATCAAGAACCACAGGTACAGGCCACAGAAAGAAAAGACCAATTAAGCAAGAAAACACTCCGACTATTATTTCAGTACGTGGGTTAATTTATATATAAAATATAATACAGTTATTTCAACACTGACAATGGTGGTTTATTTTGTATTGAAAAATAAACCACATATACACGTTGCTGTGTTAATGGGATAGATATTATTACAGAACATTGAGATGCTTCCGCAAAAATCAGGTATGTTTTGTTTCTTCACTTCGAAGACTAATTCCTGACGTGACACGTTAGGATATACATAACCACCAGCTCGCCAGATGGTACAAAATGGCTGCGCCCGTTATATATAATAGCCATCACATTTAACCATTTTATGAATTAACTATACGATTATACTTGTTGATATTACGCAATAATGTGCATTATGTATCGTTGAATATGCACACCAGTCCAAAAGCCTTGCTTTAGCATTCCTTTAAGTGCTTCTAGCAACCTGCTACATTACCAGGGTGCCGAATTCATCATCTCAGTGTAGGATAAGGTTACTGTGCACACAGCTGGAAACACCCATGACCCTTGCCAGTGTCTGCCATCCAGAGATAATTTGTTATTGTTTACAATTACTTCCTGCCTCCAGTACATTTTCAAAGTATTAACAACACAGACACAGTTAGGTGTTTCAGGCTGTAGGAAGAACTGTTTATAAAATAGCATGCTCTGGCATACTGGTTGGAGCTGTTTGTGTTCAAGTTCCAGGAGCCAGACTAAATTAAATATTTCTTCATCTAATTACATCATTATCTATTATTACTAGCAGACCAACTTTTAAATTTTATACTAAAACAAATAACTGGTAGTATCTAAAAGCAAAATATTTAGCAAAAGTTAAGTTTCCGATTTTTAAGTGCATTCCAAAGTTTTCAGTGCAGTTTTTTCAGATTGAAGTGGAAAGGAGATAAGTGGTTCTGGCACTAACCCCTCGATGTGCTTTATTTAAAGTTACATTCTCTGGTTACCATATTATAACACCATGTGCAAATATGAAATACAAGCCCAAATACACTTTTTAAAAACTCGTGTGTGTTCGCTATGAACGGAGATCGTCAAAAGTATACGCTCGATTCGTCGCCTGTGCCGCCTTAGCTCGGCAAAGTACAAACGACAGTCTGTTGTCAGTTTTAGTTAACACGTGCGTTTGCCGATTTCAATTTGTAGGGTTCGTCTCAAAAAATTGAAAGAGAAATCTTGCGCTGTACGAAGAACGTTCGGTTGAGGGTATGGTACTAGAGTCTTTTGTTAAAACCGGTTTGATCTTGGCAACGTATTATCGACAGTCGTACCTTCCTATTTCAGAATTAATCTTTTATAAAGTGTTAGTAGAACTTTCAAAGTTTAGTTTGTATACTAGTAACACATTAATCATATATATATTTTTTAATAAAATATACTAATGTAGACAATGAACGTTTTCACAAATTCAAATAAATATTCTTTCGTTTGGAAAGGGTAACGTTAGGTGTGTGTGCGTGTGTGTGTTTAACGACATCAAAGTTGGAGCATATTGATTTAATAATCATTCGACGACATACAACCGTAAATAAAATGTGTTGAGTGCGTCGTTAAATAAAACATATCCTATCCTTCCTTCCATCTGCTGTTGGATGTCTAACATTTGGTAATTTTGACATATAATCTTAGAGAGGAATCGGGTGCATGTGCAGGGGGAAGGTATTGGAGGTCAAAACCCTTACTTGCCCAAGCTTAAAAAAATTGAAATGTATTTTCTGGGGGAGCATGGCCCCATATAAACTTCGCTCAACACAGTCTATAACCCCAACCCCGCTGAAATCCCTGCACACACGCCTTGGAAACTCACTACATTTTTTTTTAGCAAGTGATCGTTTATATGTACCATCTCACAGACAGGATATCACATACCATGGTCTTTTATATACCCGCCGATGGGGATCGATCCTAGACTGACCGCGCATTTCCAAAAAACACCTTTTTAGATCTAAGTAATGAATAAAAATAACATATAGTCTTGAAAAATGTTACGTAAATCGAGCACAGTACCCTTTTCCTCTACCCCCTAGAGCGTTACGTAATTAGTAACACCCCCTTACATGTAACGCGTATGCCAACAGCTGACCACTGTCAAAATTTCAAGGCAAATCCCCCACCCACCGACCCCTGGAAAGGCGTTGTACCATACCTCTATGGATATAAATATGTTTTTGAGATATGAGACGACCCCTCAATCAAGACAGTTAAATTTGTTCAAAAACTGCGAAATCTCACGTCCAATGAAAACCGAGATCGGTAGGAGCCCGTCAAAAGTGTCCCACTTTCGAAATACTGGCTTTGTTTTTGACCTGGATAAGCCAGCGTAGTGAAACCAATGCGGAGTGCGGTGTCATATATGCACCAAACGTAATGGGATTTTCTGTTCTATATGCTTAAATAATAAAAATATTCCAGGGAATGCCGCTTTAAGAGCCTCAACACATACAACAACATATTTTAATAAATTATAGACTAAAATATTAATTACAATTCCTTTGGTAACCTTTCCAGGATTAGATCTTTGAAGATAACACATTTTCACATTTAAAAGTTATTTTTATCCTGGCACATCGAAAATGCGGAATGAAAATATGGCGGAACGATAATTATTCGTATCAAACATTTTACGTACAGCCAATAAAAAGAAATATTTCGAAACTGAATGGAACTAATTATTCATTTTGTTATTTTTTGTTTCTATATATGTGCTTTGTGTGGGTTGCATTATATGCATTATTAATATTTATGCCATTAAAGTTGTTTTTTTTTTTTTTTTTTTTTTTTTTTTGTTTTTGTTTTGTTTGGTTGTTTTTTTTTGGTGGTTTTTTTTTTTTGGGGGGGGGGTTGGGGGGGGGGTATTATTCTTTTTTATTATTTAAAAAAAAAATTATTGTCATTACTTATTTTAAGACTTTCATTTATTTACTTTTTAAAAAAAATATTATTTCCTTTAGAATTTTTAAAAATATTATTATTACAGGCCATTGGTTGCATGTGTTTCAAAGATTTTTCTCCTTTATCTTTGTTTAATTATTATTGCAGGTCATTAGTTATTTTAAGGGTTTTATTTATTTATTTATTTATTTATTTATTTATTATTAATTTTTGCTCTTTTTTGTTTTAATTTTTTTAGTTATAATTACTGGTTATTAGAACTTATTTTAAGCTTTTTATTCAATTTAAAGACAAAAATTATTATAAATATGTTTTAATTAACCTGCACAACCCCCAACCCCACAACCTAAAAAATCTTTGATTATAATAGTTTCATTGATCTTTCATAATATTTCTATTAATCTGTTATAGCAAGTTCTGGGAAAAGGTGTGTGTGTGTGTGTGTGTGTGTGTGTGTGTGTGTGTGTGTGTGTGTGTGTGTGTGTGTGTGTGTGTGTGTGTGTGTGTGTGTGTGTGTGTGTGTGTGTGTGTGTGTGTGTGTGTGTGTGTGAAGGAAACATTTATAAATGAAAAAAGCACGTTTTTATTTAGTTATTATTATTATTAACATTATTATTATTAAATCAATAATTTATTTATTGTTATTTATTTATTATAATTACTAATATTATTCAGTAATTTATTATTATTTATCAATTAAGTATTAATTAATTTATGATATTATTTACTTCTTATTATTAATATTATTAATTTATTAAAAATATTAATTAATTAGTTTATTTATTATTTATTTTATATTATTATTATTATGGTTATTAAAGTGATATTCCATTAAATATCGTATATTGTGGAAAAAACTCATGAACCTGAGACGTATAATTAACTAGTTATTATCTTTATCCTGCAGACCATAAAAATTGTGGGGAAAAGCTATTATTTCTGTTATTTCAGCCACATTGTACGGTGACCTAGAGGTCAAATGAGCGATTTTGTAATGTAGCTAAAATTTATAGGAAAACCCATGATGATTACATAATTAATACAAACATAAATTTGACATACAAAAATGTTATCGCTACTTGATATAATCATAAAGAAATGGGGACGGGACATAACCCATTGGTACAGCGCTCGCCTGATGCGCGATCGATCTAGGATCTAGGATCGATTCCCGTCGGTGGACCTATTGGGCTATTTCTCGTTTAAGTCAGTGCTCCGCGACTGGTGTAACAAAGGTCTTGGTATGTACTATCCTGTCTGTGGGATGGTGCATATAAAAGATCCCTTGCTGCTAATCGAAAAGAGTAGCCTATGAAGTAGCGACAGCGGGTTCTTAACCATATGTCCGACGCCATATACAGGGGACAATATTTCGAAATCTGAGGTAACCGGAAGTCGGTTCACATGGTTTTTACCTAGGTAACCAATTGTTCGGTTACGTGAATTATATTTGCGTAACCTGTGGATTACCTAATCGGTTACCTCAAAGTTACGTTGAAATTATATTTTAAATACATCATTTTTAGCTCAAACATAAAGTTAAAACAAAATACAAAAGAAAACATTTTATAAAACAGTTTCTTTAATGCTTGCAAATCGAAAGAAGTGACCTGTAGATGTTTCTTTTGTTTTCGTACAATCGTAGTGTTGTAGATTAATTATTATTATTGTTATTATTATTATTATTATTATTATTATTCACCACTTGCCATCGGGATCGCAAAAAGTAATCTTTAGTTGCCCGAATCTAAAAACCACTGTCCTCGGGCATCGGACCACCGTATTCTAGAACCTCTGTGCAGCTTGCTGAAGTTAACACTATTAGCCCAGTACTGAAACAAAATAGATACATTTGGAGGAAAAATGCCCATTCCCTGGACCCTCTGAAGAATAATGCAAAACACTCAGTCACTCACTGGTGCATGATTAGACTAATACTATTTTTATATATAAAAAACAAATAAAGGCTACCATTTGTCACTGATAATATTTAAAATTTAGTATACAGCAGATTTAAAAACCACCACCAAAAACCCAAACAACAAATGTCCAGTTCCTCTGAACTATAAAACAGGCTACTCATTGGTACATGATTAGATTAATAAAAATAAATCTTATACTAACATAAAAAGAAAGACCACAATTTGACACTGATATTTTGCGGTGGCGATGCTACTTCCACTTTGTGGATGGTACTTCTGTACTACAGTGACGTTCCAAATGTTTGTTATTTAAAGCTCATTATGCGATATTAGTATTTTTGCGACATTTGTGGATTTTTGTTAACGTTAAAACCATTTTCAACCTTTGTAAAATTATAGACAATCCAATATTATGCCTACATATATTCCTTTTGAGATAAAATAGCAACAGGTAATTTAGGCGCCTTAGTGGACCATGCACATTTCTTTAAAACGTTTGGCTCGTCTCTATTCGGTCGCAAGTTACAACCGTTGCAATTAAATATACCGTCGTCTACTGGTTTGCCGCGCATCAAGTATCTAAAAATCAGTCTAAAACATCGGGTCGGAATACTAGTAGTATGCCTGCATGAATAAACTTCCTGTAATCGTGAAGTTTGCAAGTTTTAAGTTCTGAACGTCTGCAGGTCACGACGTAACCGATTTGCGGTTCGCGTAAATTTAATTTTGCGTAACAGACACGCGAACAGAACGGCGGTTCGCGTGAAATATTGTGCCCTGCATATAACCGTAAATAAAATGTGTTGAGTGCGTCGTTTAATCAAACATTTCCTTACTTCATAAAGAAATGACATTTAGACGTACAGACTCTCGAGTAAAGATTTTACAAAAAGTTTTCAATTGCCTTGCAGTGTTGTTATGATTTTTTCTTTGTATGTAATAAGCAAGGCTGTTTTAACAGTTTTCCATCGTTCTAACCGCTTCTCCTCTTTGATATGCACTGTCGATAGCCTTCTTTGTATTTACCCCATGACGCATTTCGCACGGATCCGTTTGCGTTCAGATCCAGGTGACTGCCATACACGGATCGTTCTAAACATTGCGTACAAAGATGAATTCCGTAAATACCGCCGTAATGGAAGACACCATCTTTGATACTTAACACATGTACCAAACAAAGTTCCATGTTGGACGTGAAAGTCAAATATTTACGGAGTAAAAACAGCTTCGGTTGTGATTGGTAGTAATATGTGACATTGATTATTTGTGCAAATACTATTATCCATTGCCAATAAAGAAGTACACATTTATTTGTTATACAGGACTGGTCACCAGGTGTTATACCGTATACAGTGAAACCCCTCTAAACCGGACACCCTTAGACCAAGACAAATGTCCGATTTAAAGAAGGATCCAGTGTAGAGAGGATATGTTCTGTCCTAGTTTTTAAAAAGGGACTCTATAAAACGTCCGGTATTGAGGGAATTCCGGTTTACAGAGGGTCCGGTCTTGAGAGTTTTACTGTAGTATACGCCAGAGGTTGAAACAAAAAAGAAACGTTAACATTATCGCCAATAGGAATTGATATGGTACATTGGAACATGCAGGTGTGACGAATCATACTACGTGTAGTAGTAAAAAAAAGAGAAAGAAAAGATATTGCATTTAATTTATGTAATCGATCGAAAATAGATTTATTTCAGTATATAATAATACAGGTCTGTAGGAACAGGGGGCGGGGAAGGGACCACTTGAGGACGAAAATGTACTTGTATGTGTCCTACTTTATATAAATAAAGATTAAAATCTGGCTTGTGCCCCCCCCCCCCCCCCCCCCCCCCACAGCGCGCTAGATATTTGTGTCCCTTACTACGCGCCTGTAATACCGGAAATTTCTTATAAGACACTTGGATTGTGAAATGTAGGCTATAAAGTTCAGAACATAAGAATTATATTTAAGATTTACCGTGAAAGAAACCAGTGTATGAGAACACAGGCAAAGAAACCCATGGCGTGGGAACATGGGCGGAAGCTGGGGGAGGGGAGGAGAGGGGAGGGGACTCTGTGTTCATGTGAAATGTATACAAAAGTTAAAGTGTTTTGTTTAACGACACCACTAGAGCACATTGATTTATTAACCATCGGCTATTGGATGTAAAACATTTGGAAAGAAAAAGCAAAAAAAAAAAAAAAAAAAAAAAAAAGAAGAAGAAAAAGAAAAAGTAAGAAAACATTCAAAGACACCTTGGATCCGTTAGTAGGCCTACTATTTTAATTTCAAATCTATATCCCCTTGGCATTAATATTCCAACGCTATTCCATTTACGGTGGGGCGGGACGTAGCCCGAGTACTCTGGCGATAAGCAAGCGTTATAACTGTCCAAATGTCCGTCTAGCTCTCTTACCGTCAGAGTACTCGGGCTAGGCGGGACACAGACCGAGTAGGCCTACTCTGACGCTAAGCGAGCGTTAGCGTTATAACTGTCCAAATGAAGTCTAGCTCTCTTACCGTCAGAGTACTCGGGCTAGGCGGGACCTAGACCGAGTAGGCCTACTCTGACGCTAAGCGAGCGTTAGCGTTATAACTGTCCAAATGAAGTCTAGCTCTCTTACCGTCAGAGTACTCGGGCTAGGCGGGACACAGACCGAGTAGGCCTACTCTGACGCTAAGCGAGCGTTAGCGTTATATCTGTCCAAATGAAGTCTAGCTCTCTTACCGTCAGAGTACTCGGGCTAGGCGGGACACAGACCGAGTAGGCCTACTCTGACGCTAAGCGAGCGTTAGCGTTATATCTGTCCAAATGAAGTCTAGCTCTCTTACCGTCAGAGTACTCGGGCTAGGCGGGACACAGACCGAGTAGGCCTACTCTGACGCTAAGCGAGCGTTAGCGTTATATCTGTCCAAATGAAGTCTAGCTCTCTTACCGTCAGAGTACTCGGGCTAGGCGGGACACAGACCGAGTAGGCCTACTCTGACGCTAAGCGAGCGTTAGCGTTATAACTGTCCAAATGAAGTCTAGCTCTCTTACCGTCAGAGTACTCGGGCTAGGCGGGACCTAGACCGAGTAGGCCTACTCTGACGCTAAGCGAGCGTTAGCGTTATAACTGTCCAAATGAAGTCTAGCTCTCTTACCGTCAGAGTACTCGGGCTAGGCGGGACACAGACCGAGTAGGCCTATTCTAACGGTAAGCGAGCGTTAGCGTTATATCTGTCCAAATGAAGTCTAGCTCTCTTACCGTCAGAGTACTCGGGCTAGGCGGGACACAGACCGAGTAGGCCTACTCTGACGCTAAGCGAGCGTTAGCGTTATAACTGTCCAAATGAAGTCTAGCTCTCTTACCGTCAGAGTACTCGGGCTAGGCGGGACATAGACCGAGTAGGCCTATTCTGACGGTGAGAGAACGTTATAACTGTCCAAATGTCCGTCTAGCTCTCTTACCGTCAGAGTACTCGGGCTAGGCGGGACACAGACCGAGTAGGCCTACTCTGACGCTAAGCGAGCGTTAGCGTTATATCTGTCCAAATGAAGTCTAGCTCTCTTACCGTCAGAGTACTCGGGCTAGGCGGGACACAGACCGAGTAGGCCTACTCTGACGCTAAGCGAGCGTTAGCGTTATATCTGTCCAAATGAAGTCTAGCTCTCTTACCGTCAGAGTACTCGGGCTAGGCGGGACACAGACCGAGTAGGCCTACTCTGACGCTAAGCGAGCGTTATATCTGTCCAAATGTCCGTCTAGCTGTCTCACCGTCAGAGTACTCGGGCTAGGCGGGACATAGACCGAGTAGGCCTACTCTGACGCTAAGCGAGCGTTAGCGTTATATCTGTCCAAATGAAGTCTAGCTCTGGCTTACCGTCAGAGTACTCGGGCTAGGAAGGGGACACAGACCGAGTAGGCCTATTCTAACGGTAAGCGAGCGTTAGCGTTATATGATTTGTCCAAATGAAGTCTAGCTCTCTTACCGTCAGAGTACTCGGGCTAGGCGGGACACAGACCGAGTAGGCCTACTCTGACGCTAAGCGAGCGTTAGCGTTATATCTGTCCAAATGAAGTCTAGCTCTCTTACCGTCAGAGTACTCGGGCTAGGCGGGACACAGACCGAGTAGGCCTATTCTAACGGTAAGCGAGCGTTATATCTGTCCAAATGTCCGTCTAGCTGTCTCACCGTCAGAGTACTCGGGTTAGGCGGGATATAGCCCAGTAGTATAGCGCTCGCTTGTTGCGCAGTCGATGGGCCCATTGGTTTATTTCTCTTTCCAGTCGGCACTGGCGTGGCCAGGATTTATATTGGGGGAGGGGAAGGGAGACTCACACCATCTATGTACGTATTTATGTATGTATGTATGCATGTACGTATGTATGTATGTATGATTTTATAAAATGTAAGGGTTTTTTTAAAAGTTTGATTGGGGAGGTCATGTCCCCGTGGCCCTCTCCTCCACACGCCAGTCGGTGCACCACGACTAGTATATTAAAGGCCATGGTATGTGCTATCCTGTACTTTTATGGTGGCGGGATTTAGCTCAGTCGGTTGAGTGCTCGCTTGAGATGCTTGCGTCGCAGGATCAAACCCACCTCAGTGGATCCATTCAATTGATTTTTATTATTTTTTTAGTTCTAACCAGTGCACCACAACTGGTCAAAGACTGTGGTATGTGCTTTCCTGTCTGTGGGAAAATGCATATAAAATATCCTTTGCTGCATTAGGAAAAAAATGTAGCAGCTTTCCTCTGATGACTATACATGTATATGTGTCAAAATTACTAAATGTTTCACATTCAATACTCGATTAATTAATCAATGTGCTCTGTTTGGATTGTGTCAACGAGTGATTTATCAAAATACATGCAGTGATCTCCAAGAACAATTGTTGCACGAAAAAGCTAAAAATAATTAATAGACGTCGGATGTCTGGATGTGAAGTACAGCCCCCACCCCTTCCCAAAAAACACTAGCATAGCCAGGAAAAATTAGATTGGGAGAAGGGGCCCATTATTGGTTTATTTCTCGTTCCAGCCGGCACTGGCATAGCCAGGATTTATATTGGGGGGGGGGGGGGGGGGGGGGGGAACCCACACTATCTATCTATTATCTATGTATGTATTTATGAATGTATGTACGTATGCATGCATGTATGATTTTTTATTAAATTTAATGTTTGTTTTTTCTTAGTTTGATGGGGGAGGCCATGTCCCCGTGCCCCTCCCCCCACTCCACTGCCAGTCAATGCACCACGACTAGTATAATAAAAGCCGTGGTATGTGCTATCCTGTCCTTTTGAGGGGGCAGGATTTAGCTCAGTCGGTTGAGTGCTCGCTTGAGATGCTTGCGTTTAAGAATCAAACCACGTGAGTGGATCCATTCAAATGATTTTTTTTTAGATTTGTTTTTTTTTAGTTGCAACCAGTGCACCACAACTGGTCAAAGGCCGGGGTATGTGCTTTCCTGTCTGTGGGAAAGTGAATATAAAATATCCCTTGCTGCATTAGGAAAAATGTAGCAGGTTTCCTCTGATGACTATATGTGTGTCAAAATTACTAAATGTTTCTCATCCAATAGCCGATGATTAATTTATCAATGTGCTCTGTTTGGATTGTGTCAACGAGTGATTTATCAAAACACTTGCAGTGATCTCCAAGAATAATTGTTGCACAAAAAAGCTGAAAATAATTAATAGACGTCGGTTTTGATCATGACTGTATTATTATATCATATTCAATCATTAACACATGTAAAGGGTAATCACTTTTGTAACATTAATACCAAATTTAATTATTATAGAATAAAATTTGTTCGTCTTTTATAATTGGTGCATGAAAAGGTTGAATACAATTAACATGAAGGAAGGAACTGATTTGTTTAACGAGGCACACAACACATTTTATTTACGGGTATATGGCGTCGGACATATGGTTAAGGACCACACAGATATTGAGAGAGGAAACCCGCTGTCGCCACTTCATAGGCTACTCTTTTTTCGATTAGCAGCAAGCGATCTCTTATATGCACCATCCCATAGACAGGATAGCATATACCACGGCCTTTGTTACACCAGTTGTGGTGCACTGGCTAGAACGAGAAATAGCCCAATGGGTCCATCGACGGGGATCGATCCTAGACCGACCACGCATCAGGCGAACACTTTACCACTGCACTACGTCCCGCCCCTACAATTAACATGAATGCACACTGTCGCATTCAGGATTCGAACCCAGGTCACTACACATTTAATTACCTAAGAAATTCAGACCAAATAATATCTGTAACAGATTATAATGTACATATATATATATATATATATATATATATATATATATATATATATATATATATATATATATATATATATGTGTGTGTGTGTGTGTGTGTGTGTGTGTATGTATGTATGTATGTGTGTGTGTATATATATGTATATATCTGTATATGTATATGTATATATCTGTATATGTATATGTGTATGTGTGTGTGTGTGTATATATATGTATATATGTATGCATTTTTAAAAATAGGAGAAATGCAGTTTGTGATATTAAAAACACCAGGATAACCAAAAACACTTCGAATGTACGGAAACTGATAATCTTAACAATAAAATCTAAGTAAAGTATGATTTTAGTTATCAAAAACGGTTATGATAGTAAAACATATGCGTTAGTGTTTAAAAATTAGGGAATGCCCCTTTAAAAGATATAAAAAATTATTGTTAACTTTTGGAAACTAGATGAACAAAGAAACATAAAATGATATCTGGCCACGCAGAACTGTAATTGGCCTGTTTTTTAAATTAAAAATTCATTAATTCATGTATTTATGTAGTTATTTTCGTGTTTATGTTAAGGCTCAAGCACGCTGTCCTGGACATATACATGAGCTGTCTGAATCAGGTATCCAGAAACCAGGGGCGTAAAAATGAAAAATATTTCATTAGCCCGCCAGACCAGAACCAAATAAAATTTAGTAGAATACATTATCGTTTAACAATATTATAATATACTCTGTCTTCATTTCAAATGATATATACATACATACATACATATATACACACACACACACACACACACACACACACACACACACACACATAGATACATATATATATATATATATATATATATATATATATATATATATATATATATATATACATATATATATATATATTAATGACGAAAATATAAAGGACGCTTGGTAAATGATCAACATCATGTAGCAAACGAAAACAAGACTCAAACCTTGTGTGACAAATCAATAAATACTCTGGTAAATACTAAGTTTTTCAAATTTCTTTCATATAGATTTATAAAATTCAAGTGATATCCCGAAATTGTTTAAAGAGACATTCCCGAGTTTGCTGCATTGTAAGATGTTTTCGACTAATAAAATATTTCTACGATTAAACTTACATATTAAATATATTTTCTCGTTTAGAATATCAGTGTCTTTATATTCAATGTGATTCTGGTTGTCTTAATGTTTGTAAGAAGCCCAAACTGGATTTTGTCTTCAAATAATTTCGTACGTACGAAAAAAACCTTTTTAGGAAATAAAATGAAATTTAACCTAGTACAAATATTAGAACGATCAGAAACACATTTAATATACAGCCACTGATATTGCAGCAAACTCGGGAATGTCCCTTTAACAGAACAATCTATTCAGAACACACCGCGGATTCAATGCAAAAACAAAATATGTATATAGCAAATTAAATTAATCAGTCAGAAAAAAGACAGATCACCCGTTGGACTGGTAGTTGCATGTAAATTACATTTTTTAAAGGATGCAAGATTTTCCAGTGATATTAATCAGATTCTGACCTGGCAAAGTTATGTCACGTGACATGGATCTGGATTTTCTGGAATACCTGTTTAATTGACATTGATCTCACGATTTCTTCACATATATCCATTTAATATCATTGATCACACCCTAACCATCAAATAAAGTAAGACTTAAGCCATTTAGTTCAATTTGACCTACTTTTACCAAAAGTAAGTCATCATCTTGACCTACTTATAATACGAAAACTAGGTCATCAACCTTGTCAAAGGCTTATTCCAACACATTTTAAAACATATGAAATGTTTTCATAATATTATGTACTATGTTAATAGAGAAAAATACAAATGCAAAAATGGACTAACCTTGTACTTTTCTGAAAGGTTTGTTACTCTTGGCCACAGTCCCCTTCACAGTGACAAAGGGCAGTACACTGAAGACTGGCTGTGACGCACTTGCACCTTGCATTACAGCCTTTCTTACATCCACAATGGATCAACTCGTAACATGAGTCCTCTGCCTGACGTAAGGTGGTCCACAAAGGTTTCCATTCATCACGATTATTCAATGTCGAACCCCAATTTTGGGGGGATGGAAGAGAAGGTACGTTTTGCAGACATTGTCCCCATACAAATCCTCCCTGGTAGGCTGCACGAATGACATGTTGGTGTAAGGCGTCTGATGTCGGGGGAATGTGCTCAATGGATCTGCACTGCTGGGAGAAGAGTCTTTGCCGTGCTTCGTTTACTGTAGTCATTGTACTGTTCTTCTCATACATTAGAACAATGAATCTTTCTATTAAACTGAAGCTTTCATCGGACAGTTGTTCGCTACCAGAGGCAAGTTTCAGAAAAGCAACAGTCACGTCTGGGAATACTGCCCACGTTTCCCATGCCGTTATTTTTCCCTTTCCAGAGAAAAAAGATACGGTGTCGCATCCCGTCAGAGAATGGAACAATGGTAGAGACTGGACACGGTCGGGTGGAAGGTTTGCAGCTATTATGTGCGCTGGGATATAGTGAAAATATTTCCCTGAACCAAATGCAATCCACAACTCCTCAACTGGTATCTTCATGGCATAATGGATGGCGAGGACTACCACGTCAGTGTCTGCTGTTTTAAGATAGATTTTATTATGATCTTGTTGGATGCAGTCAGCAGCATGAAGAAATATGCGAGTGTCTGCTTCTTCGTGTTTACATTCATTAATGTTAGACACATCAACAACAGATGATGAGCAGGTGACTGTTTCACGACATGTGCCGATGAGTACTTTTCCAGCACTTTCATGAAGCACCAATTCTTTAGCCAAAAAGCAAAACAAATCTTCCTCGTTGCCATCATTTCGCAAGAAGCCCTTCCAGTTTGATGGAATTGGAGAAGTTGAAGTCACTTTTCGTCTTTGTCCATGGCCACGTTTTTGTCGTGTGGAGGATTTCAAGCTGTTTGCAAAATACACATCCCAAACTATATCCAGTCTTGACACAGTTTTTAATTGATTAACAATATATGGTATGAAAACGAAATCTGCATACTCTTTAAATGTGCGTGAAGTCTTCGGTGAAAGGAGTTGAACAATAAAGGCACCGTCAAGTATCTTGACATCAACATCTGGAGGGTCGTTCTGTGCAGTGTCACTAGTTTCTCTTGTGGAGCTGGATGAGCATGCTGATAGCAAGTTTTCCTCATTATCAACATGTGGCACATCTATGACGTCTGCTTCATCTGTATTAGATATTATATCATCAAAATGTTCTGGACTCATTTCTTCAGTGGACAAGGTATAAGTGAGACTAAGGCGCTCAAGACATCGGAGTAGATCTGACTTTGTCCCTGACCTCATGTCTCCATTTTTGCTTAGAGACGGAGGTGTTGGCTGATTTTCATGTCTGAAAAAGTCACGAAGATAACCTTTTCTGGTTTGGCAGGCAATATACAGTCTGGAGAACAAAAAGCAGTCATTCCGCAGGAAGGTGATACATGTCTTCTGTGTGTCTTTCTTCTGCACAAAGACTCGCATCTTGTTGCGTGACAGGGGTGACGTTACCGGTGTGGTTCTTAGCACAAGTCGCTCTCGCACAAAATCATCATATTGTTTCTTTCCAATGGTGACAATGTCATTGACTGTGGTTACTGCTGAGGTATCCACCACGATTTTGGTGTCCATGGCAAATAGAATACCGCTATCATCATCAAATGGATTCCCTACTTCCTCAAAAGCTGTGACAAGCAACAGCACACCTCTTTTAAACGCCTTTTGAACTGCTGTTGATTGCTCATGGTGTTCTCGCTTCGTTGACTGTGAATGTGATGTTTGCTGTTCAAAGTTGCGAAGAAGATGTGCAATTTCTGGTCCTGCCACCATCCATCTGCGAAGTGCTGCTGGGTTGGTTGTCAGTCCAACTGCACCTCCATCACCTTTTACCATGGCATTGCACTGCTCATGTGCATGATCAAGTGCTATTGCAGAAAATGGCTGTCGAGTTTTGTTCACAACAAAGGCACCACGACAAAAAGCTTGATGCACAGATGGATGTTTTCTGATGAGTTGGCACAGGTCACGCAAATGCACAGAAAGCCAACGTGCATAATGAACATGGTCTAGGGCGAAAAACCAGGGCATTAACCAGGTCAGTGACTGCACAAACTGTTCAGTCTCCAGCACGGATTGAATGGACAAACTGAAGTACACTCAGCTCTAACTGCAGGACCCGGCTC
The DNA here is from genome assembly GCF_016097555.1 of Gigantopelta aegis. Classification (NCBI taxonomy): domain Eukaryota; kingdom Metazoa; phylum Mollusca; class Gastropoda; order Neomphalida; family Peltospiridae; genus Gigantopelta; species Gigantopelta aegis. The sequence goes on from NC_054711.1 coordinate 7,992,052, forward strand.
CAGTAAGCAAATGTCGGCTGCTTCTCAGCGTGAGTCTTGCACCATGCCTCAAACGTTTCATCCTTGTTTTGTCTCTTGCTGAAAGCGGCTTCTTTTAATATATGGAGTGCTGCTACAGAAATCTCATGAGCAAGTCTTGTCCTTGTCACATGTGAAAGCTTCAGCAGGGAGTCTGCAACACTGCCTCTGATGACTCCAGCAGAATCCAGTATGCTGGTCCAACCGCTTCCATCTAGCCAATCGCCTAGGACACGTAATGCAAACATTTCAATGTGATGTATTAGCCGACCTCTTAGTTTCACCCTAAATATCGTATATAACCTGAAGTCATCTTTTGTCCAGTTGTACATTGTACTGATTTCAGTAATACTGTCAACAAATAGACTTGTGCTTCTCTTTTTCATTATATTTTCCCGCTTTAATTATTACAGACACGGTAATTGTTATCGCAATGCTAACGTCTTCCATGCCCTGCAAAAATAATTTAGCACCGATGAATCATAACAGAAAAATAAACAGTTGAAGCTGTAACAACATATCACTGCACATAAGTAATTAAATTATTCACTGGACAGCAAATACTCATTAAGGCGTGTTTAATCCCCCCCCCCCCCCCCCCCCCCCCCCCTCCCGACACACACAACACATAAACAAACGAACCAATTTGTTGCCTCCGTGTATAAGCCGACTCTCTTCTTTTGGAAAGTATTTCTAGACTTCAAAAGTCGGCTAATACATGGCAATATACGGCAGTTATTCTCTATGTTTGTGTGTAGGACCAAATTGACAAGTCGGCTAATGCACGGCGTTATACGGCAGTTTTTCTCTATGTATGTGTGTAGGACCAAATTAAAAACTCGGCTAATACACAGCGTTATACGGCAGTTATTCTCTATGTATGTGTGTAGGACCAAATTGAAAAGTCGGCTAATGCACGGCGTTATACGGCAGTTATTCTCTATGTATGTGTGTAGGACCAAATTGACAAGTCGGCTAATGCACGGCGTTATACGGCAGTTATTCCCTATGTATGTGTGTAGGACCAAATTGACAAGTCGGCTAATGCACGGCGTTATACGGCAGTTATTCCCTATGTATGTGTGTAGGACCAAATTGACAAGTCGGCTAATGCACGGCGTTATACGGCAGTTATTCCCTATGTATGTGTGTAGGACCAAATTGACACGTCGGCTAATGCACGGCGTTATACGGCAGTTATTCTCTATGTATGTGTGTAGGACCAAATTGAAAAGTCGGCTAAAGTAATGAATGAATGAATGTTTAACGACACCCCAGCACGAAAAATACATCGGCTATTGGGTGTCAAACTATGGTAATGCAAATAAATAAAGTGATGATCAACATCAATATAAAAATTCAAGGTTTAAACAAAAACAGTGTAAAGAACTGTGCAAAAATACAAATACAAATATCACAGAATTTTACGGACACCGAATTTTACTCTAAACTTCAATTTGTGCTGTATTGGCCATTCTCAAAGAGAATGTTACACCCCTGCACCACGGTGAGGTTATAGCACGCGCAGGGGAAAAAGTCGGCTAATGCACGGCGTTATACGGCAGTTATTCTCTATGTATGTGTGTAGGACCAAATTGAAAAGTCGGCTAATGCACGGCGTTATACGACAGTTATTCTCTATGTATGTGTGTAGGACCAAATTGAAAAGTCGGCTAATACACGGCGTTATACGGCAGTTATTCTCTATGTATGTGTGTAGGACCAAATTGAGAGAAAATAAGCAGATGACATGCTTCATTGTGGGTGAGTATTGCTGGTTTCGTTAAATCTCGAGCAACGTTTTCACAAACTGCACGTGAAAATTGGACATTTGTATTTCACCTGACGCGCTTTCAGTGTATTATCGATCCCCGTCAGTGAGCCTATTAGTGTGTTTATCATTTCAGCCAGTGCACCATGACTGGTATATCAAAGGCTGTGGTATGTGCTATCCTGTCTGGAATGGTGCTTATTAAAGATCCCTTGCTACTAATTGAAAAATGTAGCAGGTTTTGTTGCTAAGGCTTGTTTTCCATTAACACGATTCTAACGCATTTTATCGTGTGCGTTTTACGCGAGCGGAAATATGTTTTTTCCATATCTGCGTTTTTGCAAGCTGATTGCGATAAAAATAAATTACGTTGTCGGAGTGTACTTAAATTTTAAGCCGAAAGTAAATGCTTCACGTTATAACATGAAAACCCTGTGCACTGAAAAATCGCCCATGCGCAGAATCGGTGTATGTGGAAAAGGTCATATGTAAATGCAATCCATTGATAAATTCGTGTGTGAAATCGAGTTACTGGAATGCGCGCCTAACATTATACATGTCAGAATTACCAAATGTTTGTCGTCCAAACCATACAACAGTGTGATCTAGTGGTGTTGAATGAGGCACTGTCAGTCTAGGGTTGATCCCCGTCGGTTTCATACAAACAAGGGAGAGACGTAGCCCAGTGGTAAAGTGCTCACTTGATGCCCGTCGGTTGTTCCATTGGGCTATTTATCATTCCAGCCAGTGCACCACAACTGGTATATCAAATGCTGTAATATATGATGTCCTGTCTGTGGGATGGTGCATATAAAAGACCCCTTGCTACTAATGGAAAAATGTAGCGGGTTTTGTCTCTAAGACTATATGTCAAAATTACCAAATGTTTGATATCCAATAGCTGATGACTAATAAATCGATGTACTCTAGTGGTGTCGTTAAACAAAACAAACTTCTTCTGTAGTGGGGGTGGGTGGGGATAGACAAGTACCTACATGTAAAATAATTGTTGGTTTTGCTTTTGTTTTAGTTTTAGTTTTCAAACTTGAGAGGTGCAGAAAAGAAGAAATTGGATTATTTAGCAGATGTTTGAAGCAAACACACGTAGAGAATCCAATAGGCGTGGTTTAGTATTTCCTCAGAACAGCACAAAAGGTATTAAAATAAAAAAACGTGTAGCTCCTTCCTTTCTCGTTCAACGGACCGTTCAAAAACACACCTAATTTCCTTCACTCAAACTGCACACTTTTTACCTTTGGCTTTAATCCTACGGGACTTTCCAAAATCCATAGCTCACCAACATCTACCCTCCACCTGTTACCGACCTCGGTCGGGCTGCTGGTGCTCTCTTGTACCTGCCAGTGCAGGCGGTCTCTTCTATCACCCACCCCAAACCTTTCCTGTCCTGGACGGAGAAGCCGGCTGAGGCCAGCACCTGCGCCCATGACAGGCGCGCGCTATAATAGCTTGCTCTGAATGTGCACGTTAAACACTGTGACCTAACCTGACAAAAGGTATTTAAAAAAATCGCCAGTGCAAGCTACCGTATAATATGTAATCAATTTTAATTTTAAACAATATTTATTCCATCTTTGTTATAGTGGTGGGATTGGTTGACAGGCTGAAAGATGCAGATCCTAGTTTTAACTCGTAAAAATGGACACGAAGTTTAATTAATCTACAAACCTGTAACACATTTGGATAAAGTTACAACAGAGTGAAAGAAGTAGACCGTGGGCCCACTATAACCCCCCCCCCCCCCCTCCCCCCTCCCCCCCCTAGGGATTTTTCAAGATGAGTATATCTTTGAAGCCTATCCATAGACATATTCAAATCAGCTTGTCTGCAGGCAATCTGTTGGTGAGTGTGCCTGTAGGGCATGTTTGAGTGTAGGCACCCTATTTATTTTTAACAGGGCAAATTTCTGATCCAGGTGAATGTTCCACATAATTTTCAAAAATATTTGAAAATAATTCTGGGCTATATCACTGCTTTTACTTTAAAGCTGGGTTACTGGTAAATGTATTCCACCAAAAAATAATACATTTTTGGCATCTGACTAAGCATAGTGAGTCAATGAATTTGAAATGTCCTGAGTATTACAAACATAGTATATGAAAAAACTGCATGGCAATGTTCAAGTTAACATCCAGACATATTTTGAACAGGTTTAAGACCAAATTATGAATGATATTCATGCTAAATTACATGTTCATAACAACAAACCACAAAGCAATGCAATATATGTGGTATGGATATACATTTGTAGTATCGGGGGTATACTCACCAGCAAAAGTTACAGTTCCCGATATACGTAATTCTCTATGTACATGTGTATATATACATACCGTACCTAAAACATTCTGATCCTTTTATTATTGTATTGTATTTAATATCTGAAGGCAGCATTACTTAAATATGGTGCAGTACATGCTGTCTAAACCATTTACATGGATATTTTGAATATTTTTATATTACACACAAGTCTTACAAACATAAAAAGTGAATTTACATACCATTACATATACAATGTATCTGTCTCACAACAGTTCATCTTACAATAGCTAGGTATTTTGTTGCTTTTTGTAATACTTTAGAATTGCAGTTCTATTTATATTATGCTTAACTTATGTTTTGGTGTATATAATTGATATCTACATAGAATATTGTCATCAGGCAAATATCTAGCACTATAAAAATCTAACTTTCATTCCCAATTCTCAATCATTTTATGTTACCCAAATATGATATATGTGAAGTTTACAATTTTCTATTTCTACATCCTTCCTTTTATTCTATTAAGTAGATGTTAATAACAATTACAAAACAATATAATGTGAGGTATGAATAATTATATACTTCTCAAAATAAATTACTAGTATGCAATGCCAGAAATGTATTCATTTCTATGTATACACATACCGGGTACTTAGGATTGCCTGAAGCTTTTATTATTAAAAAAACAAATTGACCTGGCTTTTTTCTATAACATATTGAGGCTTCATTATTCAAATATGGTTAAGTATATGGAGTTTATATACTATGTTCACAAATTTATGAAGATGTCCCTCTGTTCTTAGTACCAACCAATTATAAGTACCTTTCCTCGGCATGTGTGTTAAAACATTTACAATTCATCTATCTCACAGAAGCTTGTACTGTTAAATTTTTTAAAAACATTTGTATTTAAATTGTGCTTAATTTATGCTTAGGTTTATATAATTGACATCAGATATAGTCATCAGGCATATCTAGTACTTGACTTTCTTTCCTATTTCAGTCTTATCATCTGACTCAAATATAATGTCTATTATGTTCACAATATCTGTAATTTCTTATTTTGTCCTCTGGGCCTTTGCTCTTGTTCCTCCCTCAGTATGTCAACAGCTCTTGTTGTCAGATCACAAACCATCCAATTCAGCTTCAGTATTTCTTTGGACATTTCTCAGCCATTTCTATGTGGTTGAGGAATACCCTGGTTTTGTGATATGACTAATTCCATATGAGACCATCTACAAAAGTCTTAAGAGACTGGAAGACCATTTAAATGAAAAAAAGAAAACTCTGCCCTCAGCTTCTTGGGAAGAGGGTTCTATTTGTGAGACAAAGTACATGTTTTAAACGCAAACCATGTCTGAAGGTGTTGTAAAGTGCACAAGAAGATGCAGAAACAAAGATTATACTTCAATGTCTGTACATTGCTGCCAGTTCTCCATCCCAGATACGGACATTTGTATACACTCAATTTGGCAACAAGAGGCATCTTATAGATGTGCACAGCATCATTAAGGATGCAGGGAAGACACCAACTAGCAATTCCAGCTGTGCTTTCCATTACTGGCTATGATACCAACAGTGCTTTTATGCAGAATGGAAAACTGGAGGTTTTGAATATTCTCAAGCAACGCCAAGACTTCCTTGAAATGTTGTTAGCTCATGGAAGTTCAGCAAAAATTGATGTTCATGTATTTAAGAAGCAGATAATTTCATATACCTTCTCTATGGGAGTGCAGGTGCGAATAACATACAAAAACATCATGACTTGAGAAATATTTGGAAATGTTTGTTGCCAAACCAAGGATGATAATATTGAACTACAGTAGAGTATAAATCAGCCTTCTCCACTCTACATGTATGTATTCACTGAGAATGCTCTAAGAATGCACATAAAGAGAACAAATTGCCAAGTTGTCATTTGGTATCAGTCATGCCAGGCATACCAGGCTATGAAAATGCAAAGGAATATGAAAGGAAGTCAAAACTTTCCTAGACATATTTGATGTAGAAACTAATTATATACACTTGAGCATAAGTTAAGCACAATGTAAATATAAAGGCAAATCTAAAAATATTACAAACACAGACTAGTATAAGATGAACTTCTGCGAGATAGATGACTTGTACATGTAATGCAAAAGAAATTATGGTAGGTACACAAAACTGATGCTTTAAATTTTTAACACTGGTGTTTAGTAAAGAGGGACATATTCATAATATTGATGCACATACATGTATACTCAACAAACTTAATTAAGGGCTAGTAAACTTTCTTATATTATAATATAATTCTTTGTTACTGTCATATTATTTTACCATGTTTTGGTCATATATATGGCTTCTATACATTGTTTCAGTAAACTGTTACTGGTTATACACGCAAAAAACACTGGATATTTCACATACTTATGAAAAATATTGAAATGAGCATTAGGCAAGTATTTGTTACACATTTGTTCAGGATGTTTTTTGTCATTGTGTTCCCTCAAAATTGTTATTTAAGTCATTAAGTTTAAGAACATGCCACAATGCTGACAACTTTCAACGGAAGAAGTTGTATTTTCCCCCATATTTAAAGGAAAATGCTAAAATATCTATTGGACCTTAATTAATTTTGTTGAGTATAGTATAGGCAGATATACTGAACCATATTTAAATAATGCTGCCTCAATATATTAAATACAGTGCAATTTTTAATGGTAAAAGGTTCAAGCAGCCCAAAATATGTGTAAATATAGAAAATAGTGCATTTCAGGCATTGCTTAACTTTTGCCGATGAGTATATCATTATTCATACCACATATTGCATTGTTATTTGGTTTGTTACTATTAACATCTAGTATAGGATGAATATCATTCATTTTGGCCTTATATCTGTTAAAAATTTATATGGATGACAAATTTATCACTATATTTAATTTTTCAATATAGTGTTTTTGGAACACAAAATGTGCAATGGTACCCCCATTCAAATGGCGATATTTTTTTTAATCCACCAACATTTTTGCTGCAGACAAGCAGATATTAAATTCATATATAATGAGGTATCTAATACTTGTCTCCAAAAATCCCGGGGGGGGGGGGGGGGGGGGGGGGGAGAGAGGGTTTCGGTATCTGGCTATTGACTAGAGTCTGTGATGTTAAAACCGGGAAATATCCTTTAAAAAATAGACTAGAGAGAGAAAAAAAAAACCAGAGAAGAAAATGTTTTACCCTCAGCTGTATGGTTCGACCAAACCCCCGATTCTAAACTCCTGGTTGAGTTCTTACAATTCCAAGTGAATAACTATTGAACTATCGATATAAAATACTATGAAATAATAATCGAACTCTTCCATCAATTGTTTACTGATTTATTCATTTCTCAAAAATGTTGCAAAACTGAGGTCACATGATATGATTTCGACCAGTCCAAGCAATATAATAATACAATTCTATTTACAGAATTTTTAAAATGATGAATTATACACACCGGGTGTAAATGAGTAAAATAACACAAGTAAATTTATGAACACAACCACCTACCACCTACTGGTAACATGAACCGTTTCTACTCTTACAATATGCGAGATCATCACAAAACACACACACACACACACACAAAACAATAAATAAAAATACACTAAACCTCTGTGAAATTCTGTCAAAAACAAAATATGTATTTATAATAATTTATAAAATCTATATTAAAATTGTCTTTAAAATTATCTTAAAACCAAACATTTCGTTTAAAAACTTTAAACTTCCTCAGGGGAATAAAACACAAATGGGGATGAATACGCCCATCCCCGATCAGATCTCTGACTTGGCAAGGAACCGGTTCCGGGACAGGAGGGTGGGAGGGGAAGGGGGTAGGGTTATTTAAGTGCTGAAGTTAGAATAAGCAATAGGTGCTTGAATGAAATAAGCCAAACTTATGAAAATAATAGTGGGTTACATTTATAAAGAAAACTGCGCCATTTAAATTAAGACCATACAGTTAGTTGGCGCATACATATTTTGAACGGGTTGATGTTGTCGATGTTGCTGTTGAGACTGGGTACATCAAAGGCCGTGGCATGTGCTATCCTGTCTATGGGATGGTGCATATAAAAGATCCCTTGCTGCTAATCGAAAAGAGTAGCCCATGAAGTGGCGACAGCGGATTTCCTCCCTCAATATCTGTGTGGTTCTTAACCATATGTCCAACGCCATATAACCGTAAATAAAATGTGTTGAGTGCGTCATTAAATAAAACATTTCCTTCCTTCCTTGTTGAGACTGGAGATCCACTTTATAAGTTCAAGGTGTCCAACAGAGCCTCCCGAGCATTCGCGAGCATACCATCCGTTAAGATGGGCCATCTAAACGGATGGCCACTTAAGGTCATTGCTGTATAAAAGCCGGATTGTACACAAAGAACCACTTAATCGTTCAGCGTGCACCCCTGGGGATCGGGCGGGTTTCTCCTTTTTTTAATGTTGAGTGGCCAGTTTAATTAATACCCGCTAAAACTGATTAGAATCAGGATAAAAAGATGTTATAATTAAAACACAGGTTGCAAAATATAAAATACTTACATATGTTAAAATGCACAGAGAAATATTAAAACATATAAACAACATATTTAATAACTAACACAATACGACTACACACTAAAATACATGTAAAAGTACATCACCAAATATTTGGGACAAGGACTAAAATAAATGTGCCAATAATTCGCCCACGCAGTGCGTACATACGATACATACATTTGCGTTTATATGTACACATTTTATTTGAAGGGGTGGGGTGAACTATATGTCAGAACACATATCAATGCTTTCACCACTATAGTGCGGCGTTCTTGTATGGCGGTCATTGCCTTATATACTGACTTCCAGAAAGGGTTCTGATATTTATAGAGTGGAGGAGACCCTGTGTGAGAGATCCCTATAATATTATATCTATATACACAATTAAGAAGAACAGCAGAACTAATCTAATCGCTATGAACTTGAATAATTTAAAATCACAATATAAGTAATGAAAGTGAATAATGATGGAGAGCCAGCCCGCCCCATTAATGGACAGAACTAGGATAGTACACAGGTACCGTCCTGAGGGGGGCCGGCCCACAATACTAATGAAAGTATTGAATATAAAAGAAGCACTGATGCGTCGACATCGCTGGTAGAGAGAAGGTGACACTGCCAAATGTCGTCGTTCTCCCATGTAGTCCACCAAGTCTCAGCACACACCCAGCTCTCACACACATAATTAATTTGCTTGTACAAGTAATTGTTCTCTAAATCGGTTCGCCTGTCGTAAGAATTTGACAAGATTATTTATCTCCTTCTTGTTTTCAGATGTCAAGAGTTGTATCAGTTTGAAGACACTGGGGTGGTTGAAATAGTATTTTTTTAATAATTTTCTTTCTTAATATTTCATATCGTGGACACGAAAGGATAAAATGTAACTCATCCTCAATCTCATAAATGTTACATAATGTACAGCTTCAATGTTTAATCTATGTGCACAAATTCTCATTTTAGTTATTTCTTTTAAATTACGTGAATCAATTGGTGTAATTTATATCCTTTTAATAAAATTTATGCTGATACCATAATCCATTTGGCGATGCGTTATTGTACTGTATTACTTGTGCTTAAATACATCAATATTCTTTCTTTAATTATATGATAATAACTAATATGTATATTGGTCGATTGCCATATATATCTTAGTCTAAGCGTATCTAATTCTTGTTTAATATTCATTAACCAAGTATCTCCAAACTGATACATTTGTTCATATATCGTTTTTAAAATGCAGTCACTGGTGCTGCCAAGTTTTAGCCAATATTTAAAAATTCACATTTTTTTAATAATGGCAGGGGAAATCGTCCCAATTCGCTATAAACAAAATAATTACAAGTTCTTTTATGTACACCCAATGGTCTCTTACAGAATTGTATACGCACGTTATCAATTTCGTGAGCTGAGTGAAATCCCCAGATTTCAGGTCCGTAACTGAGAACATCAAAAACAGCTACAATTGTTTCAGTGTTAAAAAAAATCCGTATTACAAATATTTGTGATCCAATATTGGGATTTACGTCCTTGTTCAGCAAGTACAAGGTCGATTAAATTTTCCATTGTAAGAGAATAATAATCTAAAATAATTAAATTCGACTATCACCTCTAATTGAATGAATGAATGAATGTTTAACGACACCCCAGCACAAAAATACACATCGGATATTGGGTGTCACAAATGGTAAGTATATGAAAATATTATTCAGATATATATTATTTAGATATATTTATGTAAAACCAGTGTAAGGAGCTGTGGGTGAAAAGTATAATACAATACATAAAATCAAGGTAAGTATATTGATTACAGTTATATGTCCATTTCTCGTTACCTCTTAGCTTTCCTCCGTTTCTAAAGACAACTATTTTAGTTTTATCCGTATTAACGGTAAGATCCCATTTGGTGGTGTAATTTGCGAGTGCATTTAACATTGATTGTAAACCATCTGGTGTTTCCGAAAAAAGTACCATATCATCAGAGTACATTATTAAAAATATATTTAACATTTGTATTTCAATATATGGACAATTGTCTGATATGAACTGCATTTCACAATCGTTAACATATATAGAAAACAATATTGGTGATAAAACGTCTCCTTGCAATAGACCATTTTTACAAACGAAATACTCCGAAACTATGTCGTTATATTTCACACAGCATTTAATAATCATATATAGATCTTATAACAGTCAACATTTTCCCTACTATGCCCTGTTGAATGAGTTTATACCACAATGACTGAAGACAGCGATACACACGTCAAAACTGTAATCACATGTCATGGCAAGTCAACGAAAATACCAATTAACTCTGTTCAGGCTAATAGACAAGACAAGACTTTATTTACACTCACGCCATTACACAACGGCATATGAGGAATATATACATAAGGTCTCACTACACAGATCACTTCCGGGTGAGAGTACATTGACTACGGTCCACTATAGTTCCTAACTGTGACACACGTTATGGTTCACATATTATTCACTTCTAGGAAAGGTGAAGAATTAAAACAACATGTATCTTTAATGGTAAGCCTTCTGGCTGTATTTTGCCCATGTTATTTTGTAATATTGTGCATCGACCTTTTGGGACATGGGTATATAGCGCAAGTGACAGCCGGAGTGAATCGGTTAATGAACCACCTGTTCGGACCAGTACTACAGCCAGATGCGGTCATATAGCAAAAAACTGAGACGGAAATGTTCTCAATTTTGGAGTGAAAATAAATGCTTATATAATGTATGTTCGCAATGGTATATGTTGTTAGTGCCAACGAGAACACGTTCTATTAGCAATCTTCGTTTGAAGTTGGGCAATTTAATATGGGTTTCAATGGCAGATGACATCTGTGTAGTGAGACCTAAACATTTTATTATATACACGTGACAAGATGGTTGACAGTAAATACATTAATTACTATACAAACACATACACAAACATATCAATATATTATGTAATAATACAGATATTTAATACATATATACGGGTATCCGATAGTTTTGCATGTTTATGCAGTAAAATGTTGGTAACAAGAGTCCACTTCAAGTGATTATTTTTGTGCAATTAATAAAAGTTGTGTTTGAAATAAAATTACTAAACCCTGACCTTGGTAGTGTAGTGGTTAAGCCATCAGACATAAGGCTGGTGGGTACTGGGTTCGCAGCCTGGTACCAGCTCCCACCCAAAGCGAGTTTTAATGACTCAATGAGTAAGTGTAAGACCACTACACACTCTTTTCTCAAACAAACAACTAATAGCCAACTCTCCGTCCTAGACAGACAGCCCAGATAGTTGAGGTGTGTGCCCACAACAGCGTGCTTGAACCTTAATTGGATATAAGCACCAAAATAAGTTGAAAAGTAAAGTTACTAACGGAAATGGGTACAATTCACAGGTCTTAATTGTTTTCAAACACTATCTCATATCCTCCAACACCACAAAATATTTTGAACAATGAAGTTGTGTTCTGCCGCAGTGGAGATCCCCCCACCCTAGGGGCCGTGCTACGCGAGCTTGGACGCTTGACCAAGTATCGCATTCAGCACGACGGAAGTTCGGCGATCGTCACGCTGATCTACGGTGATGACAAGCCGAAGTGATCTACAAGTAGGAGGAGGAGGAGGCGACCTACGTGACAGCACAGCGGGACGGGCTGTTCAGGCAGGGACTCATGATGCCATCCATGGACAATACGACCATCCACCGTATTCTAAAGATGGTGTTGCAAGATGACTAACTTCAGACCTGAACAGCCTATCAGCTCGCCATGAGTCCCGCGGCGCAACCCTACCTAGGACAGGTAACCTCCTTTTTTGGGGCTTAGTTGGACTTTTAATTTTTCGACCGCGGCTCAAAATGTTTATGTTTATTTTTTTATATATAGTCCAAGGCACTTTACTTTGGCGCCCGTTCAAATGCTCAAATCACCTTAAAACCTTTTATGCCGAGCACTTAAAATTATTTTTGGATTTAATTTCTTAGTCCAGACATGTGTAGGATACAGCAGATTATTCTCCGTAGGACTTAAATTTTATTTCACTACTAACTTTTTTTTATTCCAAATTCCGCCAACTTCAAACTGAAAATCATAGATTAAGCCCGTGACAGGCGTGCGTGAAGCTCTTGTGGCATGTATGCACGTTAAAACTTTACCCGAACCCGAACCGTTAAGCTATTCTATAAAAATATAGCTGTCTTGGAAATGGGGGTAGGGTCACAAAATGGGTGGATACACACAAAGTTGTGATTCCTGCAATGCTATCATACATTTTCCATTCCTAGGGATGTAGTCCTTGACAAAAATCACTATGAGCATTCGTCCCCCCAGGTGGTACGAATTGGCCAAATTTTGGGTCCTGGCTCATGGACCATTGTCCAGCTAAGCAAACAATATGTCCTACTGGAAATAAGACTGGATGGGGTGAGTGGAGGATTTGAGAACAATTAGAAACTCTGAGATGTATTTTAGAGCATCACGGAATTAAAATATAACAGTTAAAGTTTGTTTTCTTAAATGACACCACTAGAGCACATTGATTTATTAATCAACAGCTATTGGATGTCAAACATTCTGTAATTTTGACATTTTAGTCTTAGAGAGAAAACCTGCTACATTTTTCCATTGGTAGCAAGTAGGGTGCAACGATACGGTCAAAACCGTATTGCGATATATTGCGATATAAGAAACCGTACTGCAATATGTATTGCAATATACTTGATATTATTTAAATTTAATATTTATGGGGTTTTTTTAATAATAAAAGCAGAAGGCATAAAGTTTTTAATGATCTTTATTATTTTCAGCTGTCAGGCTAAATGTTTTAGGCCATATTTGTTTTCAAGAAAATCAACATGTCTACTACTTCAGGATTGAGTGTGGCCCTCTGTGCTGTTACAATGTCCCCAGCTGTACTGAATACACGCTCGGATGGTACAGAGGTCGCTGGAATACACAGCCGTTTCCTTGCTAACTGGGAGAGAAGGGGAAACTGCCATTGGTGTCCTTTCCACCATACCAATGGGTCTTCTGACACTGGTATTAGTGCCTGTCCCTTGAACACATCAATCTCAAATATAGCCTGTTCCAAATTAGATTTCTGAGGTAACATCTCCTCCTTTATAAAAACAACATCACCCAAAATGGAGGCTAAAGCACCACTAGCACAACCAGACTGAGTAGTGAGGTCACTAGTAATCTTTGTCGTGATTGCACTGACAGACTTGACATCATCTACTAGTTTGACATCGGACTGTAAATCTGAAATACAGTATTGGAACAACCCTGTATTTTGGCCTAGTGTAAAGGATTTGCCACTAAAATAAAATTTGAAAAGAAAGTCAACAGAAGTAAATACTAAACAAGGAGCCAATTTCTTCTGATATTTAATATAAATACAATTAAATATCAAGAAGATTAAATGACCATGAAATAATTAACAGTAAACAGTGAATATATTTCTCATATTCCATAAACATTTTACAATTGGCCCACATGTGTCTCATATTGCGACTGTATGATAATGAAAATATAGTTTTAATTACTTTAGTGATTATTAATGTGCAAGATTCCATGATCTCTTTAAATATATAAAATTCTGTAATTATTTCTAATTTGAATTTTGAATTGTTTTAATTGAAAAAAATATGTTCATATGCCTTGTTTTTATTTGTTAAATAATAATTTTAAACCAGTAATTATTTTGTGGGTACAGGGTAACATTAAAAATTTAAAAGTATCCATTATTAACTCTAATCTGACAATTTTTCAAGTGTCTATGCATGTCACAACGTTTCGTCACCTTTATACTTACAAACAAAAGAACATCTTTGGAAAAAGGTAATTAAATGAAAGACAACACTTACAAGTTGATTCAACATCTGGCAAGTCTGGTAACGCTGGTAGGTCAGTAACTGTTGGGGTTGATGGCTCGGTTCCACCTTCACAGGTACAGGTAACTGAGGTTGTGGCTTCAAACTAGCTACTTCGGTAGCAAGTCTGTCATACACCTCATGTTGCTGCTCTGTAGTGACACAGGATGCTTTAAAATGAGGATCCAAAACAGTACACTCCTGCTTATTGGCATACCTGAAAGTATTATTTTTCAAAGGAACATCAGTGGGTGTATTGGTGTAATCCCCCCCTCCCCCTATCCCCTTTGGTAGGCTACGTAGTGTACAGAGTTTTCAACATTTGGAGCAACACATAAATTCAGTAATATACTCTTTAAAAAATATCAATACAGTATTCAGCTCAATTAAAGAGCATTTATCGCTTGATGATAACAAATTTCAAGTTAAAATTCAGTTAAAAGTTTGTTTTATTTAATGGCACAACTAGAATATATTGATTTGTTAATCATCGACTATTGGCTGTCAAACATTTGGTAATTGTGACATATAGTAATAATAGTATTAGAGGAAACCTAGTATTTATTTCATTTGCAGGAAAATATATTTTATTTTCATTCTCCAACAGACAGGACAACACATACCACAGCTTTTGATATTCTAGTCATGGAGCAATAATTGGGACAGGAACGCTGACAGTTACATATTATGATTATGCAATGCACTCCATTATATTCATTAAAACATTCTTACCTGCTATCCAGATCAGAAGCCATGGCCTTCTTCATCTGTTTAATAACATCAGAATCCATCTCTTTAGAAACCAGAACACTTGTCAACAATTTCTTCTGGAGTGGAAGAATGATAGATACAGTAGGCATCTTCTCTGTGCATAATACAGTTGTAATTGCTTTCAGTGGAAGAAGGCACGCCACAATGTCCTCTGCTATCGTGATATCTGCCTCAGATAATGTTGATATGCCATTCACATTGCTATGAATTTCTTTAGCCACTAGTACATCGTAGATTGCGGGCTGCATTTCAAGAAACCTCTCCAGCTTATCACACGCAGAATTCCACCGTGTAGGTACATCTTGCAGTAACTTAACATTTTTAAGTCCTAGCTGTTTAGTTTTCTCTTTTAGCAAAGCTGTAGCAGTCGTACTACGGTGAAAAAAGGATACGACGTGCCGTACACGAGCAAGAATTCGTGACACAGCGTTTACCTTAAGGCCCTTTTGCGCTGCCAAGTTGAGTGTATGAGCGTAGCATCCAATATGAGGAATACAACATGCCTCTCTCGCTGCAACTTCCATATTTTCCGCATTATCAGTGACCAAAGGAGGGTTCTTGTTAAGGCCCCATTCAGAAATTGCGTCAGTTAAAACTTGGGCAATGTTTACACCTGTATGGCTCTCTGGTAATTCTCTAGTTTGAAGAACGAATGATTTAAGGTTCCAGTCTTCGGTGATGTGAGAAGTTGTTATAGTAACATAAGACTGGGTTGCTCTACTTGTCCATCCATCAGTCATGAGTGCTACTGGGACATTCTTGAGACTAGAAATAACATAAGCACGACATTCCTGGTACATGTTAGGTACGACAGTTTCAGCGAAATAAGTGTGTGATGGCAACTCGTACTTGAGATCAAGTTGTTCAATCATATCTTTGAAACCTTCGTTTGACATGATGCTGAAAGGTCGGAGATCTTTAACTATGAATCTGCCGATAGCTTTAGTGACAGTTTTATGTCTTTCGCTGGTAGTTTTATATTTCGTTGTCTCGGTATGGTTTGTGTGAGCATTGGTACTTTATTCTGTGTAGATGAAGTAGTCAAAGATTTACCACTTTGTGCAATAATTTTGTGATGACGACTCAGGTGTGTGCTAAGATTAGTAGTTCCACCACTAAAGTGACTTGGGGATCCTTCACTTCATTGTTTTTGTCAGCGAAGTGAAGTTTTCTACTGGGATGTATGCGGCCATTGGAACTGCTGGAACGCTTCTTGTTTCGACAGTCTGCACCACCAGGTTGGATTCTATTTTAGCGAGATTCCTTGCCTCCACGTCATTTCTCCGGCTGACTATGTCGACTTGTTTTTTTTACGTAACTCGTATGACGGCCATTCTGCAGAACGCCACGGCTGTTCGCATTTAGTCTCTACATGTCCGAGCCTGTCCTAGCAGCACTGGAAGATTGACCGCCCCACTCTAAGAAGAAATAGGAAGCGGGGTTGGCCCCTACTACTCTTTTCTAGACTTTACTTTGTTTTATTGTGATACTTTCTCGTATCCTCCGGAGTCGGGCCCGTCCGCAACACTATACCAACCCATGACGACTGGACTGTGCCCTAGTCTGATTCTCTCTTTCGTTCAGACCGATCCGGCTTCTCAAGATCTGTATTTCAGCACAGCACTATGACTGTCAATCTAGCGGTTTTCTTGACGGGATGAAACCCATCTCGTCCCTACAAGCTGTGCACCCTAACAGCCTTAACGAGGCCACTCACATGGACATACAGATCGGACTTTAAACTTTTTTTAATATTATTAAATAGTCCGATCCTCTCTTCTTTCTCTTATTTATTTTTGGACTGTCCTTCTAAAATGCTCCAAGTTATATAAATATTCGGCCGAGCAGTCAATTCTTTTTATTTTTGGCCTGTAACTTGTTTTTTCTTTTTTTTCTAAATTCTATTAACTTTTTTACTAATTGCTATTTTAAAAATTCTGCCCATTTTCAACTCTACCCCCTCCGCCCATCCCGAGTCAGGCCACCGATCTTATCCAATTTCTTTTTGACCGCCCGATCTAATCTAGCGACCAAATTTAATGAGTAGAATTTTCTTTATTAATTATATTAATTAGAGGCACATCAAAATTTTAAAGGCCCACTATTTACTTTTTGGATGTAAATTTCAAAATTGTCCCCTTAATTTTTTTTCTGTCCTGGGACAAGCCCCTGGCTATCCAGAAACAGGCCCCGGGATGGACATACTCGAAACTCTAGTGGTATATGAGCATGTAAAAATTATTCGCACTCGCACTCGGTAACAAATGCAAATAATGTAAAGACCGATTGGTAAAGAATTAAAGTCGGCAAAGAATTAAAGACAGCGGAATTTTAGATCATAAACATCAAACGCATCATTATAATCATCCGCGTTTCTTTGATGGTCAGTTGCTAAATAATTGTTGCAGGCGTTTTTCTTGCATAAAATTTAAAGGAGCTAGTTTGAGTTAAATAAGTAATACTAAGTATATAAATCGAAATATTTGTAATATTGATTCCATCATAGACCTAAATGATTATACAAACTAAACCACGACATTTATTAATTATTAGCATAATGTTCTTCTTGGTCATTTTTATTTTTTAACACAATACTAGAACACCGGTGCGACGGTGTCAAACTATTTATAAGTTGTCACATTCGGAAATCCTTACTATCGGGCTTTTCCGTTGCTGCTCACTTGATACGGAAATGTACGTATTGAGTCGCAATGTTCCGGCAGATCGACCGAGGTGTTTTGAACGATCGGCCGAAGTATTCCGAGTTCAGGGAAAAACAGCGAAGTGTGATTCTCACTTGATGATTTATTTCTTTGAAGATGATAGCTGTAGTCGTATTCCAACGTAAATGAACAATGAATAATAATGTGTAAGTAACAAAACATTTATTTGTAATTATCGTTAACTGGTTATTTTTATTGGACTTTTTAACACGTTTTGTTTAGATGTTAGAACCAAGTATAACCGACCTGTCACTTCGTATGCTACCAACAAGTAAGACGACTACGCTTGACGAGATTGTTACATTTCCTGTCATCGCCAATTAATAAAATGATGGGTTTTTGTTTGTTTCTTTGTTTGCCGATTTCAAGTGAAATAACTTGAAATAAGATACAAGGGAAAAAATAGTGTGTGAAAATCGCGATACACAAAACTGTACCGCGGTTCGTATCGAGCTGATCAATTATCGCGGTATACCGGTTTATCGTTGCAGCACTAGTAGCAAAACTGTACCGCGGTTCGTATCGAGCTGATCAATTATCGCGGTATACCGGTTTATCGTTGCATCACTAGTAGCAAGGGATCTTTTATATGCGCCATCAGACAGTTGAGGTTCAAGTACACTGTGATATCGTAGTCTCTGAATTAAGTTTCAAGTATCCTGTGATGTCGTAGTCTCTGAATTAAGATTTTCAAGTACACTGTGATGTCGTAGTCTGTGAATTAAGATTCAAGTATCCTGTGATGTTGTAGTCTCTGAATTAAGTTTCAAGTATCCTGTGATGTCGTAGTCTCTGAATTAAGCTTCAAGTACACTGTGATGTTGTAGTCTCTGAATTAAGGTTCAAGTATGTCGTAGTCTCTGAATTAAGGTTCACGTACACTGTGAAGTTGTAGTCTGTGAATTAAGGTTCAAGTATCCTGTGATGTTGTAGTCTCTGAATTAAGGTTCAAGTACACTGTGATGTTGTAGTCTCTGAATTAAGGTTCAAGTACACTGTGATGTTGTAGTCTCTGAATTAAGGTTCACGTACACTGTGATGTTGTAGTCTCTGAATTAAGGTTCAAGTATCCTGTGATGTTGTAGTCTCTGAATTAAGGTTCACGTACACTGTGATGTTGTAGTCTCTGAATTAAGGTTCAAGTATCCTGTGATGTTGTAGTCTCTGAATTAAGGTTCAAGTACACTGTGATGTTGTAGTCTCTGAATTAAGGTTCAAGTACACTGTGATGTCGTAGTCTCTGAATTAAGGTTCAAGTATCCTGTGATAGTCTCTGAATTAAGGTTCACGTACACTGTGATGTTGTAGTCTCTGAATTAAGGTTCAAGTATCCTGTGATGTTGTAGTCTCTGAATTAAGGTTCAAGTATCCTGTGATGTTGTAGTCTCTGAATTAAGATTCAAGTACACTGTGATGTCGTAGTCTCTGAATTAAGGTTCAAGTATCCTGTGGTGTCATAGTCTCTGAATTAAGGTTCAAGTATCCTGTGGTGTCGTAGTCTCTGAATTAAGGTTCAAGTATCCTGTGATAGTCTCTGAATTAAGGTTCAAGTATCCTGTGATGTTGTAGTCTCTGAATTAAGGTTCACGTACACTGTGATGTTGTAGTCTCTGAATTAAGGTTCAAGTATCCTGTGATGTTGTAGTCTCTGAATTAAGGTTCAAGTACACTGTGATGTTGTAGTCTCTGAATTAAGGTTCAAGTACACTGTGATGTCGTAGTCTCTGAATTAAGGTTCAAGTATCCTGTGATAGTCTCTGAATTAAGGTTCACGTACACTGTGATGTTGTAGTCTCTGAATTAAGGTTCAAGTATCCTGTGATGTTGTAGTCTCTGAATTAAGGTTCAAGTATCCTGTGATGTTGTAGTCTCTGAATTAAGATTCAAGTACACTGTGATGTCGTAGTCTCTGAATTAAGGTTCAAGTATCCTGTGGTGTCATAGTCTCTGAATTAAGGTTCAAGTATCCTGTGGTGTCGTAGTCTCTGAATTAAGGTTCAAGTATCCTGTGATAGTCTCTGAATTAAGATTCAAGTATCCTGTGATGTTGTAGGTGCAGAATCCTGAAGTAAGGTTCAAGTACGCTGTGATGTCGTAGCCACACATCTCCACCTGGATGTCCTTATACAAACATTCCTGTCTTCTTCCAGACGGTATTTTAACACATGTATCTCGGCTACAAAATATATCACCTGTTGTGTGTCAAACACTGGTTATACAGATGTCATCAGGCAATAACGACGTGCAATCGTTTGATCTGGATCGACATGTAGTCCATTTGGTGTTTTGACTTTACGATTTTTCAAAGATATACCATCAGTCTCAGACTCCTGCAATGTTGGAGTATTCGCTGGCTTTTCGCCCATTGGCTTCCCGCCAAATGAAAATGGCGAAGAAACAGGTTTCTGCAATACAAGATGGAATTAATTAATGAATAAATTAACGTTTAAAGGGACATTCCTGAGTTTGCTACAACTTTTAATATGTTGTCGACTAACAGAGCCCTTTTTACGATTATAATTGCCTATCAAATATATTTTTCTGCATAAAATATTAGTGGCTCTATATAAAACGTGTTTCTGATCGTTCTAATATTTTTACTAGGTTAAATTTCATTTTATTTCCTAAAATATAATTTTTTCGTACGTACGAAATTATTTGAAGACAGAATCCAGTTTGGTCTTCTTACATATATTGAGACGACTAGAAACACACTGAATATACACACTGATATTCTAAACAAGAAAATATATTTTACATGTAAGTTTGATCGTAGAAGTATTTTATTAGTCGGAAACATCTTACAATATGCAACAAACTCAGGAATGTCCCTTTAATGACACTCCAGCACAAAAAATATATTGGCTATTGGGTGTTGTATATCGGCCATTGGGTGTTGTATATTGGCGTGTTGTGTATCGGCTATTGGGTGTTGTGTATCGGCTATTGGGTGTTGTGTATCGGCTATTGGGTGTTGTATATCGGGTGTTGTATATTGGGTGCTGTATATTGGCTATTGGGTGTTGTATATTGACTATTGGGTGTTGGACAATGGGAAATATATAAATGAATTGATGATCAACATAAATACAAACATTCTAAAAAAGAAGCCAAAAGCACAGTGTAAAGAGCTGTGCAAAATTTAAAGTATCACAGGTAAAAAAAACCCAAAAAAACATTTAAATTCAAGATAAGTTCCGAGTGGAATCGAAACGATTCTTTCACATCCATCAAATATATCTTTTTCACATGAGTCCAAGATCATTTCACTCCACCAAAATGTGGTGAACTATAAGCCAGAATATCAGATAGAATGAATGAATATTTAACCACATTCCAGCACGAAAAATACATCGGCTATTGGGTGTCAAACAATGGCAAGTCAAAACATGAAGTGATCATCAACATCAATATAAAAATTCAACAATCAGTTAAGGAAGGACATGTTTTATTTAACGACGCACTCAACACATTTTATTTACGGTTATATGGCGTCAGACATGGTAAGGACCACACAGATATAGAGAAAGGAAACCCGCTGTCGCCACTTCATGAGCTGCTCTTTTCGATTAGCAGCAAGGGATCTTTTATATGCATCATCACACAGACACGATAGCACATACCACGACCTTTGATATACCAGCTGTGATGCACTGGCTCGAACGAGAAATAGCCCAATGGGCCCACCGACGGGGATCGATCCCAAACCAACAGTGCATCAAGCAAGCGCTTTACCACTTGGCTACGTCGATCCTGTTCCTTGGCTATTGGATGTCGAACATTTGGTAATTCTGACTCGTAGTCAACAGAGGAAACCCACTAGATGTTTCCTAATGCAGCAAGGGATATTTTATATGCACTTTCCCACAGACAGAAAAGCACATACCCTGGCCTTTGACCATGCATCAACGGTACGCTTTACGCCCCTACTCATAACATAAATGACATCTAATAGCCGTTCATGTAGTATTCCTGTATATGTAGTAGTGTGGGTATAAAGTGCTCCTGCTGGCAGTAGCTATTGGGAATTTCCCTATTAGCTCAGTGGGTAGAGTGCTGGACTTTCATACTGAGAGTCCGTGGTTCGAATCCCGTCAGTGGAGGGTTTTATTTTATTTTTAGGGGGCGGGATTTAGCTCAGTTGGTTCGAGCGATCGCCTGAGGTGCTTCCATCGCAGGATCGAACGTCAGTGGATCTGTTCAACTGATTGGGTTTTTTCTCATTCCAGCCAATGCACCACAACTGGTCAAAGGCCAGGGTATGTGCTATCCTGTCTATGGGAAAGTGCATATAAAATATCCCTTGCTGCATTAGGAAAAATCTAGCGGGTTTCCTCAGTTGACTTCGAGTCAGAATTACCAAATGTTTGACATCCAATAGCCTATGATTAATTAATCAATGTGGACTAGTGGTGTCGTTAAACAAAACAAACTTTAAACTTTCTTTGTTTCAGGAGTATGAAGCTGTTATAGAAAGCGGACCCGGACTTGTTATCCCCTTACTTGAAGAGAATATTGCAGATGGTAGTGAGGTAATGTTATCTGGGCGGGACGTAGTCCAGTGGTAAAGCACTTGCTTGATGCGCTGTTGGTTTGAGATCGATCGATCCTCATCAGTGGGCCCATTGGGCTATTTCTCGTTCCAGCCAGTGCACGACAACTAGTATATCAAAGGCCGTGGTATGTGCTATCCTGTCTATGGGAAAGTGCATATAAAAGATCCCTTGCTGCTAATCGAAAAGAGCAGGTCATGAAATGGCGACAGCGGGTTTCCTCCCTCAATATCTGTGTGGTCCTTAACCATATGTCTGACACCATATAACCATAAATAAAATGTGTTGAGTGCGTCATTAAATAAAACATTTCCTCCCTTCCTCATGAGTAATTTTTAAATGTATCTGACGAGCGAAAGTGAGTTCGATATGTTTTTAAACAACAAGTTGTAAGACAAATGGTATCAAATGGACACGAATGTAGTATTCTATTTCTTACATATCCTCAAAAAAAAAAGTCAATTTAAACGTCTTTCCTGACTAAAACCTATTCAGAGACCATGCGCTTGTCGCCAACGTAAGAATCAAACCTCTAGGGGAGGGAAGACTTTTAAATTTTCAATGTTAAATTTCTATTTAAAATTTAAAATTATTAAATTTACAAACACAATATTTCCTAAATATATCTGTATTAGTTTCTTAAGACTGCCCCTCAAAATACTGATACTAAGTTTTAGAACTATCGACTCAAAACTCAGGAGAAGATATACTTTCAAATTTCAATTTCAATTTAAAATGTTTTTTAATAAAATTTCAAAAGTTCAGTATTTCAAAAAATATATTTTTATAAGTTCGTGAAGGATTCCCCAAAGGATCATTGTACCAAGTTTCAGAATAATTCAATCAACACTGTAGGAGAAGATAGACTTCAAAGAACAGGTTGACGGCCACACAAATCGGTATCAGAAAAAGAAAGAAATGTTTTAACGACGCACTCAACACATTTTATTTACGGTTATATGGCATCAGACATATGGTTAAGGACCACACAGATTTTGAGATGAAACCAGCTGTCGCCACTATATGGGCTACTCTTCCGATTAGCAGCAAGGGATCTTTTATTTGTGCTTCCCACAGGCAGGATAGCACAAACCATGGCCTTTGTTGAACCAGTTATGGATCACTGGTCGGTGCAAGTTGTTTACACCTACCCATTGAGCCTTGCGGAGCACTCATTCAGGGGTTTGGAGTCGGTATCTGGATTAAAAACCCATGCCTCGACTGGGATCCGAACCCAGTACCTACCAGCCTGTAGACCGATGGCCTACCACGACGCCACCGAGGCCGGTTGGTATCAGAAAAGGTCTTCCGACAAATATTATAGCAAAGCTAACCAATCCCCAAATTCAATGTCTGAAATGGCTTAAGTATGATTCAAATAAAATTAGTTTTCTTTTTGTTTTAACTCAACCTGGATGTGCAGTCTAGTGGTACTACTGTACTTAGTAGGCCTATGATTTCACACTTTCATGAATCTCATATTTTGGTTTGTAATGAAAGATTATAGATTATAAGATAGAATTAAAAAATATCTATCTTTACTTCAATTTTACCACTAGAGCTAACTGATTAATTAATCATCGGCTATTGGATGTCAAACATTTGGTAATTCTGACATACAGTCATCAGAGGAAACCTGCCATATTTTTTCATTAACAGCAAGGCATCTTTTATATGAACTTTCCCACAGACAGGACAGCCTTTGATATTTCTGTCACAGTAAAGTTACTGATCAATGGGACAGGAAAAATCCAATGGAACTGCCGAGGTTTCATCCTACAAACCGAAGCACCTTAGACGAGTGCTCTACTGACTTGTTTATCCCGAGATAGTCTATGATTTTGTTTGTTTTATTTAATGACACCACTTGAGCACACTGATTAATAAATCATCGGCTATTGGATGTCAAATATTTGGTAATTCTGACACGTAGTCATCAGAGGAAACCCACTACATTTTTTCTAATGCAGCAAGGGATCTTTTATATGCACTTTCCCATAGACAGGATAGCACATACCAGTCTTTGATATATAGCAGTCGTGGTGCACTGGATGGAACGAGAAATAGACCAATGGGCCCACTGATGAGGATCGATCTCAAACCAACAGTGCATCAAGCAAGCGCTTTACCACCGGGCTACGTCCCGCCCAGATAGTCTATGATAACATTATCTCACTACCATCTGCCATAGTCTCTTCAGGTAAGGGGCTATCCGGTCTGCTTTTCATATCAACCTGAAACAAAGAAAGTTTAAAGCTACGTCCCGCCCAGATAGTCTATGATAACATTACCTCACTATCATCTGCCATATCCTCTTTAAGTAAGGGGCGATCCGGTCCGCTTTCCATACCAGCTTCATACCCCTGAAACAAAGAAAGTTTAAAGTTTGTTTTGTTTAACGACAACACTAGTCCACATTGATTAATTAATCATAGGCTATTGGATGTCAAACATTTGGTAATTCTGACTCGAAGTCAACTGAGGAAACCTGCTAGATTTTTCCTAATGCAGCAAGGGATATTTTATATGCACTTTCACACAGACAGGAAAGCACATACCCCGGCCGTTGACCAGTTGTGGTGCACTGGTTGGAAGGAGAAAAAACCCAATCAGTTGAACAGGTCCACTGACGTTCGATCCTGCGATGGAAGCACCTCAGGCAACCACTCGAACAGACTGAGCTAAATCCCGCCCTCTAAAAAAAAAAAAATCAACCTCCACTGACAGAATTCAAACCACGGACTCTCAGTACGAGAGTCCAGCACTCTACCCACTGAGCTAATATTGAAATTCCCAATAGCTACTGCCAGTAGAAGCACTTTATACCAACATTACTACATATACATGAATACTACATGAACGGCTATTAGATATTGTTTATCTTATGAGTAGGGGCGTAAAGCGTTCACTTGATGTGCGGTCAGTCTGGATTCAATCCCCATCGGTGGGCCCATTGGGCTATTTCTCGATCTACTATGCGGAATCTGAGTCTTCAGTTGTTAGGTGATTTAAGTTTCTTTACAGCATCAGAACAAAACACCGAGTCACCTACCTTCACTTCTGTCTGTTGACCAGCATCAGAAACCAGGGGCTCGATGACCTGAAAGAAAACAACAACAAAATGAGACTGCCCGAGAATACTTGTACTAAGCTTCAGAACTATCCAATCCAAAGTTTACCCGAAGACAGACTTTACCATTTTCAATGTTAAATTTCTATTTAAAATATTTAAATTTAATAAAAATTCACAAATTCAAAATTTCCAAAATATCTCCCTATTAGTTTGTGAAGACTGTTCCAGAGAATCATAGTACCAAGTTTCAGAACTATCCAATCAAAACTCTAGGAGAGGGAAGACTTAAATCTTTAATGTTAAATTTCTATTTAAAATTATTAAATTATTAAATTTCCAAACACAATATTTCCTAAATATATCTGCATTAGTTTCTGAAGACTGTCCCTAAAAATACTTATACTAAGTTTTAGAACTATCCAACTCAACACTCAGGAGAAGATATACTTTCAAATTTCAATTTCAATTTAAAATGTTTTTTAATAAAATTTCAGAAGTTTAATATTTCAAAAAATATATCTCTATTAGTTTGTGAAGGATTCCCTAAAGGAACATTGTACCAAGTTTCAGAATAATTCAATCAAAACTGTAGGAGAAGATAGACTTCAAAGAAAAGGTTGACAGCCGGACAAATAGGTATCAGAAAAGGTCTGCTGAAAAATACTATAGCAAAGCCAACCAATTCCCAAATTCAATGTCTGAAAAGGGCTAAGTATGATTTATATAAAATGTATTTTGTTTTTGTTTTAACTCAGTCGGGACGTGCAGTCTAGTGGTACTATTGTACTTAGAATGCCTATGATATGGAATCTGACTCTTCAGTTGTTGAGGTGATTTACGTTTCTAAACAGCATCACAACAAAATACCGTGTTACCTACCTTCACTTCTGTCTGTTCACCAGCATCAGTCTTGATGGCCTGAAAGAAAACAACAACAAAATGAGACTGTCCCTGAGAATACTTGTACTAAGTTTCAGAATTATCCATCAAGTTTAGAAGACAGACTTTACAATGTTCAATGTTAAATTTCTATTTAAAATATTTAAATTTAATAAAAATTCACAAATTCGAAATTGCCAAAATATCTCAATCTGGACAGTCTAGTGGTACTATTGTAATCAGAATACCTATGATGTGGAATGTGACTCTTCAGTTGATTTATGTTTCTTAAAGGGATAATTAAGGCATTTGGCCTGGTATGCATATTCAACAATATATAATGCACATTATTGCTTAATATCGACAAGTATAATCGTATAGTTAATTAATAAAACTGTTAAATGTGACGGCTATTATATATAACGGGCGCAGCCATTTTGTACCATCCCAGTGAATACGCCCTCTGGCGAGCTGGTGGTTACGTAATACCTAACATGTCATGTCAGGAATTAGTCTTTGAACCGAAGAAACAAAACATACCTGATTTTTGTGGATGCATCGCAATGTTCTGTAATAATAGCTATCCCAGTAAGCCAACAATTATATATTATTTTTCAGTACAAAATAAACCAACATTGTCAGTGTTAAAATAACTGTATTATGTTTTGTATATAAATTAACCCATGTACTGAAGTAATAATCGGAATGTTTTCTTGGTTAATTGGTCTTTTCTTTCCGTGGCCTGTACCTGTGGTTCCTGATGGGCAGGTGTATATTTAGACGGTCCCCAGACACTGTCTAGACACACTAAAAAGACGTGCCTCTTTTAATAAGATCACAGGGTATTGTGTGATAACCACACAGATACCCGTCAAATCGTCCTGCTTTATTACTGTAAGTAATTCTGTAAAACCCTTGTAAGTAATTCTGTAAAACCCTTGATTAAGTAGACTTTCCCCATCTAAAATCACAAAACTGACCAATTACGTCGTCGAAAAGAAAAGTATCACTTGGGTATCGTGAGTGGTAGTTTTTGCTCGAATGTACCCTACCAATAGGCCTAATAATATGCATTTTTTCTTTGGATTTTTTAAAAAAGAAAAATACCATAACTCCATTTTGTTCTACTGATGCAAATTGAAATATATTTAGTTAAAATAGTTTATTATACCATCAAGTCATTTATGTTGTTTTACAAATCAGGTTGATGAAAGCGAAGCGCCTTGTCGTAAATTAGAGCGTTTGTTTACACTGTGCATAGAGGAGATGGACGGAGCTGACGTAACTTCGCCCCAAGCTATACCACCGGATGTCACAAAAACGAAACAAAATGGCTGCCCCCAGTTAGCAGGAATAATCATGGGTTTTTTAATAACTCTAAAATTACGTGTTTTTCATTTGTTAAAGGAAAGGACAATCAAGGCATTTGACCTGGTATGCATATTCAACGATATATAATGCACATTATTGCTTAATAGCAACAAGTATAATCGTATAGTTAATTAATAAAACGGTTAAATGTGACGGCTATTATATATAACGGGCACAGCCATTTTGTATCATCCCAGTGAATACGCCTTCTGGCGAGCTGGTGGTTACGTAATACCTAACGTGTCACGTCAGGAATTAATCTTTGAACTGAAGAAACAAAACATACCTGATTTTTGCGGATGCATCGCAGTATTCTGTAATAATAGTCATCCCAGGAAGCCAGCAACAATTATATATTATTTTTAATACAAAATAAACCACCATTGTCAGTGTTGAAATAACTGTATTGTTTTGTACATAAATTAACCCATGTACTGAAATAATAATCTGAGTGTTTTCGTAGTTAATTGGTCTTTTCTTTCCTTAGCCTGTACCTGTGGTTCCTGATTTACAGGTGTATGTTTAGACGGTTCCCAGACACTGTGTCTAGACACACTAAAAAGACGTGCCTCTTTTATTAAGATCACAGGGTATCCGCATGGACACCCCTCTAATCGTAATCGATCAGCCGTCCTGCTTTATTACTGTAAGTAATTCTGTAAAACCCTTGATTAAGTAGACTTTCCCCATTTAAAACAGTGCTTATGGTTTGACGCGAGCAATTGCTCTCGCTCGCGTGTGCTCGCGCAAAACTATTTCCGCGTGGGCGAAAAACTGCTCGCGTTATCACACGTAGACATCGCTAATCTATTTACTCCAAAAATACTGTGAACTGGCACCACGGAAAATTGAAAATAGCTACCGGTCTATAGAAATGTTTGACTTATTTCTATGTTTTGCAAGCTGTTTATTGATTGGTCAGCGAGACCCGAGAATGGGAGAATGTCGATAATTGGACTGAGTATAAAGGTCAAGGATTTGTTTCCTGATTTGCTCGATTTTACGAATGGCCCATATGCTGTCATTAGGATGTCTCACGCGATTCCGTTGTCAGCCGAGAGCCGCCCGTTGGTCATGTTCGATTTTCGGGTATTGTCGGAAATTGTTAACCTACGGACATTGACGACTGAGTATTGGATAACGTCAGTGTCGAAAAGTTGTATACGCGAATATATTTCGATTTACAATTTTCGAATCGATATGTCTAAAGAAATCCAAGGTAATTCTGTGCAATTAAGTACTTTTCTTAAGTGGTCCGTAGGTGATGTGATTTCTTGGAACAGCGAAACCCAAACGCGGACAGGAAATGGTCGTCAGGATTTCGTGCAAGTTGTGTGGAAAACACGTGGATAAAATAAAAAAGGACTCAAAAATCCGTGGCCAAATTCAAAAAGAGGTAGAAGTGTTTGCCACAGGAACGACAAATGTGAAGAAGCATGCTATTGACAGGCATTTGGGCAGTGCAGCACATCGTGTGGCTATAGATTACGAACATTTATTGGGTGATGAAGATTGTATAGTGGGCGATACTCCTATACTGTCAGCATCTACACCACGAAGCCAACCGGCAATTGACATTTCATTAAACCAAGCATCCAGAGACGCATACAAGGAATTATTAAAAACTGCATACCAAATAGCAGTTGATGGCTTGCCACTCCGTACGTTTACGTCATTTATTCAAGTTCAAAAAGAAAATGGTGTAGTTAATTTCGGGTAAGTCAGCCTGCAATATTATAGTGAAGTGTCCACTTTTCGTGCATTCAACAATTTCTACAAAACAATACAACACTAAATAAGACAGGTTTACTAACCTTACAAAATGACCATTTATCATTTATTTACAGCAGGATAATGAACTTTTAAAGTAGGATTTATAAATATGTTTTTAAAGTTATTTAACACTGTAGAAGAACTGTCATTTTAATATCCAACTGAATAATAAACAACCGATCTTGGATTTAATTTCATTAAAACAAATTCTACCAACTAATAAAATGAAGGAAAAATTATAACTAATTAACAAAATGTCAAGTTCATAAAAAAAAGAGTTAATTGTGGAAAAGGGCACGAGAAAACAACATGCACGAGAAGTGGACCTTAGACCATATTATTATTGTTATTATTATTATATCATAAATTATTAATAATTAAATGAGGTGGTGTTCTTCTTTTTTTTTGCAATTTTTTTTTTTGCATTATTATTATTTAGTTTTTTAAATTATAATATATTATAATCACATTGGTCCAAAGGAATTTATTTTATTGGTAATGTAATACTACTGTAAGTCTAATAGAAACAGCCGAATTACATGGATAGATTTGATGTGCTTTGCTTTACAACAGTTATGGTGCGTTGATGACACGTTATATCACATGTAGTTCCACTGATAAATTATTAATTCCACTATGTTTTACAAATATTTTTTTCTTGGATATTTAAACAACCTCACATTAAATTTAATCCCATACCCCATGAACACTTTTAATTTACTTTTCAACTCATGCCAAACTGATTTTTTAAAAACACCCTTAATGAAGGCTGGGATGGTCCTGGCGAATCACTAATATTATTATACATAATAAAATTTAAATATTACATGTAGACCTACCCTTTCCTCATGTGTTGAATTTATTGAAAGGCCCCCCCCCCCCCCCCCCCCCCCCCCCCCCACCCCCCCCCCCCCCCACCCCCCCCCCCCCCCCCCCCCCCCCCCCCCCCATTTTCTTCATGTTCCTTAATATTTATATATATTTTTCTATATTAGTAAAACAAATTAAAGAAAAAACAAGCAAGGCTACCAAAATATTTATTAACATTCTGATATTTAAAAAAAATAAAGTAAAACAAAACAAAAGATAGAAAAAAATAAACAAAACACCACAACAAACAAGCAAATAAATTTATTAATATCATCAAATACTTGATTTATATGTACACTAAGTTTTGGACATGGTTTCATTTTAGGCTGTGATTCCCCTCAGAAGGCTGTTGAATTTATAAACTATATTGCCAATCAACAGAGAATTGCCATTAATAAAATCCTGAGTTGCAGCATCTGCTTCTGTTTTGAGTGATGGTAGTCAGGCCAGGAAGACAGGATGTGAGGAGGAGTTGGTTTTCGTTCGAGTTGTTCACAAAGGCAAACCTGTATACTTCTGCATTGGACTGCAAGATATGGATACATATGGTGCAGCTAATGCGGAAAACCTGAAGCAGGCAATAGATGATGTTTTCATCAAGGCCATCAAGCTCTCTGAAGAACAATACTCAAATGCTCTAATCTCAGCAGCTGCAGATGGTGCCTCTGTAAATACTGGTATTTAAATTTAGTTATGTTATTATTAAAATAAATTGATTAAAAGAGATACTTGAAGTATCTTTGTTGAAAGTTCAACAACAACAACAACAACAACAACAGAATTGGAGCAAATTGATTAGATGGTCACTAGTTATTAGATGTGAAACAAGCCAGGGTGCAATTTGTTTGGTATTTCATTGCAATTTGCTACACAAATTTCAGAAATTGCTATGAAATTCTGAATGATTTAATACTAGTTGCTAATCAATTTTCTATGCATTACAACTTTTGCTAATCAAAATTTTATAAACAAAATGTACCCTGCAAACTATATTAGACATAACCACAGAAACATTGTAGAATGGAAAATTATTATGGTTTCCACAAGTATAGTTTGACATCAGGAACTTTAACTCTTTATGAAAACTTTAAGATCATGTGTGTATGTATGTTGGGTTTGGTTTTTTGTTGCATATAAAAATCTAATTATTTCAAACAATTGTACTTGCAGGGGTTTACTCAGGACTTCTTGCACGATTGTCACAAACACGACCATGGATGGTGAATATTCACTGCATTTCCCACAGGATTGAATTAGCAGTAAAAGATGCCATGCTTGATACCAAAAGAAGCAAAGCATTCTCTGATGTTCAGCAATTCATGATAACGTTGTACTACCTGTTCAAGAAATCTCCGAAGGTCAGCCGACATTTACATTCAACAGCAGAAGCATTGGATGTACAAGTGTACAAGGTGAAAAAAGTCCACGGTACCAGATTTGTCTGCCATCAGTTACTAGGACTACAGTCTCTGATAAATGATTGGGTTGTGCTTGCTCTATCTGTGGAGAACTCCTTGGCATCGAAAAACAAAACAACAACACAATTACCTGGTATCCTGCAGAAGTTGAGGAATGTCACCTTTCTTGTAACATGTTGCTACTTTAAGAATGTCCTAGATGCCATCACACCACTGTCTTTGTCCTTTCAAAGAGGGGACATCATGGCTTATGAAGTTCTGTACCAAGTGCAAAGAACGCAATCAAGAATACAAGATCTGATTGATGAGGAGGCCATATCTGTAAAAGGAATCTTATCATCCATTGGCAATGAATATGATGAAACAGAATTGACAATTAGCCGAAGTTTGCCAAAACAGGGACATACAAGGAGGAACATTGTTAACAGAGAATACAACAAGGTATCATACACAAACATGTTCAAACCAACTGGGGCCATTGAAGCTGTAAAAAGCATCAAGGAAAAAGTCTTGCCAGAACTGTTGAAATGTATGGTTACCAGATTTTCAAGCTTTGACGCAGATATCTATAGACATATGCAATGGTTAGATCCTGCAAATTGGGATGAAGATGATGTGACTGCAGAAGTCAAACCTCTTCTCCAGTTAGCATCACATTTCCAGGAAAGAAAAATGCATGAAATCGATTACTTTGCTGTCAAGAGGGAATGGAAGGATTTGAGAAATGCTGTGAAACATTTTTACATTAATCTGCAGATGAAACAGTTGTGGCAGAAAATTATGACCTACAGAAGAACTGATTTCCCCAACATCTGTAGATTGGTGGAAATAGTTTTCTGCAATGGCCCCAGCAACAGCACTGTGGAGGCTGGATTCAGCCACCTCACTGCCATGCTATCGGACAGACGTCTCTCTCTTAGCCACAAAACGATGGAAGACCTGTTACTGCTTAAAGTGAACCATCATATCTTCACTGACACCGAACAGGAGAAGATAATCATTTCAGCCTTGGATTCATTTCTTTCAACCAAAAAACGAAAGTTGAAGCTTGACAACACCCATCAAACAAAACAACCGTGCATGGATCTTGACATTGATGATGATATTGGAGTCCATTTTGGAGTTGAAGTTGAACAATTGGAAGATGATGACATGTTCATTGATAACACTGAAGACTGTGAGCTAGACTATTTTTCTGAGAGTGAGCCAGAGGAATGTTTTGAGGTTGAAACTGCAGAATAAATTTAAAAAAAACTAACAATAAAATATGCAGTGAAAACATATTTTCTTTATTTCAATGACTGTGTTAGTATTAAATGTATTATAAAAGGAACTTCGTTGTTTGCTGATGGTGCATCACATTAAATCTCTCAACAGACTTCTCCTCAATCTAGATATCTTGGATCTTTAGTAAGTACAATTATTTCACCTCTGTTTCACTTTTATTTTGCTATAAATCACATACCTTTAGTAACTTGATATTTCTTTTAATTATAGATAAATCTAACAACAGGGCATATATCTTTTTGTTTTTTTATATAATATACATACAGAGAGCAATTGCTCTCCATCATCATTTCAAGAGAGCAGTTTATTGCTCGCCATCAATTTTCAAACC
This sequence comes from Gigantopelta aegis, assembly GCF_016097555.1. NCBI lineage: Eukaryota > Metazoa > Mollusca > Gastropoda > Neomphalida > Peltospiridae > Gigantopelta > Gigantopelta aegis. Next base: position 8,025,598 of record NC_054711.1, read on the forward strand.
ATAAGCACTGTTTAAAATCACAAAACTGACCAATTACGTAGTCCAAAAGAAATGAAAATTATCACTTGGGTATCGTGAGTGGTCGTTTTTACTCAAACGTAGCATACCAATAGACCTAATAATATGTGGGTTTTTTCTTTGGATTTTTTAAAAAAGAAAAATACTATAACTACATTTCATTCTATTGATGCAAATTGAAATATATTTAGTTAAATAGTTTATTATACTATCAAGTCATTTATGTTGTTTTACAAGTCAGGTTGATGAAAGTGAAGCGCCTTGTCGTAAATTAGAGTGTTTGTTTACACTGTGCATAGACCAGATGGATGGAGCTGATGTCACTTCGCCCCAAGCTATACCACCGGACGTCAAAAAAACGAAACAAAATGGCTGCCCCCAGTTAGCAGGAATAATCATGTTTTTTTATTAACACTAAAATTACGCGTTTTTCATTTGTTATGGTGTCAGTATGTGTTGGTGGTCCGAGTATGCATCTTTCCAACACATAAATCTCTTGTTTGAGTTTACTCTACCTTTAAAGTGTCAGTATGTGTTGGTGGTCCGGGTATGCATCTTTCCAACACATAAGGCTCTTGTTTGAGTTGACCCTACCTTTAACAGAATCAGAACAAAACACCGAGTCACCTACCTTCACTTCCGTCAGTTCAGCATCAGAAACCAGGATGTCGATGATCTGAAAGAAATCAACAACAACAAAATGTCAAAATTAGAACAATTAGAACAATTAACTCTCCTGTGCAAAGCCAGAACCTAGTAACTCATTTTTTATATCAAACTTGAGTTGATATTATTTTTGGAGTTACTAGGTATATGACGTTCCTTTAGTGTATTGTGTATGGCAATATTTTCCTTCATTACGAAGTTATTACCATGGCAAAACCTAGCAACTCCACCATTGTTCTAGGATGCCACAGTAAAACCTAGTATCTCAACCAACCAATCAGATGCCAGCTTTGAAGCCCAAAACAAGATGGCTGCGCCCATGAAAGTGGTAACATTTCAGTAAATAAATCGTTTACCAGTGTCTTTATTACGGGATAATCACAATAAAGTATGGCCTGGACAAGTAGATTAAAGCAATTTTTTGTCATGGCCCTGAAAAACGTTAGGTGAGTAAGCAAATACTATAACATGTAGGAGAAAATGACCAAATCAACTCAGTTTATTCTCCCGTGCAAAGCCAGAACCTAGTAACTCACGTTTTGCTTGTTTTGAGAAAACCAAAGAGAACATCATTTGTGAATATTAAAATCTATTCTATTCATGGAGATGTACTTACTGCTTTATATATATCCACGAAGATCCACAATTCTCACCAATAATTAATCGGACTTAATTACCATTATTTTGTGGGGTTTATAAACCACTTGACCACTTTTCAACTAGTCTATTGTAGATTTCAAAACTGTTACTATTACATGCACTGTTCATTGATTCTGTAGTAAGAAAGTATGGCCTAGTAAGAAAGTTAAACATTAAATCATTATTATATGTCATTAAATTTGATTGTACTAGATACATCGGTCGTTAAAACAGCACTCCAATTCATCAGACAAGGGCATTTTCTTACAGATCTCAATGCCTTATTGAAGCTATGTCATATTTTCCTGCCATTTGTACACACATTTATTGGAAAATAAATTAGTAATTTTCATACTAGGTTTTGCCTTGGTAATATATATGAAGTTCTTTAGCATTTGCTATGCCAAAACCTAGTAACTCATTTTCCCGCCAAATAATGGTAAATAAGTCTGATTAATTATTGGTGAGAATTGTGAACCTTAGTGGATATATATAAAACAGTAAGTACATCTCCATGAATAGAATAGATTTTTATATTCGCAAATGATGTTCTCTTTGGTTTTCTCAAAACAAGCAAAAAGTGAGTTACTAGGTTCTGGCTTTGCACGGGAGAACTGGTACATTTATTTGTTGTTGTCTGTTGTGAATGAAATAGGTCTTCATTAAAAAATAATTAAACATTGATAGGAGATTTTTTCAAAGTATTCTTTGATGATTACATACATGTATATAGAGGATATTTCATGTTTTTTGTCAAATATGATTTATATCTCATCGAGTGAAGTTTGCAATCATATCTCACGAGTTGCGCTTGTGCGACGAGTGTGATGTGATTGCAAACTACACGAGATGAGATATAAATGATATTTGACAAAAAACATGAAATTTTCTATTTATTATACAACTTTTGGCAATTTACCTTTATTTTTAAAATGCCAGCAGCAAAATAGTTCCGGCTTTCTTACAGTGAAGATAACACTTTCTACAGTGACGATAACACATTTTAGAGTGAAATCTTCACTCTAAAATGTGTTATCATCACTGAGTGATTGATAACACTTTTATTTCACTGATATTTCACTAAATGTTATATAATAAATGTTGACCTTTGTAATATTTAAATAACCCAGTCTTTGGAAATTAAGTGTTATTGCTATTACCAAGAAGAGCCCCCACAAGTCCAAAATATTAGACTTGAGTACTCAAGGGTCAAACTCAACCGGACGCTAGCATCCGACACTAGATGATAACTAATAAAAGTATAATAGCATTATTCATCTTAATTCCAGCACTGATTCTCGCTCCAGCCAGTGTACCATGACTGGTACACCAAAGGCTGTGGTATGTGCTATCATGTCTATGAGATGGTGTTACTAAGTCCTGTGAATGGACCCCAGTACTCGTGGAGACCCTGTTACTAAGTCCTGTGAATGGACCCGAGTACTCGTGGAGACCCTGTTACTAAGTCCTGTGAATGGACCCCAGTACTCGTGGAGACCCTGTTACTAAGTCCTGTGAACGGACCCCAGTACTCGTGGAGACCCTATTACTAAGTCCTGTGAATGGACCCCAGTACTCATGGAGACCCTATTACCAAGTCCTGTGAACGGCCCCGAGTATTTGTGGAGACCCTATTACTAAGTCCTGAGAATGGACCCGAGTATTTGTGGAGACCCTGTTACTAAGTCCTGTGAATGGACCCGAGTACTCATGGAGACCCTGTTACTAAGTCCTGTGAATGGATCCCAGTATTCGTGGAGACCCTATTACTAAGTCCTGTGAATGGATCCAGTACTCGTGGAGACCCTATTACTAAGTCCTGTGAACGGACCCGAGTATTCGTGGATACCCTATTACTAAGTCCTGTGAATTGACCCGAGTACTCGTGCAGACCCTGTTATTAAGTCCTGTGAATTGACCCGAGTACTCGTGCAGACCCTGTTACTAAGTCATGTGAATGGACCAGAGTACTCGTGGAGACCCTGTTACTAAGTCCTGTGAATTGACCCCAGTACTCGTGGAGACCCTCTTACTAAGTCCTGTGAATGGACCAGAGTACTCGTGGAGACCCTGTTACTAAGTCCTGTGAATGGACCCCAGTACTCGTGGAGACCCTGTTACTAAGTCCTGTGAACGGACCCCAGTACTCGTGGAGACCCTGTTACTAAGTCTTGTGAATGGACCCGAGTACTTGTGGAGACCCTGTTACTAAGTCTTGTGAATGGACCCGAGTACTTGTGGAGACCCTGTTACTAAGTCCTGTGAATGGATCCCAGTACTCGTGGAGACCCTATTACTAAGTCCTGTGAATGGATCCAGTACTCATGGAGACCCTGTTACTAAGTCCTGTGAACAGACCCGAGTATTCGTGGAGACCCTGTTACTAAGTCCTGTGAATGGACCCCAGTACTCGTGGAGACCCTGTTACTAAGTCCTGTGAACGGACCCGGGTACTCGTGGAGACCCTGTTACTAAGTCCTGTGAATGGACCCGAGTACTCGTGGAGACCCTATTACTAAGTCCTGTGAATGGACCCGAGTACTCGTGGAGACCCTATTACTAAGTCCTGTGAATGGACCCGAGTACTCGTGGAGACCCTATTACTAAGTCCTGTGAATGGACCCGAGTACTCGTGGAGACCCTATTACTAAGTCCTGTGAATGGACCCGAGTACTCGTGGAGACCCTATTACTAAGTCCTGTGAATGGACCCCAGTACTAAGTCCTGTGAATGGACCCCAGTACTCGTGGAGACCCTATTACTAAGTCCTGTGAATGGACCCCAGTACTCGTGGAGACCCTATTACTAAGTCCTGTGAATGGACCCCAGTACTCGTGGAGACCCTGTTACTAAGTCCTGTGAATGGACCCCAGTACTCGTGGAGACCCTGTTACCAAGTCCTGTAAACGGACCCGAGTACTCGTGGAGACCCTATTACCAAGTCCTGTGAACGGCCCCGAGTATTTGTGGAGACCCTGTTACTAAGTCCTGAGAATGGACCCGAGTATTTGTGGAGACCCTGTTACTAAGTCCTGTGAACGGACCCCAGTACTCGTGGAGACCCTGTTACTAAGTCCTGTGAACGGACCCGGGTACTCGTGGAGACCCTTTTACTAAGTCCTGTGAACGGACCCGAGTACTCGTGGAGACCCTATTACTAAGTCCTGTGAACGGACCCGAGTACTCGTGGAGACCCTGTTACTAAGTCCTGTGAATGGACCCGAGTACTCGTGGAGACCCTATTACCAAGTCCTGTGAACGGCCCCGAGTATTTGTGGAGACCCTATTACTAAGTCCTGAGAATGGACCCGAGTATTTGTGGAGACCCTGTTACTAAGTCCTGTGAATGGACCCGAGTACTCATGGAGACCCTGTTACTAAGTCCTGTGAATGGATCCCAGTATTCGTGGAGACCCTATTACTAAGTCCTGTGAATGGATCCAGTACTCGTGGAGACCCTATTACTAAGTCCTGTGAACGGACCCGAGTATTCGTGGATACCCTATTACTAAGTCCTGTGAATTGACCCGAGTACTCGTGCAGACCCTGTTATTAAGTCCTGTGAATTGACCCGAGTACTCGTGCAGACCCTGTTACTAAGTCATGTGAATGGACCAGAGTACTCGTGGAGACCCTGTTACTAAGTCCTGTGAATTGACCCCAGTACTCGTGGAGACCCTCTTACTAAGTCCTGTGAATGGACCAGAGTACTCGTGGAGACCCTGTTACTAAGTCCTGTGAATGGACCCCAGTACTCGTGGAGACCCTGTTACTAAGTCCTGTGAACGGACCCCAGTACTCGTCGAGACCCTGTTACTAAGTCTTGTGAATGGACCCGAGTACTTGTGGAGACCCTGTTACTAAGTCTTGTGAATGGACCCGAGTACTTGTGGAGACCCTGTTACTAAGTCCTGTGAATGGATCCCAGTACTCGTGGAGACCCTATTACTAAGTCCTGTGAATGGATCCAGTACTCATGGAGACCCTGTTACTAAGTCCTGTGAACAGACCCGAGTATTCGTGGAGACCCTGTTACTAAGTCCTGTGAATGGACCCCAGTACTCGTGGAGACCCTGTTACTAAGTCCTGTGAACGGACCCCAGTACTCGTGGAGACCCTGTTACTAAGTCCTGTGAACGGACCCGGGTACTCGTGGAGACCCTGTTACTAAGTCCTGTGAATGGACCCGAGTACTCGTGGAGACCCTATTACTAAGTCCTGTGAATGGACCCGAGTACTCGTGGAGACCCTATTACTAAGTCCTGTGAATGGACCCGAGTACTCGTGGAGACCCTATTACTAAGTCCTGTGAATGGACCCGAGTACTCGTGGAGACCCTATTACTAAGTCCTGTGAATGGACCCCAGTACTAAGTCCTGTGAATGGACCCCAGTACTCGTGGAGACCCTATTACTAAGTCCTGTGAATGGACCCCAGTACTCGTGGAGACCCTATTACTAAGTCCTGTGAATGGACCCCAGTACTCGTGGAGACCCTGTTACTAAGTCCTGTGAATGGACCCCAGTACTCGTGGAGACCCTGTTACCAAGTCCTGTAAACGGACCCGAGTACTCGTGGAGACCCTATTACCAAGTCCTGTGAACGGCCCCGAGTATTTGTGGAGACCCTGTTACTAAGTCCTGAGAATGGACCCGAGTATTTGTGGAGACCCTGTTACTAAGTCCTGTGAACGGACCCCAGTACTCGTGGAGACCCTGTTACTAAGTCCTGTGAACGGACCCGGGTACTCGTGGAGACCCTTTTACTAAGTCCTGTGAACGGACCCGAGTACTCGTGGAGACCCTATTACTAAGTCCTGTGAATGGACCCGAGTACTCGTGGAGACCCTGTTACTAAGTCCTGTGAATGGACCCGAGTACTCGTGGAGACCCTATTACTAAGTCCTGTGAATGGACCCGAGTACTCGTGGAGACCCTATTACTAAGTCCTGTGAATGGACCCGAGTACTCGTGGAGACCCTATTACTAAGTCCTGTGAATGGACCCGAGTACTCGTGGAGACCCTATTACTAAGTCCTGTGAATGGACCCCAGTACTAAGTCCTGTGAATGGACCCGAGTACTCGTGGAGACCCTATTACTAAGTCCTGTGAATGGACCCCAGTACTCATGGAGACCCTATTACTAAGTCCTGTGAATGGACCCCAGTACTAAGTCCTGTGAATGGACCCCAGTACTCGTGGAGACCCTATTACTAAGTCCTGTGAATGGACCCCAGTACTCGTGGAGACCCTATTACTAAGTCCTGTGAATGGACCCCAGTACTCGTGGAGACCCTGTTACTAAGTCCTGTGAATGGACCCCAGTACTCGTGGAGACCCTATTACTAAGTCCTGTGAATGGACCCTCGTGGAGACCCTGTTACTAAGTCCTGTGAATGGACCCCAGTACTCGTGGAGACCCTATTACTAAGTCCTGTGAATGGACCCCAGTATTTGTGGAGACCCTATTACTAAGTCCTGTGAATGGACCCCAGTACTAAGTCCTGTGAATGGACCCGAGTACTCGTGGAGACCCTATTACTAAGTCCTGTGAATGGACCCCAGTACTCATGGAGACCCTATTACTAAGTCCTGTGAATGGACCCCAGTACTAAGTCCTGTGAATGGACCCCAGTACTCGTGGAGACCCTATTACTAAGTCCTGTGAATGGACCCCAGTACTCGTGGAGACCCTATTACTAAGTCCTGTGAATGGACCCCAGTACTCGTGGAGACCCTGTTACTAAGTCCTGTGAATGGACCCGAGTACTCGTGGAGACCCTGTTACTAAGTCCTGTGAATGGACCCCAGTACTCGTGGAGACCCTGTTACTAAGTCCTGTGAACGGACCCCAGTACTCGTGGAGACCCTATTACTAAGTCCTGTGAATGGACCCCAGTACTCATGGAGACCCTATTACCAAGTCCTGTGAACGGCCCCGAGTATTTGTGGAGACCCTATTACTAAGTCCTGAGAATGGACCCGAGTATTTGTGGAGACCCTGTTACTAAGTCCTGTGAATGGACCCGAGTACTCATGGAGACCCTGTTACTAAGTCCTGTGAATGGATCCCAGTATTCGTGGAGACCCTATTACTAAGTCCTGTGAATGGATCCAGTACTCGTGGAGACCCTATTACTAAGTCCTGTGAACGGACCCGAGTATTCGTGGATACCCTATTACTAAGTCCTGTGAATTGACCCGAGTACTCGTGCAGACCCTGTTATTAAGTCCTGTGAATTGACCCGAGTACTCGTGCAGACCCTGTTACTAAGTCATGTGAATGGACCAGAGTACTCGTGGAGACCCTGTTACTAAGTCCTGTGAATTGACCCCAGTACTCGTGGAGACCCTCTTACTAAGTCCTGTGAATGGACCAGAGTACTCGTGGAGACCCTGTTACTAAGTCCTGTGAATGGACCCCAGTACTCGTGGAGACCCTGTTACTAAGTCCTGTGAACGGACCCCAGTACTCGTGGAGACCCTGTTACTAAGTCTTGTGAATGGACCCGAGTACTTGTGGAGACCCTGTTACTAAGTCTTGTGAATGGACCCGAGTACTTGTGGAGACCCTGTTACTAAGTCCTGTGAATGGATCCCAGTACTCGTGGAGACCCTATTACTAAGTCCTGTGAATGGATCCAGTACTCATGGAGACCCTGTTACTAAGTCCTGTGAACAGACCCGAGTATTCGTGGAGACCCTGTTACTAAGTCCTGTGAATGGACCCAAGTACTCGTGGAGACCCTGTTACTAAGTCCTGTGAACGGACCCCAGTACTCGTGGAGACCCTGTTACTAAGTCCTGTGAACGGACCCGGGTACTCGTGGAGACCCTGTTACTAAGTCCTGTGAATGGACCCGAGTACTCGTGGAGACCCTATTACTAAGTCCTGTGAATGGACCCGAGTACTCGTGGAGACCCTATTACTAAGTCCTGTGAATGGACCCGAGTACTCGTGGAGACCCTATTACTAAGTCCTGTGAATGGACCCGAGTACTCGTGGAGACCCTATTACTAAGTCCTGTGAATGGACCCGAGTACTCGTGGAGACCCTATTACTAAGTCCTGTGAATGGACCCCAGTACTAAGTCCTGTGAATGGACCCCAGTACTCGTGGAGACCCTATTACTAAGTCCTGTGAATGGACCCCAGTACTCGTGGAGACCCTATTACTAAGTCCTGTGAATGGACCCCAGTACTCGTGGAGACCCTGTTACTAAGTCCTGTGAATGGACCCCAGTACTCGTGGAGACCCTGTTACCAAGTCCTGTAAACGGACCCGAGTACTCGTGGAGACCCTATTACCAAGTCCTGTGAACGGCCCCGAGTATTTGTGGAGACCCTGTTACTAAATCCTGAGAATGGACCCGAGTATTTGTGGAGACCCTGTTACTAAGTCCTGTGAACGGACCCCAGTACTCGTGGAGACCCTGTTACTAAGTCCTGTGAACGGACCCGGGTACTCGTGGAGACCCTTTTACTAAGTCCTGTGAACGGACCCGAGTACTCGTGGAGACCCTATTACTAAGTCCTGTGAATGGACCCGAGTACTCGTGGAGACCCTGTTACTAAGTCCTGTGAATGGACCCGAGTACTCGTGGAGACCCTATTACTAAGTCCTGTGAATGGACCCGAGTACTCGTGGAGACCCTATTACTAAGTCCTGTGAATGGACCCCAGTACTAAGTCCTGTGAATGGACCCCAGTACTCGTGGAGACCCTATTACTAAGTCCTGTGAATGGACCCCAGTACTCGTGGAGACCCTATTACTAAGTCCTGTGAATGGACCCCAGTACTCGTGGAGACCCTGTTACTAAGTCCTGTGAATGGACCCCAGTACTCGTGGAGACCCTGTTACCAAGTCCTGTAAACGGACCCGAGTACTCGTGGAGACCCTATTACCAAGTCCTGTGAACGGCCCCGAGTATTTGTGGAGACCCTGTTACTAAGTCCTGAGAATGGACCCGAGTATTTGTGGAGACCCTGTTACTAAGTCCTGTGAACGGACCCCAGTACTCGTGGAGACCCTGTTACTAAGTCCTGTGAACGGACCCGGGTACTCGTGGAGACCCTTTTACTAAGTCCTGTGAACGGACCCGAGTACTCGTGGAGACCCTATTACTAAGTCCTGTGAATGGACCCGAGTACTCGTGGAGACCCTGTTACTAAGTCCTGTGAATGGACCCGAGTACTCGTGGAGACCCTATTACTAAGTCCTGTGAATGGACCCGAGTACTCGTGGAGACCCTATTACTAAGTCCTGTGAATGGACCCGAGTACTCGTGGAGACCCTATTACTAAGTCCTGTGAATGGACCCGAGTACTCGTGGAGACCCTATTACTAAGTCCTGTGAATGGACCCCAGTACTAAGTCCTGTGAATGGACCCGAGTACTCGTGGAGACCCTATTACTAAGTCCTGTGAATGGACCCCAGTACTCATGGAGACCCTATTACTAAGTCCTGTGAATGGACCCCAGTACTAAGTCCTGTGAATGGACCCCAGTACTCGTGGAGACCCTGTTACTAAGTCCTGTGAATGGACCCCAGTACTCGTGGAGACCCTATTACTAAGTCCTGTGAATGGACCCTCGTGGAGACCCTGTTACTAAGTCCTGTGAATGGACCCCAGTACTCGTGGAGACCCTATTACTAAGTCCTGTGAATGGACCCCAGTATTTGTGGAGACCCTATTACTAAGTCCTGTGAATGGACCCCAGTACTAAGTCCTGTGAATGGACCCGAGTACTCGTGGAGACCCTATTACTAAGTCCTGTGAATGGACCCCAGTACTCATGGAGACCCTATTACTAAGTCCTGTGAATGGACCCCAGTACTAAGTCCTGTGAATGGACCCCAGTACTCGTGGAGACCCTATTACTAAGTCCTGTGAATGGACCCCAGTACTCGTGGAGACCCTATTACTAAGTCCTGTGAATGGACCCCAGTACTCGTGGAGACCCTGTTACTAAGTCCTGTGAATGGACCCCAGTACTCGTGGAGACCCTATTACTAAGTCCTGTGAATGGACCCCAGTATTTGTGGAGACCCTGTTACTAAGTCCTGTGAATGGACCCCAGTACTCGTGGAGACCCTATTACTAAGTCCTGTGAATGGACCCCAGTATTTGTGGAGACCCTATTACTAAGTCCTGTGAATGGACCCCAGTACTTGTGGAGACCCTATTCCTAAGTCACAGCGAGTGAGGTGGGGGCGGGACGTAGCCCAGTGGTAAAATGCTTTCCTTATGCGTAGTCGGTTTAGGATTGATTCCCATCGGTGGGCCCATTGGGCTATTTCTCATCCCAGCCAGTGCACCACGACTGGTATATTGAAGGCCGCGGTATGCGATATTCGGTCTGTAAAATGATGGACATAAAAGATCCCTTGCTACTAATGGAAAAATGTAGCGGGCTTCCTCTCTAAGACTGTATGTCAAAACTGCCAAATGTTTGACATCCAATAGCTGATGTTTAATAATTGATGTGCTCTAGTGGTGTCGTTAAACAAAACAAAGTTTAAACGTTTTGCACGGAGGACTAAATGGTGGTGTGCGACCTATAGTCTTTGTTAAAACTTTACTAGAGCACATTGATTACCAGTATTTGACCGAAAGTAAGCCCAGGGGTCCAAGACAACTCATTATGAGCTTAGTATGCGGTGGACTTATTCCCAGACATGGGGACAATTGTGTTTAAAATAAATAAATAAAAAACATGTTTTTTAAATGAACCAGGAAGAGAAAAAAAAATATTCAGTTCTACAACTACATGTACCATAGTGTTCAATTTGTTATTAATTAATGAAATTTTTATTTATTTTTTATTAGTAGTGTCTATTTATCGAAAACATACAAAAAATTAACAGTTTTACCTCCTATATATGTACGTTACAATTACTTACAAATGAGGAAACTAATCATCGGCTATTGGATGTCAAACATCTGATAATTCTGATATATACTGTATATCGCTGTGTATCAGCCGACTTTTCAAGCCTCTAAATACCATCATGAGAAGAGGGGTCATCCAATACATGGAGTCAACAAAAAATGTCAAAGAAAATACAACAAAATATTGGCGTGTACGGAAATACGATACTAACGAAAACTTGTCGGTCATTCTAGGCTTCAAAACCGTACCATTCCTTTACTCAACAGTATTTTTAACAGCCTCTATTAGGTCCCATACCAGTGTCCATTTGATACATACAATAAAAGTTATATTTTATTTGAGAAATGAAATGAAATTTATTTTATTTTAATAGTGTCGACAATTTCCGACAAAAGCCACCGACAAGTAGTACCAGTATTTGGCACCAAATGTGTCATGTGATCGAAACGGTTATTAAGTCCTTTTATAACCACTAATCAGAATTGATGATTTTCACTTACTGTCATTGTTGATTTTGCAATTCCTGATAAATTATTAGAAACTATGTTTTATTAGACATACCACCGAAAACATAAGAGGTAATGTTCATCATTGCATTTATCAATCGTGGGTGTGAAATAATATTTACACTGACATATAAAAGTGAAACTACATCTATCAGCTAGTGATGTCCATGCGATCGATTCAATTGAAAAAGGTCAAACTAAAAGAACAGAACAATGTTATCTCACATTAGGGGATATATATTTTTTTAAACTTTATTCTTTTTTGGTTATCTTGAAATCTTCATTAAAATATTTGTTTGTACATTGTACTTTGATCAGTTCACCAAAATAAATTCCCACGATTGACTGTTGCATGAGACCGACATTATCTCGATCGGATATATCTATATTTTTGCCCGTTTCAGCTATATAAAAGTTGAGTTGGCTTATACATAATACCAACCTTTTTGTACCTGATATTAAAGGGTTGGCTTATTCACAGTCAGCTAATACAGAGTGATATAAAGTTTGTTTTATTTAACGACACCACTAGAGCACATTGATTAATTAATCATCGGTTATTGGATGTCAAACATTTGATAATTCTGACACGTAGTCTTCATTTAAAATTTGTTTTATTTAACGACACTACTAGAGCTCAATGATTAATTAATCATCGGCTATTGGATGTCAAACATTTGGTAATTCTGACATATAGTCTTCATTTAAAATTTGTTTTATTTAACGACACTACTAGAGCTCAATTATTAATTAATCATCGGCTATTGGATGTTAAACATTTGAAGGAAATCTGCCATATTTTTTCCATTAACAGCAAGGCATCTTTTATGATGAATTTTCAACAGACAGGACAGAACATAGCCTTTGATATATCTGTCACAATAAACTGACTGATCATTGGGACAGGAAAAATCCAATAGAACCGCCGAGGTTTGATCTTACAAACTGAATCACCTCAAGCTCTACTGACTTGTTTACCCAAAATAGTCTCTGATTTTGTTTTTTTTATTTAACGACACCACTGGAGCACACTGATTAATTAATCATCGGCTATTATATGTCAAATATTTGGTCATTCTGACACGATGTCATCAGAGGAAACCCGCTACACTTTTTTCTAATGCAGCAAGGGATCTTTTATATGCACTTTCCCATAGACAGGATAGCACATACCACGGGCTTTGATATATAGCAGTCGTGGTGCACTGGCTGAAACGAGAAATAGCCCAATGGGCCCACTGACAGGGATCGATCCCAAACTGACAGTGCATCAAGCAAGTGCTTTACCACTTGGCTACGTCCAGCCCAAATCGTCTATGACAAGATTACCTCACTATCACCTGCGATATCCTCTTCAGGTACCGGTCTGCTTTCTATAACAACATTACCTCACTATCACCTGCGATATCCTCTTCAGGTACCGGTCTGCTTTCTATAACAACATTACCTCACTATCACCTGCGATATCCTCTTCAGGTACCGGTCTGCTTTCTATAACACCTTCATACTCCTGAAACAAAGAAAGTTTAAACCTTGGTTTGTTTAACGACACCACTAGAGCACGTTGATTAATTAATCATCGGCTATTGGATGTCAAACATTTGGTAATTCTGACTGAGTCAACATAGGAAACCCGCTACATTTTTCCTAATGCATCAAGGGATTTTTTTTTATGGGCTTTCCCATAGACAGGAAAGCACATACTCCCTCACTCTATCTCACACTCCCTGTCTCTCTCTATCTCACACTCCCTCTCTCTATTGCACACTCCTTCTCTCAATCTCACACTCCATATCTCTCTATCTCACACTCCATCTCTCTCTCTCTCTCACATTCCCTGTATCTTTCTATCTCACACTCTCTCTATTGCACACTCCTCTATCTCACACTCCCCGTCTCTCTCTATCTCACACTCCCCGTCTCTATCTCACACTCCATATCTCTCTCCCTCTCACATTCCCTGTATCTTTCTGTCACACACCCTCTCTCTCTCTCTATTGTACACTCCCTCTCTCTATCTCACACTCCAGTTTGACTACTTCCATGTTTGACTATTTTTCAGTTTGACTACTTCTCAGTTCGACTACTTCCCAGTTTGACTACTGGTAAAAAAAAAAGGCTGAGTAAACACACCTCTATGACAGTGAACTGCACTTATGCATAGATTAACAAATAATTGTATATTTTAAAATGTCTGTATATTTCATAATAAACATGAAACTATCTAATGTATATTTTAAAATGTCTGTGTATGTTTTACACCCTTCTATGAAGTTACAAACTCAGCCCTCTCAAGTCCAGCCATTGCGAAATGTAGGTGTGTTTATTCAGCCTAATTTTTATCAGTAGTCAAACTGGGGATAATGGGAGTGAACCCATCTAGCTTTATTTTAAAAAAAATGTTGTTTTAAGATGAACACATGCAAGCTTTCTGCCAGAAAGTAATTTGAGTGTATGTAACAAAAACAAAACAGATCCTAAGTGCCCCATCTAGGTGATTATAGATTTGACATATTTCAAAATTGAAATTTCACGTACTTTGCCAAATATTAAAAAGCAGTTCTTTTACTATAGTCTTTATACAAAAAAATATGTCTCATTAATTTTCTAAATTTTAGGGTTTCAGGGAACAATATTTCAAAATCTTAGGTAACCAGAAGTCAGTTCACGTAAGTTTTACTTAGGTAACCGATTGTTCAGTTATGTGAATATATTTCTCGTAACCTATAAGTTAGGCCTACCTAATCCTAAAACACGTGAACTACGGTTCTGTGCTACTTGGTGGTTCAAATGTATTAAAAAACATAAACTGATTTTCAATTTTACTTCTGATAGGGTACTTTTAATTTTATAAATTAATTGTTCACCACATAACCAATTAGCGGTTCATGTTATTTTAAAGTTGCGTAACCGACACACGAACAGGGGCCTAATTCACAAAGCTCTCTTAGGCTCTGCTAGAAAACAAAGCATCCTCTTTGCAGGTCTTTAAGCATTCTACTGCGAGGTCGCAAAGTTGCGAGAGTTTAGTGAATTAGGCCCCAGAACAACAAATATTGTGCTCAGGGGTTTGTAATTTTACCCTCTGGCAGAAACCCTGACTTGAATGTTTAATACCTTGTCATTTAAAACCTTGACACTAGACTCGTTACCTAACTGTACAAATCCATAGTTGTTGATATTAACAATCATTGGTTGCTGATCTGAAACACACAAAAACAGATTTAAACACCAAATACAGGGAGAAAAATTGTTCAGTATATTGTTTGTTTTGTTTAACAACACCACTAGAGCACATTGATTAATTAATCGTTGGCTACTGGATGTCAAATATTTGATAATTCTGACCCAATGGGTCCACCGATGTAGATCGATCCCAGACTGACCGTGCATAAAGCGAGCACTTTACCACTGGGCTATATCCCACCCCCTTGAAAAAGAAAAAAAACCCCTTATAAACCTTGGATATATCGAGCTTCGTGGTCTAGTGGATAAGCTGCTGGATAACCAAGCTGACAACAGTTGGTTCAAATACCCGTCAAAGCTGGCTCACACTTTCATTCATCTTTCTCATCTGTTTCGACCCTTTCTGTTAGTTTTCTCCGACTCTGTCTTCTGAGCTATCCACACCATCTGTCTCAACTTCCTCTATGGGTGCAGTCTCGGTGTATTTCCCTGCACCCATCTGCCATCCTCTGCCACTAATAAAGCTGGTCTGATCCACGGCACTAACTAATGACCGCCGGTAGTAGGGGTGTATATAGTAGGTGGTTACAAGTGCCTCTTAACAATGCCAGAAGTAACTACTGAACACTCCCCGTAGTGGTCAGACTAAGCCCACAGCTACAAAACTGATGGGGAATGACAGGTGTGTGGCACGGATAGCCACAAGAGACAAGCACCTGTCACAGTTGGAGAGACAAGGACTTGGATGTAGAGGTGGACAGTTAAAGAAGTTGAAAGATAGGAGAAATTAACAGATTGTGAAGACATTTGATGAAATTCAAAGGAGAGAAAGGAAAGGGGCAGTGGGATAATAATAATAATAAAAATAATAATAAATAAACCTTGGATAGTTGGATGATCTTGTGCTTGTTTTCTTTTCCGCGGTGGTGTTGTATTTTCTGTGTTGTCTGAATCTACAATGTAACCTTTTGTAGGGCCATTGACATCCACAGCCAGCTTTGGTGTGTTAGATGGATCATCACTTGTTGAGTTCACACCTTTCAGCAACGTTTCTTCTACAAACAAACAACACATTTTTAAAACAATCTTCCATATTTATATTTCTCTCCTACCAGAACAATATTGTGTGTGTGTGTGTGTGTGTGTGTGTTTCTGTCTGTCTGTCTGTCTGTCTGCCTGCCTGCCTGCCTGTCTGTCTCGCTAAAGCTCGTTCCAACGATTGATTGTCTTGAGACTTGTGTCAGAAAAAGCATCTACAAAAGGACAAGTGCCAGAAACTATTATTCCATATTTTACTGAGAAAGGAAAAGATTGGCAAAGAGCATTTTTCAATAGAAATAACTATTTAAGTGATGAGCATTGCATAAAGAATATGGATTGGTTTCAACCACTGGTTATCAGTATTGTATGTCAATGTATTCTTATCATTTATATTCTTACCGTGCTTATCATTGGTGAGCAAGACATCGATGGTGAGCAAGAAACTGCTCACCTGAACTTATGTAGGAGAGCAATAAAAAATTTGTCTCAATGTACAAGTTTACAGTACTTTTGAGTAAATGTATAAATTAGTGATATTGGCGTGTAACAAGGTGAGCAGTTTTTTTGTGTCATTAAACAGATTCAATGTACAATAAATGAAACTGAAACAGTCTCTACTTTTATCATGGTAACAGAAGGAAGGAAATGTTTTATTTAATGATGCACTCAACACATTTTATTTACGGTTATACGGTGTCAGACATATGGTTAAGGACCACACAGATATTGAGAGAGGAAAACCACTGTTGCCACTTCATGGGCTACTCTTTTTGATTAGCAGCAATCCCATATGTGCCATCCCAAAGACAGGATAGTACATACCACAGCCTTTATTACACCAGTTGTGGTGCACTAGCTGGAACGAGAAATAGCCCAATGGGGCCACCGACGGTGATCGATCTTAAACCGACTGCGCATCAAGTGGACAAGTAATTTTATACGACCAGTGGCTTCAAATCACACTACTGAACAGCTGTTTAAAGCGAGACTCTAGGGTGTATAGTGACGACGCGACCTCTAAGGGGGAGATAATTTCTGGGTGTTCGCCATTACAATCGTAAAAAAGTCTCTGTTAGTCGATAACATCTTAAACATTGCAGCAAACTCAGGAATGTCCCTTTAAATTAAAACGTAAGTCAGTATACATGGCTCGTCTTCCACACAATTAGATTGTTTTGTTTGTAAGGGAAAATCTCCCCGCTTGTAGGAATATTCAAACACGTTAATAAACTGTATAGCTACACTTGGTTCTGTTTCGACAGAGACAGAAGTTAGAAGATTTCCGATTGCCCAATATCAGTGTAGCCAATCTACGTCATAATTACGTCATTTTGTAGACGTTAATGGTTTAAATAAATAATTAAACAAATCCACACAATATCTAAACTATATCAATGTTCAGACCATAGTGATATATTGATGTAGTTTGCTGATATAGTGGCCGCAATTATTAAGTTATTGTGACATTTCATCTTTCCACTATAGTAAGGTACACTGCGACTTTTAACACAGCTCCAGTGTTAGTAACGTGGCCCGTGTTCTGATTACGGAAACCCCATTGATTGTGACGTACATTTGCCACACGAGGATTTCCGATGGCGTTTCGGCCTGCGATAATATACCGTAATCAACCGAAGCGTCTTGTGTACCTTTCAAAATATAGACTCGTCTTGCCATTCCCACAATTCCACCAGACGATCAGAAGAAGAAAGTGATTTTCACTAAGTTATTTTTACAATAGGTTTATAGTGCGAACGATAGCGGAGATCATGGCGGGATTCTGGGTGACTGATTGTTTGACTTGGCCGAGTCCATGCGTCCAGATCACTTAGGACGTGGTGATGATGAAATAATGGAATAAAAATGCGTCTGGAATGCGTCTTTGAAAATAAACTGGGACTTGTGGTTATGAACAGGCGTCCAAGTCTGCTTTCCATACGTCCAGGGACGCATAGATGCATCTTAACGCGACCCCTGAATGGCGCCATTCGACCTGAGCAGAATAAAGCCGATATCTTAAGACATTAACCAGTTATTTCTTTTATCCTGCAATCCTACAGGAATATTCGGAAAATCATTATTTATTGTGTATGCAAATCGAATATTGTAAGACGCTAGCTACATTCTGTCACATTAAAAAAGCGTTTTTAAACTCTAATCATAAATAAATATACAAGTTTTGTATTGATATCGCAAAACTATTTGTATTTACTGTATTTCAACAAATGATTTAAAGAATATATACTCTTCAAAAGAAGAAACGCAAAACCACATTGTCGTAACATTTGGAGAATTGATTTAATTATTGAATGGTGAGTCCGATAATTACCAAATGTTGCAGGATTGTTCACAATTCACTCTAGTCCATTGTGAGTAAGTGATAGGACACACCACCAAGGTCAAGGTCATCTGGAGTCAATACCGGGTGTGGCCTCCGCGTGTGTTGACAACTGCCTGGCACCGCCTGCCCATTGAAGCAACCAGAGTACGGATGACGTCCCGGGGGATGGTGGCCCACTCGGCCTGCAAGGCTGCTGCCAGCTCGGGCAGGGTCTGGGGCTGTGGTTGTCGCTGTCGGAGGCGTCGGTCCAACTCGTCCCATAGATGCTCAATTGGGTTCAAATCCGGTGATGTCGATGGCCAAGGAAGGACATTAATGTTGTTGTTCTGTAGGAAAGCCGTTGTGAGACGTGCTGTGTGAGGCCTGGCGTTGTCATGTTGGAACACTGCGTTGGCGTTGGCCATAACTGGAACGATGTGTGGCCGGAGGATCTGGTCAATGTAGCCCTGTGCATTCAGGTTGCCCTGCACGTGGACCAGGTCAGTTCTGCCAGTGTGTGAGATGGCTGCCCACACCATGACACTACCCCCGCCGAATCTGTCCACTTCCTGCACGCAGTTTGCCGCATAACGTTCACCACGACGCCTATACACGCGACATCTTCCATCATGACGTCGGAGCAGAAATCGGGACTCGTCACTGAACCACACCTGTCTCCATCGCAGTTGAAGCCATTGTCGATGAATCTGGCACCACTGCAGTCGGAGTCGACGGTGTTGTGGTGTTAAGATGACACCTCGAACTGGACGTCTGGCACGAATTCCCTCCTCACGTAGGCGGTTCCGTACGGTCTGGTCGGATATCCTGCGCAAACCTGGTATTGCTGCGGCTGTGGAGGTGGCAGTAGTCAATCGTTCCCGAAGGTGGCGTACCCGGATGTAGCGGTCCTGCCCGGGGGTAGTGACCCGTGGTCGACCGGATCTAGGGAGGTCACGTGTTGATCCATGTTGCTGGTAACGGTCCCACAGTCTGGAGATGGTGCTTGGGGACACATGGAATGCCCTGGCAACGGCCGTTCTGGATTCGCTTGCGTCTAGTCGGCCGATGGCATTGTTTCTCTGCGGTTCACTGAGACGTGGCATGTCCTGGATTGTCAACTGTCGGCCAGATACAGAGGCCAGGCAAGCGAACACCCTGCACTTTTATACTGTCGGTGTTCATGTTGCACGTGCAGACAACGCACGTGCAGTGGTGACATGGTTTGCACGTGGCTGCGTTTTTGCGAATATTCACATTTTGGAACTTTATTGTACAGTAGCTGCGTTTTATCGAATGTAACCGTGGGAATGTGTTTGGGACATGCAATGACCTTATATTCACAAAGCATGAACCGGTAGGAAACATAAAATCGGAGTTATAACCCATTTGTACCCTTTTGCGTTTCTTTTTTTGAAGAGTATATATAGATCGGACTTTAAACTTTTAGATCTGCGTTAAAAATTTTATGTCGAAATTACTTTCTTTTTTTAGTATTATTAAATAGTCCGATCCTCTCTTCTTTCTCTTATTTATTTTTGCTCCAAATTATATAAATTTTTATATTTGAGCAGTCAATTCTTTTTATTTTTGGCTTGTAACTTTTTATTATTATTATTATTTTTAATTCTATTAACTTTTTTACTAATTGCTATTTTCAAAATTCTTCCCATTTTCAAATCTACCCTCCCCCTCCCCCCATCCTGAGTCAGGCCACCGATCTTATCGGAGGTCGACTCTGGATGGGCATGTATGTTCGAAACCCTAATGGTATATGAGCACGATAAAGTAATTACCTACCTACCTCTCTTAGTTGATTGTTTTGTCCCCCCCCCCCCCCCCCCGGATGATTTGTATTGCCTTTATGAAGTGAAAAGATGAGATATAGGTATTACCTTTACAACGACAGCGGTATCTGTGGTAACGGCGTCATGTTTTATATTTAGCTCAACATAATTTTTTTGCGTTTAGCCCCATTTCTCACAAACTATAAGTCTTACATCATTGACATTGGTTTATAGTTTCATCTATGATAATGAAACTTCATCTCGGATATAGTCCACAACCTAAGAGGAGATGCCTTAGAAGGAAGACTTAACCAGGATCAGCACAGGAAGACAACAGCCACTTGCACCAGTGGCTGGCCTTTCTGCAATGCTGACCCTCTGTCGTCCTGCGAAGATAGCTGGTACTCATGTCTACACATCGAGCCGCTAGCCAGTTGCACCAGTGGCTGGCCTTTCTGCAATGCTGACCCTCTGTCGTCCTGCGAAGATAGCTGGTACTCATGTCTACACATCGAGCCGCTAGCCAGTTGCACCAGTGGCTGGCCTTTCTGCAATGCTGACCCTCTGTCGTCCTGCGAAGATAGCTGGTACTCATGTCTACACATCGAGCCGCTAGCCAGTTGTACCACTACCAGTGGCTGGTCTTTCTACAATGCAGTCCCTCTGTCGTCCTGCGATGCTAGCTGGTACTCATGTCTACACATCGAGCCGCTAGCCAGTTGTACCACTACCAGTGGCTGGTCTTTCTACAATGCAGTCCCTCTGTCGTCCTGCGAAGATAGCTGGTACTCATGTCTACACATCGAGCCGCTAGCCAGTTGTACCACTACCAGTGGCTGGCCTTTCTACAATGCTGACCCTCTGTCGTCCTGTGATGCTAGCTGGTACTCATGTCTACACATCGAGCCGCTAGCCAGTTGTACCACTACCAGTGGCTGGCCTTTCTACAATGCAGTCCCTCTCTCGTCCTGCGATGGTAGCTGGTACTCATGTCTACACATCGAGCCGCTAGCCAGTTGTACCACTACCAGTGGCTGGCCTTTCTACAATGCTGGCCCTCTCTCGTCCTGTGATGCTAGCTAGTACTCATGTCTACACATCGAGCCGCTAGCCAGTTGTACCACTACCAGTGGCTGGCCTTTCTACAATGCAGTCCCTCTCTCGTCCTGTGATGCTAGCTGGTACTCATGTCTACACATCGAGCCGCTAGCCAGTTGTACCACTACCAGTGGCTGGCCTTTCTACAATGCAGTCCCTCTCTCGTCCTGCGATGCTAGCTGGTACTCATGTCTACACATCGAGCCGCTAGCCAGTTGTACCACTACCAGTGGCTGGCCTTTCTACAATGCAGTCCCTCTCTCGTCCTGCGATGCTAGCTGGTACTCATGTCTACACATCGAGCCGCTAGCCAGTTGTACCACTACCAGTGGCTGGCCTTTCTACAATGCTGACCCTCTCTCGTCCTGTGATGCTAGCTGGTACTCATGTCTACACATCGAGCCGCTAGCCAGTTGTACCACTACCAGTGGCTGGCCTTTCTACAATGCAGTCCCTCTCTCGTCCTGTGATGCTAGCTGGTACTCATGTCTACACATCGAGCCGCTAGCCAGTTGTACCACTACCAGTGGCTGGCCTTTCTACAATGCTGACCCTCTCTCGTCCTGCGATGCTAGCTAGTACTCATGTCTACACATGGAGCCACTAGCCAGTTCACTTATACTTTGTTTTATTTAACGACACCATTGGAACACATTGTTTTATTGATTATCGGCTTATGTCAAATATTTAATAATTCTGACATAATTTTAATCCTGATGGAAAACCCAGTGTATTTTCCTTTAGCATCAAAGGATATTTCATAATATGCACTTTCCCATAGACAAGGCAGCACTAACCATGGTGTTTGATATACCAGTCGTATGCCACTGATTTGTACGGGGAAACCCAAGCAGAGAATGGGTCAACTGACTGGCACCAAACATACAACCAAATCATCACAGCATGCGTCCTGCCGATTGTGTTAGATACGGCAGGGCACAATATTTCACACGAACTGCCGTTCTGTTCGCGTGTCGGTTACGCAAAATTAAATTTACGTGAACCGCAAATCGGTTACATCGTGACCTGTTGACGTTCAGAAATTAAAACTTGCAAACTTCACGATTACAGGAAGTTTATTCATGCAGGCATACTACTAGTATTCCGACCCATGTTTTAGACTGTTTTTAAATACTTGATGCGCGGCAAACCAGTAGACGACGGTATATTGCAACCGAAGGCTCAGAATAGAGACGAGCCAAACGTTTTAAAGAAATGTGTACAGACCGCTAAGGCGCCTAAATTATCTGCTTCTATTTTATTTCTAAAGGAATATATGTAGACATATTATTGGATTGCCTATAATTTTACAAAAGTTGAAAATGGTTTTAACGTTAATAAAAATCCACAAATGTCGCAAAAGCTCAAAAATACTAATATCGCATAATGAGATTTAAATAACAAACATTTGAAATGTCACTGTAGTATAGAAGTACCATCCATAAAGTGAAAGTAGCATAGCCACCGCAAAATATCGGTGTCAAATTGTGGTCTTTCTTTTTGTTATTATAAGATTTATTTTTATTAATCTAATCATGCACCAATGAGTAGCCTGTTTTATAGTTCAGAGGAACTGGACATTTGTTGTTTGGGTTTTTGGTGGGTGTTTTTTAATCTGCTGTATACTAAATTTTACATATTATCAAATGGTAGCCTTTATTTGTTGGGAATGGGCATTTTTCCTCCAAATGTATCTATTTTGTTTCAGTACTGGGCTAATAGTGTTAACTTCAGCAAGCTGCACAGAGGTTCTAGAATAGGGTGGTCCGATACCCGAGGACAGTGGTTTTTAGATTCGGGCAACTAAAGATTACTTTTTGCGATCCCGATGGCAAGTGGTGAATAATAATAATAATAATAATAATATCAACAATAATAATAATTAATCTACAGCGCTACGATCATACGAAAACAAAAGAAACATCTACAAGTCACTTCTTTCGATTTGCAAGCATTAAAGAAACTGTTTTATAAAACGTTTTCTTTTCTATTTTGTTTTAACTTTATGTTTGAGCTCAAAATTATGTATTTAAAATATAATTTCAACATAACTTTGAGGTAACCGATCAGGTAATCCACAGGTTACGCAAATATAAT
Organism: Gigantopelta aegis; assembly: GCF_016097555.1. Taxonomy (NCBI): domain Eukaryota; kingdom Metazoa; phylum Mollusca; class Gastropoda; order Neomphalida; family Peltospiridae; genus Gigantopelta; species Gigantopelta aegis. The sequence goes on from NC_054711.1 coordinate 8,048,849, forward strand.
TCACGTAACCAAACAATTGGTTACGTAGGTAAAAACCATGTGAACCGACTTCCGGTTACCTCAGATTTCGAAATATTGTCCACTGTACGGCGCCTACCTCAAGCCAGCTCAGAGTCTTCACCTACTCCAGCTCAATGGTGATTCACATAATTATATTCTGTAATACTGGGCCCGTATTTATCAAGGAACTTAAGTCATAAAAAAACCCTTAAGTCAGCTAAAAACAAACTTAAGTCATATTTATCAACCTACTTAGACTTTAGTTTGGTCCATTTTTTAGCCACTGCCTACCAGACTTAAGTTTTTTTAACTGACTTAAGTCAGAAAAATGAAAATGATGCCAGATGTTTGGTATTGTCTACACTAAAAAATGTATTTTTGACATTATATTTTTGGAAAAGTGAGTATACAACTTAAAATTCACGATAAAATGTGACAAACTGTTGTTGTTTATGCATAGACTATTTCCTGTATATACGAAATAGCGTAGCGGTGACTGTCATATTTTCAATATTGCTTTACCAAAATAAATTGGGGTAAAGTTTACATAATAAAACTTACCACTTACAGTTAAACAGTTTGAAATACTAATAGCACAAACTTACCCATTTAACTCATACAAAATCCCAGTCAAGTTTTAACCGTATGAGTAACAAAACGGCACGAACGCCTTATATAATTATGTATTATGACAAGTAGTGTGGTAGCCCTGTGGCAAAATTAACTATGACCTAAAACAAATTGGTACACAAGGTTGTTTTGCTGTAACACTATCACAAAGACCATCTCTACATATTGTAAAATTAAAAAATGTGTGTGGCTCTGCATAATTGTTTAATATGGATTTGATGACGTCATTATGTAAACAACTACCATCAACGTCCCAAACTGCGTTCGGCCAACGACAAAAACATTAATACGATACTTGCAGAACAAATATTATATATTTTTCAGTTGGGTAGGCTACATGAAATAAAACATATTCAAATCAGTTAACGAAAAAATAAATCAACATGGATGTAAAACGAATCCATTCTTTTAAACATCAAAAGCGTTTTTCTTTCTAACTGTTCTAGCACGTGCATTTGGAAAAATAACTTTGTCATGCCTGCGCGGTTCGTCATTTTCATGTTTTTTAAGCCACTACATGACAAAATATGTTTTTTCAACTAATTTCCAGGGCTGTAGCATTATAGAAACTTAAAGAAAAGGAGTTTTAGACTATTAACTACTCAGTTGTCCCGCCAAACAAAATATCCTAGCTACGAGGCCCTGATTTTAGTTTGATTTGACGTAAGAAGAAAAGTAAAAGTGTTTTGGAAATAACAACAACAAAAACCTATTTGTGTGTGAAATTAAATAATTTGGTTAGAAATAAATAATTTGTAGTACAAATGCCATAGTAAGAAAATGGCTCTTCCCGTGGGAACGACTATAGCTAAACTACATTCCGGTTATCAGTATTGTATGTCAATGTATTCTTATCATTTATATTCTGATCGTGCTTATCATTGGTGAGCAAGACATCGATTATGAGCAAGAAACTGCTCACCTGAACTTATGTAGGAGAGCATTAAAAATTTTGTTCTCAGTGTACAAGTTTACAGTACTTTTGAGTAAACGTATAAATTAGTGATACTGGCGTGTCTAACAAAGTGAGCAGTTTTTTGTGCCATTTTTTGTGCCATTAAACAGATTCAAATGTACAATAAATGAAACTGAAACTGTCTCTACTTTTATTATAATAACAGAAGGAAGAACATGTTTTATTTAATGATGCACTCAACACACGTTATTTACGGTTATACAGCATCAGACATATGGTTAAGGACCACACAGATATACAGAGGAAATCCGCTGTCATCACTTCATGGGCTACTCTTTTTGATTAGCAGCAAGGGGTCTTTCATAGGTACAATCCCACAGACAGGATAGTACATACCACAGCCTTTGTTACACCAGTTGTGGAGCACTGGCTGGAACAAGAAATAGCCCAATGTCATCTTGGTTACATGAATGGATCTGTTTTAACTAGAGCTGCATGGGCAGTATTGAAATTTCATGTTCAGTATCGGTATCGGTATTTTTGGGGTGATATACCTCTGCATCCATACAGTATTCGGTATGGACACAACACCGATACCGAGTGGTATATACTGATAGTGCTTTATTAAATGGCAGGAAACAATTTTCAATTCCAACATTTCAATATTTTGAGATTTGCTTGCTACGGTAACTCAGTATTGATACGATGCCGATACCGAATGGTATATACGGTAAACCGTCCAGCTCTAGTTTTTAATTTGTGAGGGGAAGGTTCTTATACAGGTCTGTGCCTTTAAGCCTGTCTACCAATCCCACCACTATAACAAAGATGTAATAAATATTGTTTAAAATTAAAACTGATTACATATTATTTAGTTTAATTGTGCTGGCAATTTTTAAAATACCTTTTGTGCTGTTCTGAGGAATTAATAAACCATGCCTACCTGATTGTTGATCTTTTGGATTCTCTTGGTCTTTTTGCTTCAAACATCTGCTAAATAAATATCTTCGGCACCTCTCAACTTTGAAAACTAAAACAAAACAAAAACCAACTGTTATTTTACATGTAGGTACTTGTCTACAGAAGAAGTTTGTTTTGTTTAACGACACCACTAGAGCACATCGATTTATTAGTCATCAGCTATTGGATGTCACACATTTGGTAATTTTGACATATAGTCTTAGAGAGAAAACCTGCTAAATTTTTCCATTAGTAGCAAGGGGTCTTTTATATGCACAATACCACAGACAGGACAGCACATATCACGGCCTTTGATATACCGGTTATGGTGCATTGGCTGAAATGAGAAATAGACCAATGGAACAACCAACGAGCATCAAGCGAGCGCTTTACCACTGGGCTACGTCTCTCCCTTGTTTGTATGAAACCGACGGGGATCAATCCTAGACTGACAGTGCCTCAAGTGAGCGCTTTACCACTGGACTATGTCTCTCCCTTGTTTGTATGAAACCGACGGGGATCAATCCTAGACTGACAGTGCCTCAAGTGAGCGCTTTACCACTGGGCTACGTCTCTCCCTTGTTTGTATGAAACCGACGGGGATCAATCCTAGACTGACAGTGCCTCAAGTGATCGCTTTACCACTGGGCTACGTCTCTCCCTTGTTTGTATGAAACCGACGAGGATCAATCCTAGACTGACAGTGCCTCAAGTGAGCGCTTTACCACTGGGCTACGTCTCTCCCTTGTTTGTATGAAACCGACGGAGATCAACCCTAGACTGACAGTGCCTCAAGTGAGCGCTTTACCACTGGACTACGTCTCTCCCTTGTTTGTATGAAACCGACGGGGATCAACCCTAGACTGACAGTGCCTCAAGTGATCACTTTACCACTGGGCTACGTCTCTCCCTTGTTTGTATGAAACCGACGGGAATCAATCCTAGACTGACAGTGCCTCAAGTGAGCGCTTTACCACTGGGCTACGTCTCTCCCTTGTTTGTATGAAACCGACGGCGATCAATCCTAGACTGACAGTGCCTCAAGCGAGCGCTTTACCACTGGACTACGTCTCTTCCTTGTTTGTATGAAACCGACGGGGATCAATCCTAGACTGACAGTGCCTCAAACGAGCGCTTTACCACTGGGCTACGTCTCTCCCTTGTTTGTATGAAACCGACGGGGATCAATCCTAGACTGACAGTGTCTCAAGTGAGCGCTTTACCACTGGGCTACGTCTCTCCCTTGTTTGTATGAAACCGACGGGGATCAACCCTAGACTGACAGTGCCTCAAGCGAGCACTTTACCACTGGGCTATGTCTCTCCCTTGTTTGTATGAAACCGACGGGGATCAATCCTAGACTGACAGTGCCTCAAGCGAATGCTTTACCACTGGACTACAACATAACTGATGAATGGCTGCATGTTTGAACAAATAACAAACATTTTGAGAGTATTGCTAAAGCAATACATGTCCCCTACCGGGCACAACACAATTTCATATCTCCTACGTTCAAGGGCCATAACTCTGTGTCAAATTTGGGTAAATCACCTTGAAAGTCAAACTTGATCTGTAGCAGTACAAAGGCACACACAAAATTTCAGCTCAGTATCTTGAGGTATTGCAATAATAAAAAAAAGTCTGAAAAACAAGTGCAAGGAACATAACTTTGTCTAACATGAGTAAATCGCCATGAAGGAAGGAAATGTTTTATTTAACGATGCTCTCAACACATTTCATTTACAGTTATATGGCGTCAGACATATGGTTAAGGACCACACAGATATTGAGAGAGAAAGCCGCAGTCGCTACTATGGGCTACTCTTTTCGATTAGCAGCAAGGGATCTTTTATATGCACCATCCCACAGACAGGATAGTACATACCACAGCATTTGTTACACCAGTTGTGGGACACTGGCTGGAACGAGAAATAGCCCAATGGGTCCACCGATGGGGATCGGTCCTAGACCGATCGTGCATCAAGCAAACACTTTTAACACTAGGCTACCCGCCCCCAAACGCCATGAAAGTCAAACTTGATCCGTAACAGTACATGATAAAGTAAACAAAATATCGTCACAATATCTCAAGTCATTGTAAACAAACGTCTGGAAACTATATGTGGGACAGACAGATGGACAAACATGGATGGAGAGACAAACAGACAGAAGGCTGGGGATAAAACCTATAGTACCCTCCAGTTGGACCGGCAGGAGACTAATATGCATATCATAAAGCACATAAACATTAATTGAATATTAATTATCAACTCTTCTCAAGTAATATAGAAATGTAACATTTTAGTCTCATTTTAAATATATGTCCTCATGTTAAAAAAAAATCTAGACACACAAATATTTTTTTACACAACCTTGCAAGTATAAAGCATTGTATTTGTTTACATACCTATTCAATATTACTAGGGTGATAAAGGCATTTTGAAATCGTGTGATAATTTTTTTTTTTTTGGTATCACACATATGTACAATCTGTACCGGAACTTTTAAATGGGGAATTCTCCTTTTCTTTTTACTGCAGTTGGCACCTTTTATTTACTGACGTCATATATGATTTACAAATGACATCACATCGTATTTGAAACATTACACAAGGCTGCCGCAGAGTATGATTCTTAATGTTAAATGAATCCATGAAAGGAGTTTTGATCGTAGAACTTCACATACATTGTTTTCGCTTCCTATTTATTGCACTGATTTATTTTGCGAAAGAACATACGCGGTCTCGTGGTATATATTTTTGCGCAAAATAAACTCGTTCTGTATATGTATCATACATTTGGTAACTTATTCCGTTAGAAAAACTGATGAACACAGTACTTCATCTACGCAATATGATTTTTTTTATTAAGAATTGTTTTTCATGATTTACGAGTTACAAAATGTATAAAATTGCATAGCGTACTGAAGCAATTTTATAATAAATTTTTGACTGTTATACAAGAATTGTTCATCATATTTTGCAAATTTATCAATGTATAACAGTCACAAATTGTATAAAATCACGTAGCGTAGCAATTTTATACTAAATTTGTGACTGTTAAATTATACATCGATAAGTTCGCAAAAAATTACGAACAATTCTTATAATTACAAACAGAACAACCAACTTATTTTGTTAAAACTACACATAATTCATAATTCAAAATCCTTCACTACGCATTCTGAGGTTTATAGAAGGATAACATTCAGTTTATTTAGTGACATGACAAACTTTGGCATGGACATTACTGCAGTAGTGTTGGTATAAAAGTGCTCCTACTGGCAGTAACTAGTGGTGATAACCTCGGTGCTGTCGTGGTTAAGCCATTGGACATGAGGCTGGTAGGTACAGGGTTCGCAGCCCGGTACCGGCTCCCACCCAGAGTGAGTTTTAACAACTCTGTGGGAAGGTGTAAGACCACTACACCCTCTTCTCTCTAACCACTAACCCACTGTCCTGGACAGACAGTCCAAATATCTGAGGTAAGTCCCCAAGACAGCATGCTTGAACCGTAATTGGATATAAGCATGAAAATAAGTATAAACAAAGTTTGTTTACAGTAAAAGAAAATCAAGAATTCTTCTGTTTCTTACCAATGATAATTGCAATCGCCACCAGTAACAGTATGCCTATAACAATTCCAACAATTTCTCCAGGGCTTAGGTCTTCTTTTGTCTTTAACACATCTACAAGATAAAACACAAAATGCTGTGATACATTATGCATAAACCTGCTACATTTTTTTCATTAGTAGCAAGGGATTTTTTATATTTTATATACACCATCCCACAGACAGCATAGCACACACAACAGCTTTTGATTGTGGTGCACTGGTTGGAACAAGAAATGGGCCCACTGACTGGGATCGATCCAAGACTGACTGCACATCAATCACACCTTAAAGTGACAGATCCTAGTTTTTAAACACTATGACGAAGCTCTTACATTTTATTATTTACAATATTCATTTTTGTACACCTGACGTGGTTCTGGTTATCCAGGTTTTTGAAATACCCCAAAATGCATTTGTCATAATTCTAAATATGCACGTTCCTCTGAGAAGTAATGGTTACCACCCGAGAAGTAATGGTTATCGTCCGAAAAGTAATGGTTGTCGTCCGAGAAGTAACGGTTGTCGTCCGAGAAGTAACGGTTATCGTCCGAGAAGTAACGGTTATCGTATGGGAAGTAATGGTTATCGTCCGAGAAGTAACGGTTATCGTATGGGAAGTAATGGTTGTTGTCCGAGAAGTAACGGTTGTCGTCCGAGAAGTAATGGTTGTCGTCCGAGAAGTAACGGTTATCGTCCGAGAAGTAACGGTTATCGTATGGGAAGTAATGGTTATCGTCCGAGAAGTAACGGTTATCGTATGGGAAGTAATGGTTGTCGTCCGAGAAGTAACGGTTATCGTCCGAGATGTAACGGTTATCGTCTGAGAAATAATGGTTATCGTCTGAGAAGTAATGGCTATCACCCGAGAAATAATTATTATCGTCTGAGAAATAATGGTTATCGTCTGAGAAGTAATGGCTATCACCCGAGAAATAATGGTTATCGTCCGAGAAGTAACGGTTATCGTCTGAGAAATAATGGTTATTGTCTGAGAAGTAATGGCTATCGCCCGAGAAATAATTATTATCGTCCGAGAAGTAATGGTTATCGTATGAGAAGTAATGGTTGTCGTCTGAGAAGTAATGGTTATCACCCGAGAAGTAATGGTTATCGTCTGAGAAGTAATGGTTATCATCTAAGAAGTAATGGTTATCGTCTGAGAAAATGGTTATCGAGACAAGGTGTAGTTATTTTTAGACAGTATTTCCCCGTTTAAAAATCACAGACTTTAGCTTCTCTCTGTTATAACCTTATCCAAATGTGTTGCAGGTTTGTAGATTAACTAAACTTAGTGTCCATTTTCATGGGCTGAAACTAGGGTCTGTGCCTTTAATATGGTAATATCTTAATTAGGTTCCCGAAATCTAGTTTAAGGCCCGGTCACACTGTCAAGGATCAGGACGCCGGGTTAGCCACGGATACGATCCGGCATCATTCATGACAATCCATTGTAGTCTGTACTAAACTGTACCGATCCTTAGTGATCCATTGTTAACTAAACCCTATCCTTAATCATCTTTGGTTTATCTGTCGAAAACTGTAGTTAAACCGTAGTGCATCAATAGGGGACCATAGATAGACCACTATCCATGTTCATCCGTGAGGTTTTCATCCGTCGTGGATCCGGCCAGATGATTCTTGACAGTGTGATTGGGGCTTTAGGGGAGCTAAGCGATCACTCCATTCCATGTTTGTTTTATGGTAAGGTTACCTGTGTCTAGAGGTCGTGTGGTCGTTGTGGTGGCCCTGTAAGACAGAAGAACGACAATTTCAACATTAAAAAGTTTAACACCACCACTAGAGCATACTGATATATTCGATGATTGGTTTAGATGTATAGAGTATTTCACTGAAAATTATCCTGATGTTGTTAATTTAAGAAATAATTTATTAGCCAAAGACTACAAGTTGTAGCCAATTTATATCAAAATTAGCAATTGACAAGTTTGGCAATGGGCAGGATGACTGGTATATCAAAGGATGTGGTATGTGCTATCCTGTCTGTGGGATGGTGCACATAAAATTTCCCTTGCTACTAATGGAAAAATGTAGCGGGTTTCTTCTCTAAGACTATATGTCAGAATTCCCAAATGTTTGACATCCAACAGCCGATGATTAATAAATCAATGTACACCTTTTTACATAAAATAAAACTGATTGATTCTAATATGTGTAACTTTTGTTATGTGTATAATTTTAAGTATGACGCCAGTTTGGAAGTATATCAATAACTTCATGTTAAGTTTTCTCTTTTCAATCTTCTTTTTATTTCCACTTTTGTCACTGCTCCTTTTTTATATATTAGTATATTGTTTGCTATGTACTTTGTAAGGTAGTGAAATCAGGGCCCCAACCCTGACACTATCATAACATATTTCTGGGGCATTAAACTATTTATTAAAATAAAATCAATGTGCTCTAGTGGTGTCGTTAAACAAAACAAACTTTATCTACATCCTTTTGTTAAGAATTTGTTGAAGTATAGAGAAAGGGAAAAATAGTTAGAAAAAAAGTTTGTTTTGTTGAACACACCACTAGATCCGACAACGTAAAATTTTGTATCGTAATCTACTTGCAAAAACGCAGGTCTATGGAAAAAACATATTTCCGCTCATGTAAAATGGACACGATAAATTGTGTGTGGAATCGTTTTGGTTTTTTTTTTTGGGGGGGGGGGGGATTAAACATGTCTTAATGAGTTTATTATTTGCTGTCCAGTGAATAATTTGATTACTTATGTGCAGTGATATGTTGTTACAGCTTCAACTGTTTATTTTCCTGTTATGATTTATCGGTGCTAAATTATTTTTGCATGGCATGGAAGACTTTAGCATTGCGATAACAATTACTGTGTCTGTAATAATTAAAGGGGAAAAATATAATGAAAAAGAGAAGCACAAGTCTATTTGTTAACAGTATTATTGAAATCAGTATAATGTACAACTGGACAAAAGATGACTTCAGCTTATACACGAGGCCGATGATTTTGTACTTGATATTTCAGGTCAAACTAAGAGGTCGGCTAATACAAGGAGTGGGCTTATACATGGCAATATACAGTAGTTAATGATTTAGGTAAGAATGGGAAATTTCTCATTCGGCCTGAACATGATAAAGCCGATATCCTACCCCATTAACTGGCTATTATCCTGCAGACCATAAAAATTAAGGGGCAAAGCTATTATATCTGTTATTTCAGTTACATTGTACGATGATATAGAGGTCAAATGAGTGATTTTGTAATGCAGCTTTGCGTGTGACGTCATATGTGTGGGGGTTTAGTCATATCCTGGTTTATGACTTTGCTTTATCTGTCACTGCATCCATGTGTCAATAAAAAACAGTGGTGCAGGTTACCTGTGGCTGTCCAAACGGTAGCCACAAATTGACAAAAGAGTAATCGTTAGTGGTGGTAGGATAAAAGACAGAAACTACTGTAATCCCAAAACAATAATTCAAAACTAATGAGCAAAGTTTAACACCACCACTAGAGCAACTGGTACATTCGATGGTATGTTATCCTGTCTAGATGTAGATAAAAGATCCCTTGCTGCTATCGAAAAGAGTAAAAATGAATGGTGACAAGGTTTCCTCCCTCAATATATGTGTGGTGCTTAACCATATGTCTGACGGAATATATAACCATAAATAAAATGTGTTGAGTGCGTCGTTACATAAAACATTTCCTTCCTTCCATGAGCAGATGATATCCATTCATAATGGGCGAGTTTTATGGTGTGTTATTGATGCATATGTTGTAATCAATGTCAAATTGCAAACTGAATATTTTGTTATTTCTAAACCACTTTTTCAGGAAACATTTTGTTTTCAAAATCTTGATTAGCAATATTTCTAGTCAATTGAAAATTGATTTGCAACTTCTGTTTAATGTTTCAATATTGTGTAGCGAGCTCTGAAACTTGCATAGTGAATCGCGGCACGATACTGAACAAAATGTTCCCCGTTTTTATTTTTTAAATCAAGCCAAACTGGAATTTTGTTCAAAAATCACTTAAATCTGATGGACAAGCAAAACATTTGTCCTTATTTCTGAGCTGGGCGGAATACCGTATATCCCGTTTGGTATTGGTGTCAGATCAATACTGATTTAACGTACCAAACAAATCTCAAAATACGAAAATTTCACTATTGAAAAATGTTTCCAGCTATTTATTAAAGCTCTAACAATATATATGGACAGGAAGGAAGGAAATATTTTATTTAACGATGCACCCAACACATTGTATTTATGGTTATAGGGCGTCAGACATTTGGTTAAGGACCACACAAATTATAGCAAGAAGAAACCTGCTGTCGCCACTTCATGGGCTACTCTTTTCGATTAGCAGCAAGGGATGTTATACATGCACCATTCCAGACACCATCTGTGGAGCACTGGCTGGAACGAGAAATAGCCCAATGGGCCCACCGGCGGGAATCGATCCTAGATTCATCGCGTATCAGGCGAGTGCTGTACCACTGAGCTACATCATGCCCCATATATGGACAGAGTTCAGCCAGACCAAGCAAAAAAACCGAACAGAATAAACCAATTTTATTTTATTTAGGTGAAATTAGCGGGTGAGCATTAACTCGAGCGTGCATTTAAAACTGAGTAAACCCAAAATATCGGAATCGTTATCGGTATCGGTATTTGTCAATAACAAATACTGTACAGCTCAAAAATATCGATACCGATACCGTACCTGAAAGTTCAATACCAGATCTACTTATTTTAGTATTAATTATTTTTTGTTACATTAACAACTCACTTTATTGTTGTAGTTGTTGTAGTTGGTGTTGTTGGTGGTGTTGTACTTGTTGTAGTTGTTGTAGTTGGTGTTGTTGGTATTGCAACACAATGAAAAGCTGAAAGAAAGATTCATAAAAATTAAATCTTATTACATTGACAAATTCGGATCCCAGTCGAGGCATGGGGTTTTTAATCCAGATTCCGACTCCAAACCCTGAGTGAGTGCTCCGCAAGGCTCAATGGGTAGGTGTAAACCACTTGCACCGACCAGTGATCCATAACTGGTTCAACAAAGGCCATGGTTTGTGCTATCCTGCCTTAAAGCGCAGATAAAAGATCCCTTGCTGCCTGTCGTAAAAGAGTAGCCTATGTGGCGACAGCGGGTTTCTTCTCAAAATCTGTGTGGTCCTTAACCATATGTCTGATGCCATATAACCGTAAATAAAATGTGTTGAGTGTGTCGTTAAATAAAACATTTCTATCTTTCTTTACATCGACAAAGGAAACATTTATGAAAATAATACGCAAAAATTAAGATAGTAATATTTTATTTAACAAAAAATACTTTTCCGTTTCTCTATACTTCAACAAATTCTTGACAAAAGCATGTAGATAAAGTTTGTTTTGTTTAACGACACCACTAGAGAACATTGATTTATTAATAATCAGCTATTGGATGTCAGACATTTGGTAAGTTTGACATATAGTCTTAGAGAGGAAACCTGCTACATTTTTCCATTAGTAACAAGGGCTTTTTTATATGCACCATCCCACCGACAGGATAACACATACAGGTACCACAGCCTTTGATATACCAGTCATGGTGCACTCGTTTGAATGAGAAATAGCCAAATGGGTCACCAATGAGGATCGATCCCACACCGACTGCACATCAAGTGAGTGCTTTACCACTGGGCTACGTCCCGCCCCTAGTGTCGGGGAGTGATAGGGGGTGAGAGTTAAGCAGCAAGACCGTCTGCACATCAAGTGAGTGCTTTACCACTGGGCTACGTCCCGCCCCTAGTCTCGGGGAGTGATAGGGGGTGAGAGTTAAGCAGCAAGACCGTCTGCACATCAAGTGAGTGCTTTACCACTGGGCTACGTCCCGTCCCTAGTCTCGGGGAGTGATAGGGGGTGAGAGTTAAGCAGCAAGACCGTCTGCACATCAAGTGAGTGCTTTACCACTGGGCTACGTCCCGCCCCTAGTCTCGGGGAGTGATAGGGGGTGAGAGTTAAGCAGCAAGACCGTCTGCACATCAAGTGAGTGCTTCACCACTGGGCTACGTCCCGCCCCTAGTCTCGGGGAGTGATAGGTGAGAGTTAAGCAGCAAGACCATCTGCACATCAAGTGAGTGCTTTACCACTGGACTATGTCCCGCCCCTAGTCTCGGGGAGTGATAGGTGAGAGTTAAGCAGCAAGACCATCTGCACATCAAGTGAGTGCTTTACCACTGGGCTATGTCCCGCCCCTAGTCTCGGGGAGTGATAGGTGAGAGTTAAGCAGCAAGACCGTCTGCACATCAAGTGAGTGCTTTACCACTGGGCTACGTCCCGCCCCTAGTCTCGGGGAGTGATAGGGGGTGAGAGTTAAGCAGAAAGACCGTCTGCACATCAAGTGAGTGCTTTACCACTGGGCTACGTCCCGTCCCTAGTCTCGGGGAGTGATAGGTGAGAGTTAAGCAGCAAGACCGTCTGCACATCAAGTGAGTGCTTTACCACTGGGCTACGTCCCGCCCCTAGTCTCGGGGAGTGATAGGGGATGAGAGTTACGCAGCAAGACCGTCTGCACATCAAGTGAGTGCTTTACCACTGGGCTACGTCCCGCCCCTAGTCTCGGGGAGTGATAGGTGAGAGTTAAGCAGCAAGACCGTCTGCACATCAAGTGAGTGCTTTACCACTGGGCTACGTCCCGCCCCTAGTCTCGGGGAGTGATAGGTGAGAGTTAAGCAGCAAGACCGTCTGCACATCAAGTGAGTGCTTTACCACTGGGCTACGTCCCGCCCCTAGTCTCGGGGAGTGATAGGTGAGAGTTAAGCAGCAAGACCGTCTGCACATCAAGTGAGTGCTTTACCACTGGGCTACGTCCCGACCCTAGTCTCGGGGAGTAATAGGGGGTGAGAGTTAAGCAGCAAGACCGTCTGCACATCAAGTGAGTGCTTTACCACTGGGCTACGTCCCGCCCCTAGTCTCGGGGAGTGATAGGTGAGAGTTAAGCAGCAAGACCGTCTGCACATCAAGTGAGTGCTTTACCACTGGGCTACGTCCCGCCCCTAGTCTCGGGGAGTGATAGGGGGTGAGAGTTAAGCAGCAAGACCGTCTGCACATCAAGTGAGTGCTTTACCACTGGGCTACGTCCCGCCCCTAGTCTCGGGGAGTGATAGGTGAGAGTTAAGCAGCAAGACCGTCTGCACATCAAGTGAGTGCTTTACCACTGGGCTACGTCCCGCCCCTAGTCTCGGGGAGTGATAGGTGAGAGTTAAGCAGCAAGACCGTCTGCACATCAAGTGAGTGCTTTACCACTGGGCTACGTCCCGCCCCTAGTCTCGGGGAGTGATAGGGGGTGAGAGTTAAGCAGCAAGACCGTCTGCACATCAAGTGAGTGCTTTACCACTGGGCTACGTCCCGCCCCTAGTCTCGGGGAGTGATAGGGGGTGAGAGTTAAGCAGCAAGACCGTCTGCACATCAAGTGAGTGCTTTACCACTGGGCTACGTCCTGTCCCTAGTCTCGGGGAGTGATAGGGGGTGAGAGTTAAGCAGCAAGACCGTCTGCACATCAAGTGAGTGCTTTACCACTGGGCTACGTCCCGCCCCTAGTCTCGGGGAGTGATAGGTGAGAGTTAAGCAGCAAGACCGTCTGCACATCAAGTGAGTGCTTACCACTGGGCTACGTCCTGTCCCTAGTCTCGGGGAGTGATAGGGAGTGAGAGTTAAGCAGCAAGACCGTCTGCACATCAAGTGAGTGCTTTACCACTGGGCTACGTCCCGTCCCTAGTCTCGGGGAGTGATAGGGGGTGAGAGTTAAGCAGCAAGACCGTCTGCACATCAAGTGAGTGCTTTACCACTGGGCTACGTCCGCCCCTAGTCTCGGGGAGTGATAGGTGAGAGTTAAGCAGCAAGACCGTCTGCACATCAAGTGAGTGCTTTACCACTGGGCTACGTCCCACCCCTAGTCTCGGGGAGTGATAGGTGAGAGTTAAGCAGCAAGACCGTCTGCACATCAAGTGAGTGCTTTACCACTGGGCTACGTCCCGCCCCTAGTCTCGGGGAGTGATAGGTGAGAGTTAAGCAGCAAGACCGTCTGCACATCAAGTGAGTGCTTTACCACTGGGCTACGTCCCGCCCCTAGTCTCGGGGAGTGATAGGGGGTGAGAGTTAAGCAGCAAGACCGTCTGCACATCAAGTGAGTGCTTTACCACTGGGCTACGTCCCGCCCCTAGTCTCGGGGAGTGATAGGTGAGAGTTAAGCAGCAAGACCCTCTGCACATCAAGTGAGTGCTTTACCACTGGGCTACGTCCCGCCCCTAGTCTCGGGGAGTGATAGGTGAGAGTTAAGCAGCAAGACCCTCTGCACATCAAGTGAGTGCTTTACCACTGGGCTACGTCCCGCCCTAGTCTCGGGGAGTGATAGGTGAGAGTTAAGCAGCAAGACCGTCTGCACATCAAGTGAGTGCTTTACCACTGGGCTACGTCCCGCCCCTAGTCTCGGGGAGTGATAGGTGAGAGTTAAGCAGCAAGACCCTCTGCACATCAAGTGAGTGCTTTACCACTGGACTACGTCCCGCCCCTAGTCTCGGGGAGTGATAGGTGAGAGTTAAGCAGCAAGACCGTCTGCACATCAAGTGAGTGCTTTACCACTGGGCTATGTCCCGCCCCTAGTCTCGGGGAGTGATAGGTGAGAGTTAAGCAGCAAGACCGTCTGCACATCAAGTGAGTGCTTTACCACTGGGCTACGTCCCGTCCCTAGTCTCGGGGAGTGATAGGTGAGAGTTAAGCAGGAAGACCGTCTGCACATCAAGTGAGTGCTTTACCACTGGGCTATGTCCCGCCCCTAGTCTCGGGGAGTGATAGGGGGTGAGAGTTAAGCAGCAAGACCGTCTGCACATCAAGTGAGTGCTTTACCACTGGGCTACATCCCGCCCCTAGTCTCGGGGAGTGATAGGGGGTGAGAGTTAAGCAGCAAGACCGTCTGCACATCAAGTGAGTGCTTTACCACTGGGCTATGTCCCGCCCCTAGTCTCGGGGAGTGATAGGGGGTGAGAGTTAAGCAGCAAGACCGTCTGCACATCAAGTGAGTGCTTTACCACTGGGCTACGTCCCGCCCCTAGTCTCGGGGAGTGATAGATGAGAGTTAAGCAGCAAGACCGTCTGCACATCAAGTGAGTGCTTTACCACTGGGCTACGTCCCGCCCCTAGTCTCGGGGAGTGATAGGTGAGAGTTAAGCAGCAAGACCGTCTGCACATCAAGTGAGTGCTTTACCACTGGGCTACGTCCCGCCCCTAGTCTCGGGGAGTGATAGGGGGTGAGAGTTAAGCAGCAAGACCGTCTGCACATCAAGTGAGTGCTTTACCACTGGGCTACGTCCCGCCCCTAGTCTCGGGGAGTGATAGGTGAGAGTTAAGCAGCAAGACCGTCTGCACATCAAGTGAGTGCTTTACCACTGGGCTACGTCCCGCCCCTAGTCTCGGGGAGTGATAGGTGAGAGTTAAGCAGCAAGACCGTCTGCACATCAAGTGAGTGCTTTACCACTGGGCTACGTCCCGCCCCTAGTCTCGGGGAGTGATAGGTGAGAGTTAAGCAGCAAGACCGTCTGCACATCAAGTGAGTGCTTTACCACTGGGCTATGTCCCGTCCCTAGTCTCGGGGAGTGATAGGTGAGAGTTAAGCAGCAAGACCGTCTGCACATCAAGTGAGTGCTTTACCACTGGACTACGTCCCGCCCCTAGTCTCGGGGAGTGATAGGTGAGAGTTAAGCAGCAAGACCGTCTGCACATCAAGTGAGTGCTTTACCACTGGGCTACGTCCTGTCCCTAGTCTCGGGGAGTGATAGGTGAGAGTTAAGCAGCAAGACCGTCTGCACATCAAGTGAGTGCTTTACCACTGGACTACGTCCCGCCCCTAGTCTCGGGGAGTGATAGGGGGTGAGAGTTAAGCAGCAAGACCCTCTGCACATCAAGGGAGTGCTTTACCACTGGGCTACGTCCTGTCCCTAGTCTCGGGGAGTGATAGGTGAGAGTTAAGCAGCAACATGTACGTCCTGTCCCTAGTCTCGGGGAGTGATAGGTGAGAGTTAAGCAGCAACATGTACGTCCTGTCCCTAGTCTCGGGGAGTGATAGGGGGTGAGAGTTAAGCAGCAAGACCCTCTGCACATCAAGGGAGTGCTTTACCACTGGGCTACGTCCTGTCCCTAGTCTCGGGGAGTGATAGGTGAGAGTTAAGCAGCAACATGTACGTCCTGTCCCTAGTCTCGGGGAGTGATAGGGGGTGAGAGTTAAGGTCCCCTTAAGCAGCAACGATCTGCAGGTAAAGTTAGTTTGTTTTGTTTAACGAAAAACACCACTAAAGCACACTGATTAATTAATCATCGATTATTGGATGTCAAACATTTGGTCATTCTGACACGTAGTCATCAGAGGAAACCTGCTACATCTTTCCTAATTGTCAGATCAGGTCAGGTCATAGGGTTTAGTGTGCACATTTAGAACAAGCTGTTGTAGTGCACGCCTGTCATGAGCACAGGTGTTGGCCTGGGCCGGTTGCTCTGTCCAGGACAGGATTTTCCTAATGTATCAAGGGATCTTTTATATGCACTTTCCCACAGACAGGAAAGCACATACCCTGCACCTTCTTTGACCAGCTGTGGTGCACTGGTTGGAACGAGAAAAAACCACAATCAGTTGAGGTGGTTCGATCCTGCGACACAAGCACCTCAAGCATGCATTGAACAGACTGAGCTAAATCCCGATTCAGATCTGTAGTTGTGCCAGTAATGAAAGGAAAAACCAAAAACACCACTGTACTTACTTGAATTGAGTTGCTTCCCTTGACCACACGATTTCCTTTTACAGTAGCAAGGATCATCGTAGGAGAAGCAGTCGCAGTTTTCCGATGACGGTGCATACTGCAGCGCGTAGTCACACGTGCAGCGATAGTCGCTCTTTGCAGTTCCCGCTTTACACAGCACCTTTCCGACCTGATCGCAGGTTACGTGCTGGCGAAGACATCTCTGTGTCGTGAATTCATACGAGTATCTCGGGACGGGCTGATAGTAACCATCGGGGCATCCTTCGCAGATTACACTCTCCGAGGTCGAGGCTAGTTTCGCAAACGTACCTGAAAAATACAGCGTCATTTTTAATTTGAGAATTAAAGGTACATTATCAGTCTAAATGAATCTGGCCTCGGACCCATTTATCGGTTACGCAGAAATAAATCCAGGTAACCCATTTCGTTTTCGCGTACCCGTTATATCCAAGTAAATGGTGATCTAAGTTTCGCGTGAACAAAAAAAAAAATTATGCAAAATTAGATTCACGTGAGCAATGCACGAAGGAAACGATCATTCTCGCACTTTTTAAAGGCTTTTGAATGAATAAATGAATGTTTAACAACACCCCAGAACAAATATAGAGATCGGCTATTGGATGTCAAACAAAGGTAGGTACATCAATATGATTATCAGTTTGTAGTACCAGATTAAAGGTGCATTAATTATTTTTTTTTTCTACATATTGAATTTTAATGAGTTTCTCAATAATTGCAATTGGATGGAAGATCTAAATATAATGAATATATCACTACTAAATGTAATTAAACACTTTAAATAAATAGTATACAGTTTTTAACAAGATTAAGTACTCTAATAATACATTTCACCTACATTTATGTAAATTACACACTTCAGTCATTTTTCAAAAATGGTCTTTTATCCTTAGAAAATCTAATAGGCTAATATTCTATGCTGTCTGAATGTATTTATTGTGTTCAGATGCTGGTACACTTGTCAAGTTTATTGCAGAAAATGTGCCAAAAAGGTTAACATTTGGCTTGTAATACATATGGCAGAATAATCCATAATGCATATTCAGTGGTCATTACTACAAACATCCTTCCAATCAAGAAATACTACACTGAGGTATCCAAGACACTGGCACATGATTACACTTGTTAACAGTTATCACTGGAAACTGAAAAATATGGTGCAAGTACCTCTTGGTAGGATTTATATCAGCATTTTGTGACAAAATCTTCATTTTCAAAGTTGTCGTCAACAAAAAACATATTATGGTGTATACCAAAGTAACATCTGCAGGGCATATTCATATTAATATGCATTTATATGGGCTGTTTTGCCTTTTACAAAGTGGCTACATGTCTAATACAGTAAATGAAGTAGATTAAGTAAATATAGCAGGTCAAAATTGAATCTGAGGCCTATCATGTTTAATTTCCCCTGAAATTAGTGTGTAAAATTTTTTTGCAAATGGCCCCAATTTTGTGACTTTCACCATCCCTCTGACACATTTCTAATAATGTACCATGAATTCAGTCACCATATCTTTAATAAGCTTCCACTTATCATATCTAAAATATTTTACAGTTTCAGATTTTAATTTTTTTCAAAAATTTAAATTTAAGTTTAAATATTTCAAAATCTCTCCAAGACAACACTGTGCAGATAGAACATATGTCGAAGAAAAAATAGCTGTTCATTGTATGAAGAAATTCCAACATTTGATAAAGTTATTACATTTTGAAGTTGGTGTCCCTCAAGTTTCCATTGCTAAAATTGGCCATGGCAAGGCACTGTGGTAGGTGTTTTAACACAGCCTCTATATACTCTCATTTTAAAGGTGACATCCCGATACTTACTGAGCATTGCTTTAATATGTATATCATTGGAATGCATTAGTGTGGGCCAGTTTTTAGGGGGAAAAATTGACTGATAGGCCTCAGATTAGTTATCTTCCCATTTGGTTGTCCAAAATCCGGAAATTTGACCGCGCAAGTAGTCTGCTGTTTGACTGTGATTATTTCATGGCAGACAGCTATGAAGTGGCAACTATCTGAATGAAGTGACAGGGGATAGCATGTAGTTTGTAAACATGTATAACTTGTTGACATTGAAGACTTGTTTGTGGTAATTCTGGCCCATGCAAAAGTAGTGCTTTTTGTGTAAAATGGGTGTACTCCGGCCTGGTTTAGAGGGTGTGTCTGTTTAAACCAATATGCTGGGAGAAAGAGCTGGACAACAGGGGTTGTCCTTTTCAGGGTATAGCCACTAAGGCTATATAGAAACATATAGCGAAATTAATTGTGGTCTGAGGCCATAGTTTAAAAAATGGAAGAGTTCCATTTTCAACAGTTATGGCCCTTTAATAAAATCCCATGAAAAAGTTTTTGTTTAACAACACCACTAGAGCACATGTATTCATTAATCATCAGCTATTGGATGTCAAACATTTGGTAATACTGACAAAGAGTCTTAGGAAACCTGCTACATTTTTCCATCAATAGTAATTAAGGGATATTTTATATGCACCATCCCACAGACAGGATAGCACATACCACGGCCTGTGATATACCAGTCCTGATACACTGGCTGGAATGAGAAATAAACCAGTGAGTCCACTGATATGGATCGATCCTATACTGAATGCACTTCAGGCCGTGATATACCAGTCGTGGTGCACTGGCTGGAATGAGAAATATCCCAGTGGGTCCACTGATATGGATCAATCATATACTGAATGCACTTCAGGCTGTGATATACCAGTCTTGGTGCACTGGCTGGAACGAGAAATAACCCAGTGGGTCCACTGATATGGATTGATCATATACTGAATGCACTTCAGCCTGTGATATACCAGTCGTGGTGCACTGGCTGGAACGAGAAATAACCCAGTGGGTCCACTGATATGGATTGATCATATACTGAATGCACTTCAGCCTGTGATATACCAGTCGTGGTGCACTGGCTGGAATGAGAAATAACCCAGTGGGTCCACTGATATGGATTGATCATATACTGAATGCACTTCAGCCCGTGATATACCAGTCGTGGTGCACTGGCTGGAATGAGAAATAACCCAGTGGGTCCACTGATATGGATTGATCATATACTGAATGCACTTCAGCCTGTGATATACCAGTCGTGGTGCACTGGCTGGAATGAGAAATAACCCAGTGGGTCCACTGATATGGATTGATCATATACTGAATGCACTTCAGCCCGTGATATACCAGTCGTGGTGCACTGGCTGGAATGAGAAATAACCCAGTGGGTCCACTGATATGGATCAATCATATACTGAATGCACTTCAGCCTGTGATATACCAGTCTTGGTGCACTGGCTGGAACGAGAAATAACCCAGTGGGTCCACTGATATGGATCGATCATATACTGAATGCACTTCAGCCTGTGATATACTAGTCTTGGTGCACTGGCTGGAATGAGAAATAACCCAGTGGGTCCACTGATATGGATTGATCATATACTGAATGCACTTCAGGCTGTGATATACCAGTCTTGGTGCACTGGCTGGAATGAGAAATAACCCAGTGGGTCCACTGATATGGATTGATCATATACTGAATGCACTTCAGCCTGTGATATACCAGTCTTGGTGCACTGGCTGGAATGAGAAATAACCCAGTGGGTCCACTGATATGGATCAATCATATACTGAATGCACTTCAGCCTGTGATATACCAGTCTTGGTGCACTGGCTGGAATGAGAAATAATCCAGTGGGTCCACTGATATGGATCGATCATATACTGAATGCACTTCAGCCTGTGATATACCAGTCGTGGTGCACTGGCTGGAATGAGAAATAACCCAGTGGGTCCACTGATATGGATCGATATACTGAATGCACTTCAGGCGAGCACTTTACAACTGTAAAAATCGCATGAAAGTCAAACTTTATCCAGCCAAAATTTGCAAATGTAAACTCACATAATCGAACAATTTGTTACCTTGGTAAAAGTCATGTGTTAACTAAGATTTTGAAATACCATCTCCCAAAATTGTACATATATTGAATACAAATGGTACAATTAAATGCAAAACATGTGAGAGAAAAACAATAAATTATTGAAATGTTTAGTTTGTAAAGGGCTAGTTAAGCACTGGATGAGTAGAAAGGTTTTCCAAATTATTTATTATGCTTCAAAAATGACAGAAACTAACTACTTTGTCAACAAAATAGCAATTATTACATATAAATATTCTCACAGATTAAAGTAAAATTTGCTAATTCAATTGTGAATTTTAAACACGTCACTGTCAAATTTTATTTTAATTTGGCAAAAACATTTCATGTAGGAGCCTACGAGTCATAACTGATATTTTGTTGGAAGATAACTTTTGAATTTTGTTGGAAGATAACTGTTGAATTTTGTTGGAAGATAACTGTTGAATTTTGCCATTTTTGTACTTTAATAGACAATTTGGGAAAACTTTCTGCTCACCCAAACTATAGATTTGTGAAGCCATTGTAAACTATGCTTTCGAGACGTTTTGGCCCAGCTACACATTCGGCCCCAGACGTTTTGGCCCCATAACCCTAGTCGTTTCGGCCCCGGTTATTGTTGTTTTATTAAATCAAATTATGTTTTGTTATTAAATTTTATTGTAAGTATTGTAATTTCTTTCTATCATTCTCTTTCTTTCTATCATTCTCTTTCTTTCTTTCTTTCTTTTTGTTATTATTATTTTTTTTTTTTTTTTAATTGAACATAATATGCGAGTGTTAAAGAATAAATAAGAGCCAACCAACCAAACCTGTATTTAGCTTTGATAATCCAAAAATGAACAAATAATTATCAAACTGATTTTCTTGTTTGTGTAAATACAATTTAATAAATTGCAATAAATTGTTTTGCGTTTGTTCTACTTGTATTTCCATATAGACCCTTCCCATTATAGGGGCACTTTATGCGTGGCTAAAATTGGAACCACTGATGTTTGACATCAGAAAGGGTTATATGTGTACAGAAATTAGGTACGATCACAAAGGGTTTGGAGTCAGCAACTGGATTAAAAATCCCATGCTTCGACTGGGATCCGAACCCAGTACCTACCAGTCTGGAGACCGATGACTTAACCACTGCGCCACCGTGGCCGGTAGGTAAATGGAAAGTAGCATCATTAAGACATGTTCTAGTTCAGTTCAATTTAACTTTATTTTCGTGCTTATATCCCATATCCCAGTTCAACCAAGCTGTCCTGGGCACACACCTCGGTGTTCTAGCATTTAAAACAAACAGCAAAAACTCATACGGATGCACAATTCCTGAACCTAGTGTGAGTTGTTTGTGATGGCATCGTGGGTTAGGTAAGTTCTGTCTTGTATCACTCTCTACCGCTTGAATCGTTAGTGAAACAATGTTAAAACGTAATGTACAAACTAAACATAAGTTTCGCTTCCTTATTTTATCACCATATCATTTATCAGTAATATTCTACATGAATGCGATGACGTACATGTTTATGTTTGTATGTGCGTGCGTGTATGTAGGCCTATTGTATGTATGTATGTATGTATGTATGCGTGTGCATGCGTGTGTGTGTGTGTGTACGCACTGAATGTTATTCGACAAATTAATGTTACAAATTTGTATTTTATTTATATTATTACCGGTGTATGTGACCATCTAAAGTGTTACTATACCAATTACAGCATATATACAAACACTAGATCGCCGTATATTGCATTAGGGGCCGAAACGGTTTGGGGTCGAAACATCTGGGGCCGAATATGTACTGGGGCCGAAATGTCCTGACACCTAAACTATGACGTCACAACGACGCATTCCATAGCCTACAACGGTTTTAAAATATTGTAGCGCCAAGAGAACTTAAAAGGTCTGACAAAAAAATACTCTCCATATTTTAAATTAGGCTAAAAGTGAATTCTTTCCATTGTGAACAGTTCTTAATCCTATTAATTATCAGTGGCAGATCTCGGTGGGTCCTCAGTAGCCCAGGCCTCCTCTAAATTGTGCAAAAAATTATTTATTCTACTTTTCATTTTTGTTTACATTGGAGAATCTGAGAAATTCCTTTTGTAATTTTTATGGCCTTCGACCATATGCTATTGCACCCCCACAACCCCCCTCCCCCCCCCACCCCCCACCCACACACCAATGGAGTTTCTGGACCCGCCACTGATTATAACGTACATAGAGAATTCGTCATGAGTATTTTTAATATGAAAAATATCAACAGTGAGACAAATACCGATTAACTAGACGAGGTTGATATTTTACATATTAAAAAACACGAGTAGTGAAATCTATTTATCCTATAACACTTCTAAAATAACATTTTAATTAATTTTTTAGTAAATCACAGTACTAAAGTCGCCACAATTGGTAATATGACGTCATCACGATTAGCACAAATTAGTTTGACGTCACGCATTTTAACTAAATCTTTGAAAACGTTATGCTCAGAATACTGATACACAGGTCTTGTTGGCAGAGCAACACATTACCTAGAGACCTTGCAAATTTGCATACCATTTAATGAGAACCAGGAAATTTATTTTATCAGGCCTAATTATAAATATTTAAGATTTTTGTTTTTATTTTAAATTAATTTGGTACGGTTATAGAATATGTCCACCACCTAAGTACAACCTTAGAGACTGGGCGCCATACAAAACCCTTCACTCCAGTGGAAGAACGTTTATGTGACCACTGCAATGTATAGCGACGAGCAAGCAAAGGGCCGCAACTCTAATCGTGTTTATTGCTTTTAATAAAATAATGACCCCATTTCAGTGAACCTGTAATACGGCTTTTTGTACTTGTACTGCATACACCACAATGGCATAGCTGCCAACAATTAAAAACGGGAAAGAGTAATCATTTTCGCGTGAATTGTGACCCGTCGTATAAACCCGACAATAATTATTTATTAACCATGGGGTGCATTTTCAAATAAACTGTAAAACAACGCTTAAACTAATACATTTTATTTGTTATTACAAGTATACTATGTACATCATCAACTTCACCAGATTAACACCACAATCCTTAATACGCATTGTATTATATTACTGTTTAACAGCAAAACGTGGAGTTTTTTGTACGTGGCACTTTTGGCCATAGCCAGAAAAGCTCCAGAATGCTTCTGTTGGAAACATGTTGTTCCTTTGTACTACTTTTGGCTTTTTCTGAGCTTTGCACAGTTGATATGGCTCTGATCGTTTGCGTTTTTTCGACATCTTTACAAAATGGCGTCGTTTCACAAGCTACGTCTATCCCGAAGTGCGTTGCGTTCGCAAAAAAACTTTCATGGCTAGTTGGACGAGTCCAATTTACGTGATTCGTAGGTGTGGTAGGTTATTACAAAAAAACCCACCCAAAAACCCAGGAAAACGTGGATTTGCCGTATTCTTTCAGATTACGGGCGTAATGGCGTAATAAGAGATGGAAAATCGTAATGATTCCGCATAAATCGTAATGGTTGGCATCCCTGCAATGGGGAACCAATAATTTTAATAAAGTAGAATAAACAGCATTCGTGATCCTGTAACTGTATTATTTATACACATTTGATAAATTAAGAAAATAGCGTTTACAAATGTTGACAAGCTATTTTTTACAATTAACCAGGCGCGATCGCGGGTTATAGGTATATATTTTGAAACAGAGTAGGTTTAATAATATTTTTAAAATAGGTGTGTTAATTTATGATGATTAATAAAACATGATGTTGCACTGCTGTACAAAGGGACGCAACTGTTTATAAATTGTCCAGGGGCGATAACTTACATCTGCACGTTAAGTTGAACGTAACACACTATATATATTTAATTGAGTTCAATTTATAGGGATCTTATCAAAAACTTATTAATTGGCCAAAAGTTGCATTCTCCAAATGAACATGTCAACATAACACAACGAGAACACCAAACACCAGAATTTCTCAAAGTAGCATATTTTAGATGATCATTCTTAAAAGAATGGTTAAAAATTTGTTGTGTTTTTTTAAATCACAAACTCATTTCCAAGTTACCGGCCTTGGTGGCATCGTGGTTAAGCAATCGGTCTACAGGCTGGTTGGTACTAGGTTCGGATCCCAGTCGAGGCATAGGATTTTTAATCCAGATACCGACTCCAAACCATAAGTGAGTGATCCGCAAGGCTCAACGAGTAGGTGTAAACCACTTGCACCGACCAGTGATCCATAACTCGTTCAACAAAGGCCATGGTTTGTACTATCTTGTCTGTAGGAAGCCCAAATGAAAGATCCCTCGCTGCTAATCGGAAAGAGTAGCCCATGAAGTGGCGACAGCGGGTTTCCTCTCAAAATGTGTGTGGTCCTTAATCATATGTCTGACGTCATATAACCGTAAATAAAATGTGTTGAGAGCGTCGTTAAATAAAGCTATTCTTTCTTTCATTTCCAAGTTCTGCTTTTACTTTCACAAATTATGTGAAATAAACATATTCAGTAATACAGGGCTTACAAGTGCTTTGTATCATGTGAAATTATTTGACACGTACAGTTTACATTTTGATTTAAACTGCTTGCATTTTGGGACCAGTTAATTATTTTGATGACAAGTGAAATTTGAGACTTACTTGCCCAGTTGGCAACTGAAAATTTTAGGATATGGCCAGCCCTGATATTTTACAGGAACAAGGCATTTCTGATGAACAGTTGTTGTTACATAATGGTATAGAATTACATATTGAATGCTGCATAAATGAATTAATCGTTGCATTGTACCACAAAAGCAGAACTTTCGCACCTGGCAGTTCTCAGTCAAAGCTTATTTTGTGGATATCAAGTATTTTTAACATGGAAAAAGAAAATATTAATATCACTGCTTTAAAATGCAAAGTTCAAAGACTAAAAAAAAATTTTTCAAATTGTAGAGGTCACATTAAAAGTGACATTCTTAAGCAGAAATTTGAAATTCCCTTAATTAGCAGCACCCCAAAAGTCAGAATAGCTAAAAAGGAATTTCATATTGCAGATATTCTTGCCACTAAACTTAGTGAAAATGAAACTGCTCTTGTATACAGACAAAGTGCCGTCTTAAAGGCATGAAATCTGTTATGAAGTGCAATAAAAACAAAACTAAAGTAATGAAAAGGAAACTGAAAAGAAAACATGAGCAAATGCAAAACATCAAGTCTAAATATGTATCCAAGTGTTCAGATTACAAAATAAATGAAAAATCATTAAAACTGTAAAACATTTACAGAACATTGTCTTGAAAGAAAGAACCAAAACAAGACAAATGCATAGCAAATTGAGAAAGATGCAACAATGTTTAAAGGAAAAGACAACTGAAGCATTTACACTGTCAGTCAAACTTAGTAAAGTAAATACATTGCTTGATGACTGTCAAAGTCCTGTAAAAGAGGCACTGGAATCAAAATCTAACTGTGTAAAACAAATAATACAATTGAAAGAAGAAAATCACCATTTCCACAGCCTTGTAAATGATGGCAATGCAGTTGAAACATATGACAATGACAACAACTGTTTTAATTCAGAACTTGTCCAATGTGTAATGAACTTGACTGATTGCAATGTAGCTGCTAACAAGGTTAGTAAAGTAATTTCTCACGTATGCAAATTATGCGAAAAACAACCAACAAAATTACCTTCAGAATGGACAGTAAATAGAATTAATTTGAGGAAAGTTAGTTTATCCAGAAAGCAACTTAAAGAAGCTGCCTCAAAAGAAAATTTAACTTTATATACTGATGAGACCAGCAAGTTTGGACAAACTATTGAGGTGTATGCTGCATTGGATACAACTCAAAGTTATATACATGCTGGGGCTAAGAGAAATGGCCAACAAAAGTTCAAGTACAGTTTTGGATACATTCAAAGAAATTATCAGTGATATTAATGAAGCATGCCATGAATCATCTACTGACATGGGAAATAAATTACTGTCATGTATTAAAAATACAATGAGTGACAGAGCAACAACAGAAAAGAAATTTCACGAACTGCTGGAAAATTACAGAAGAGAAATATTGGCAAAAGTGAAGGATTCATGGGGCAATATAGATGTCCATGACCAGGTGGCATGTTCAACAATGAACAATTTCTTTTGCGGATTTTACTTATTAGTTGGCTGTGCTGATGTGTGTGCAACAGCAATGAAAAAATTTGAAACTTTCAATAAAACCTCCATAAACACAACTGAT
This sequence comes from Gigantopelta aegis, assembly GCF_016097555.1. Taxonomy (NCBI): domain Eukaryota; kingdom Metazoa; phylum Mollusca; class Gastropoda; order Neomphalida; family Peltospiridae; genus Gigantopelta; species Gigantopelta aegis. Next base: position 8,075,912 of record NC_054711.1, read on the forward strand.
AATGAAACAAATGAACACCAGATTGATGAAGGGGATGAATTAGGCATACACAGCATCAGAGGAAGTGAAAGTGGTACAGCTCAACTAATAAGGTGCTGTGGTAAAGCCTTCGCTCATGGTGCTGATGAAAAGTGGTGTTGATGGAGCCTGGAAGTTGTACCTTGACATACAAAAACATAAAGTATTATTTCAACCTTTTAAGCACTTCAACATAATATTTATGCTTGGTGGAATAGTTTACTTCCATAGAGAAAGAATTTTGACTTTCCTGGAAAATATCCATGGAGTTACGAATGGCTTACTGCAACAGATTGTATTGGGTTTAAAAAATGAACTTTTATCGCTGGATGCAGAGCGTTCGGACTCATTTCCAAACAAATAACCTCACCACTGTGGCGCCTTATTGAAGGCAAAATGCATATTTTGGAAATGAACGAACAATATCTGACTTTATGCAAATTTCTTGAAAATTTGCAAATTGTTACAAACACTGAAAGGTTTGTAGCAGGAGATAACACTCCATTCGGCACTGTTGTTGAAAACGATGACATAGTTCATAAAGAATTGGTAATTTAGTCAGGTTCAAGTGACAGCCTTACTGCTGCTGTCATTCAAGTGTTATGCAAAAGCATGTTAACACTTTTACAAAGACAACTTGTAGACCAGCTTCCTGGTGAAAATATGCCCAATTTTCTGCAGAATTACAACGGGAAACTGCATCAGTTATGAAGCATAACAAGTTGCCTGAGGTTTTTTTTGGACAGGTTGATTTTCTTCTGAGATACAGACCAAATGCTTCGATACTTTGCAATGAAGCATTTTTAATGTTTTCACATAACCAGACTGGGCAATGGTTACAGTGTTTGCCACAGGTTGAGCGTGATAGTTTAATCAACAACTCCAGAAAACATGGACAGGAAATTAAAAACGAATTCAATAAAAGGTTGTTGAGCATAAAAATTGCCCTTCAGGAAGCACTTAGGCAGAAAGAAGAAATGATCAAAATGAAACAAGAGAAGAAACTTAGAGCAAAAGAAGAACTGACAAATATGATTTCATTTTATGGACTTTGGCAGTCAGATAGCAATGTTACAAACAAGTTGGCAGAGATAAGTACTGCTACTGAAAAAAAGAAAGCACTTAAAGTGCAGCTGAATTTTAAAAAAAAGGTACTGCTTCAGAAATCAACACAGCCTGATGCCTTTTCATTTAGTGGCAAAGATGAGAATGGTAAACCAAGGCAGTTTCCCATTAAAAAACTTGAAACAAACCTACGTGCTCTCATTAATGAAGCATTTAAAAGGCCAAATCAAAGAGAAACATTTGTCTGATAAACCTTTACTTGTAGACAGACGAATTGAGCACACATTATCTGATGGAAGAAAGTACATTGGAAAAGTTATATCTTTTGTACCTGGTTACCCCAATTGGTACAATGTAAAATATGATGACTTTGAAAACCTATATGTATATGACCTTTTAATGGACTATGCATGTGGCGACTTGCACTTGATTACCTAAAAATAAATTTTTATTGATTACATTATTGTGTATGCACATACTATAGGTTTGTGTCGTGGGAATTATACAAGAGGACTATAGACTATGGATGGGGAGCAGTTGAAACATATCCTCAGGAATTAAGGGCTTTAGATGTTGATTAAGTATGATGAACACTGGGAAACGAGCCACTGCGGATCCAGGCCCATTAAAGTGTTACTTTATCATTATTGAAAGAAACATTGTATGCTATTTATGTAAATAGTACTTTATTAATAATGATTGATATTAATACTCATTATGTGAGAAAAAATCATTTAGAAATGTCTGTCTTTGCTTTAATGGGCATTGCAGTGAAAGGTATTTAAATTATGTTATGGATATATACAAGTATGTTTATTAAATTAACTTTGCTGAACACTTTGAGAAAGGAGCAACTGCAGATCCAAACCCATAGAAGTGTTGGTTCATCATCATTGAAAGAACGAACATTATGTTATATATCAAAATGTTACATTTATTAGCCATAAATGACATTAATATTCATTAAGTTATGTTATAATTTCTAAAGTTTCTGCTTTTCATGAATGGGCTTTGCAACGAAACAGCATTAATTGATGTTAAGTTATGTTATTACATATAGCTTCAATGAAAACATTGGGAAAGGAGCCACTGTATATCAAACTACATAAAAGTATAGATTTTTCTTACTCTGTCTCTCTCTTCTTTTACACACGTTACATTTATTAACTTTAATTGCAAGTGATACTCATTAACTAACAAAGTAATTAATTTCAAACAAAAATTCCTTTCCTTGAATTAATGATAAATGTGATCCATTTACAATAATAAATTTCAAAGTACCATTAAAATATGTAACAACATTATCAGTAATCAGGGATGCCTGTTGCCAAATATGCCTTATAAGTTGTAAATATTGTTATAACCAGTATGAAATATATAATGTTAGATAGTATAGGCATATTGTGTTATAAATTATTCATCAGTGACAACTGATGACAACCTTGCAGTAGCATTACAATTTAATAATTTGTTACTGAAATTTCTAGTTGAATGTTTATACTGTGTTAATTATTAACTTTCTGTTTAGAAACAGAAGTAAGGGAATCACTCCAATTTTCTGATTCCCATGTAAGAGAAATATGATCACTGTACTTTGTAAATATTTCTGTCAGTAATCCTGTTAAAATTAATAGGAAAAATGGGAAACCTGAATATTTTCATCTCATAAGCAAAGTACATTGATTTGTATCAATATTTAATAGGGAAATAGTTCTCATAAGGGATATACATGTGACAGACATTGCGTCTCTTGTTAATAAAAAAATATTTTTTGTAAATATCTATTAACAAATATTGTATTTCATTAAAATGTTTCGTTGAAAACAATACTCAATATGTCTTATAAGTTGTACATATTGTTATAACCAGTATAAAATGTATAATTTTAGATTGTTCAAAGTATAGTCACATTCTGTTATAAATTATTATTCAGTGACAACTGATGACAACCTTGCAGTAGCATTACAATTTAATAATTTGTTACTGAAATTTCTAGTTGAATGTTTATACTGTGTTAATTATTAACTTTCTGTTTAGAAACAGAAGTAAGGGAATCACTCCAATTTTCTGATTCCCATGTAAGAGAAATATGATCACTGTACTTTGTAAATATTTCTGTCAGTAATCCTGTTAAAATTAATAGGAAAAATGGGAAATCTGAATATTTTTATTTCATCAGCAAAGTACATTGATTTGTATCAATATTTAATAGGGAAAGAGTTCTCACAAGGGATATACATGTGACACACTTTGCATCTCTTGTTAGTAAATATATATTTTTGTAATTATCTATTAAAACATCTTGTATTTAATTAAAATGTTTTGTTGAAGACAATTCTCGATATGCCTTATAAGTTGTACATATTGTTATAACCAGTGTAAAATGTATAATTTTAGATTGTTCAAAGTATAGTCACATTCTGTTATAAATTATTATTCAGTGACAACTGATGACAACCTTGCAGTAGCATTACAATTTAATAATTTGTTACTGAAATTTCTAGTTGAATGTTTATACTGTGTTAATTATTAACTTTCTGTTTAGAAACAGAAGTAAGGGAATCACTCCAATTTTCTGATTCCCATGTAAGAGAAATATGATCACTGTACTTTGTAAATATTTCTGTCAGTAATCCTGTTAAAATTAATAGGAAAAATGGGAAATCTGAATATTTTTATTTCATCAGCAAAGTACATTGATTTGTATCAATATTTAATAGGGAAATAGTTCTCAAAAGGGATATACATGTGACAGACATTGCGTCTCTTGTTAATAAAAAAATATTTTTTGTAAATATCTATTAACAAATATTGTATTTCATTAAAATGTTTCGTTGAAAACAATACTCAATATGTCTTATAAGTTGTACATATTGTTATAACCAGTGTAAAATGTATAATTTTAGATTGTTCAAAGTATAGTCACATTCTGTTATAAATTATTATTCAGTGACAACTGATGACAGCCTTGCAGTAGCATTACAATTTAATAATTTGTTACTGAAATTTCTAGTTGAATGTTTATACTGTGTTAATACTACATGTATGTTTAGAAACAGAAATAAGGGAATCACTCCAATTTTCTGAATCCCATATAAGTGAAACATGATCACTAGTGATGTCATTAAAAATAGAAAGAGCAGATGAAAATTAATTTATAGGCAGCCATTAATCAACAAAAAGTCAACAAGCATTGTTTATTGGAAGTTCGATACCCGACGACAATTGATTCGATAGCCAGCGAAAAATCACCAGGTGCCGTCTATTAATGACATCCCTGATTGCTGTACATTGTAAATATTTCTGTCAGTGATCCCGCTAAAATTAAGATGAAAAAGGGGAAACCTGAATATTTTCATTTCATAAGCAAAGTAAATTTATTTGTATAAATATTTAATAGGGAAATAGTTCTCACAAGGGATATACATGTGACATACATTGCATTTCTTGTTAGTAAATATAATTTTTTGTAATTATCTTTTATAATATCTTGTAATTAATTAAAGTGTTTTGTTGAAAACAATACTCAATATGCCTTATAAGGTGTACATATTGTTATAACCAGTGTAAAATGTATAATTTTACATTGTTCATAGTATAGTCAAATTCTGTTATACATTTTTATAATATAACATATAATTATACATATAACACTCATATGAACTGCCAGCACATGCTGTATTGCTATTAAAACGTACTTTGAATTGTTATTGTTCATCTTCATTGTTTTCATTTACTACAAGAATGCTTATAATGCTTACAAACTTCAATTTCCCCCTAAGGTAATTGTTTCTTTCAATGTGTAATAAAGTCAAAATGACCTGTTACATATGTACATGTGTACTGAGGAATAAATCGTGCAGAAAATACTTGACTGGGTGACAATGCCTGTCAACAGTGCTAACTGTCTATATTTGCATTGCTAATGATATGGGCAACATTTCAAAGTGTTGCAGTAACATTAAGCAGATGTCGGTCAATGCAAATTTAATCCGCATATAGTTATATTGAATGAATTACCACAAACTTGCATCAGTTAATTTCAAAACTTGTAACCATTCACCATGTAATAGATTGACAGTTTACATGAATTTACAGTTACATAACTGATGTGCGAAATGAACAATGCTGTGGATATAGTATTTTATTAATTCCTTTACAATATTGGGGCCAATGCAGTGTAAAAATTAAAGCAGTAAATGTTGATTTTAAAAAATAGTGATTACGGCCAGTTCATCTTTAACATTAAATTATTTTCTGGTGCTATCAGTTTTTTCAAACATATAATAATGCATACCTTTCACAGTTCCCATATTTTAGAATACAGGAAAATGTAACGTACTTAAAGTTGACATAATTAATGTTTCATCTATGTTTCATATTTCTGTTGCCAGAGTTCATTTTAAGTTCAGGTTAATATTTATGAAGACACAATCATTGTCCAAGTTTAAAATGTGATTCATAATTGTTTAGAATTTGTTGTAAGTTTAAAATTTATGTCAATTGGGTATCAAATCATTCGAATTACTTGAAAATTAGTTATGCAAAATATTGTGTTGTATTATTATTATTTTTAATTTACTGTAATTTATATATATATATATAATCAATAATACAAAATTTCAAATGTTTAAAAATAACTTATTTCATTGAAATAAAATATTTACAGCTATAGCTATATATATATATAGCTTTGCAAAGTTGTATCTGATAGCAGAGAGAATTTAAAGTGTCAAAATGTCACTCTACCTCTGGAACAGTAGAATGCCCCATCTGTGAATTAAGTAATCATAACATATGATATAGGCTATACAGTGTCCTGTAAGTTAATTTATTAAAAAGATGTTAATTGTAATCAGTTATGACCATATATACAATGCACATATATGCATAAAATTAAATAATCTAAGCGACATCATATTGTCTTTTGGGATGGGTCCCAAGTTTAAATTATAGCCAATTAATATATGAATTATACTTTGGATTTAAAAAATCCTTTTCAACTTTTCAGGTGCACTTCTATTACGGCGATTAAACATCAAGAAATATACAGAAGCTGATAAAATTTGGACTACAGGTAAGGACAACTATATAGGAAACTATAGTATTTAAGAAATACATTAAAACAAACAATTTTAGCAAAAAATCGAACACTTGCCTTTGCAATACCTGGTCACGTGATATGTTTACAAATGTTTGCGCGAGAATTCATAACATCAAATTACAATTTTTTTTTTTTTTTTATTTAATTGAGGTCCATTTGCATCTGTTTGCACAATTTTTTTTTTTACATTATGACATTTAAAAAAATGCTTGCTCTATGCTACAATGTAATTGAAGATGAATACCATCATATCACAATATGTAAGAACTATAATAGTCAACGTGTCAAATTATATGCCTATCTAACTTTCCATAATTACCTATTTACAAGTATGAGTATGCAAGAAAAATGTATATATATTATGCAAAACCAAAATCCAGTCTGTGCTGGTGCGGTATGCAAATTTGTTCACGATTATACATGTATTGCCCATAATTAGTCCTTATTTAGTCATTAGAATAGTATGATGTTTGTTTGTTTCTTGTTTCTGCATATGTTTTGCATCCAGTTCCGTATGTGGAATGTTTATATGCAATAAAGTTTTATCTTTTATCTTTATCTCTTTACTATACACCAAATAACGAATCTGTAATTTTCTATAATTTTAACTACTCTGACGATTACTAAAATACTTTTGGCGTTAATATTCCAAATTTCAAAATTGACCATATTTGTTAGGTTATAGTTATTAAGTTACTAAGCTATAAGTGGCGGGAATATTAAATTTAATATAACTTTTCTGTGGGCTGGGCCTACCACCCTACCCTTCTTGTTTACCTCTGGGGACTAAATAATTTTATTATATAGGTAAATTATATATTTTTATACCTCCCCATCTAAAATTGCGTCAAAATAAATTTTTATTATTAATATAGAATAGGTTTACATGTGTATTAAAGGACGCAGTCAAAAGTTATTAATGTTGGCATATTTTTATTTTTTATTTTGGCATTACATTTCAAAACTTTTAAATTGTTATAGTAGTTACGTTTTTCCTGCCCCGAGTCAGACCACCGATCTTATCGGAGGCCGGACTCGGGGTAGGCATGCTCGAAACCATAGAGGTATATGAGCACGTTAAAACCGTATCTAAGTCTAAGTTTAAAATAAAGCCAATAGCCTGTTCAGACATTTGTACATGTTTTTAGCGATCATAATGTTTCCGAATCGGTCATTTACATCAAGTCAACCGCCATTTTGATTGTCGACTTCTTACAAATGCTATGCTATGCCATGACCTGATACCGGTCGGTTTATTATTACAGAGGAGTGTTGATAGCCTACACGTCTACAGAGTGATTAGGGTTAGCAAGGGGGGCTGCCCCCCCCCCCCCCCCAATATAAGTCTTAATGTCAATAGACTCGAGTTAATTTCAGTTTTATTTTATTTTGGGAACTTTGCGTTATTTTGTGTTTTATTTCAGGAGCGGTTACGGTCATGGGCGTATGGGGACTCTTTGATTTAGGAGGGCTGGAGGGGTTGACTTGCCCGAAATTTTACCCAGATAAAAACAAAACTGCCCGAATTTTTCCCACTGTTTTGCCCGAATTTGGGGGGGGGGGGGGAACCCCCCCCCCCCCCGGTCGTACGCCCATGGTTACGGTCGATTGGTTAGGGTTTTTTGTTTTAGGAACATAGGGTCGAGTGATTTTCTGTTTTATTTTATTTTAATTTAGGAACTTTGTGTTATTTTCTGAGTTTATATTTTATTTTATTATTATTCATGTAGGATTGGGTGACTAGGGTAATTGGGTTGGTGTGCAGGATTCGACTTCTGACAAATGCAAAGCTATGCCATAACCTGATACCGATCAGTCTATTGTTACAGAGGAGCAAGTGATTAGTAGCCTAGACGTTGTAGCTTGGGCGAGCAGAAAGTTTCCCCAAATTGTCTATTAAAGTACAAAAATGGCAAAATTCAACAGTTATCTTCCAACAAAATTCAACAGTTATCTTCCAACAAAATATCAGTTATGACATAGGTACTTGATGACAGGATAATAAAACCATTTCCCAATGACACTACATGGGCGTACATAGGATTTTGAAAAGGGGGGTTCCAATACATAGGATTTTGAAAAGGGGGGTTCCAAAATAGATTGCAGAGATATTGGGCATATATTTCTATGTTGAGTAAATATAATAATGTCAGATATCAATGTCAGATATATTAAATTATAAAAAAAGCGATTTCAGGGGGGGGGGGGTTCGGTTGAACCCATCGAAACAACCCCCCCCCCCCCCCCCCCCATGTACGCCCATGCACTAGTACATGATACGGTGTTTACTGCATTGAGTTGGTCACTGTGATTGAAAGCCCAATGTCCGATAAACATTCAGTATTATTTTTGTTTTGTTTTATTTTGTTTTAACAGCACCCTATATCCTAAGCATTTTGATTCGCATTTTATCCCCGGCCAAGACGAAGTGAGGATTTTACCCCGCCCATAAAGCAAATTTTGAAACACGAAACTACATGAGAAAAATGTAAAAATAAGTAAAAAAATACTTTTACAGCTTAATTTGTATCATATGCTTCTTGAAAAATACCGTATGACGTTGATATAATCAGGTATTAAAAACACTTCATCAGGACTATATATCCGACTTTGAAAATGTAAGTTTTTTTTAATTACTTTGTATAATATCTACATTTGACATTTTATTGCAACTTTATAACCAGTTTAGAGATTTAAAAAGTTTAATTAATTATTTTTCAATTATTTCAAGTCCGTTTAGCCTTGTTAAGCCTTGTAACAACATAGGCTACGTGTTAGTGGTTGGGACGCTAATTTATGGAAATAAAACAAGCTTTCTGATAATTATTGCATATATTAATCATATTTTAAATTTCATGATACAGTTATACTACTTGTATTATTATTATTATTATTATTATTATTATTATTATTATCTTTTTTCTTTTTTTCTCTTTCTCTTTGACCATAGCAATATGTTCAGGGGTTTGTATGTAGGTTAGTGCATGCCTTAGGCTTAGAGGGTTCTTTTGAGGTATATTGTGGTATATTGAGAATATTTAAATTACCCTGTCATCAAGTGCCAATGGTGTGAGTATATCGACGCCAGTGTTTTGAGAGGGATTAGGGGGATTAGCAAATGTTTTTAAATTGCATGACTTTTAAATTTTAAGTAGTAAAAAAAAAAAAGGATTTAGATAGATTTTCATTTTCCATGACCAATATAAAAATTCCATGACTTTCCAGGCCTGGAAAATGACATTTAGAAATTACATGACTTTCCAGGATTTCCATGACCCGTACGAACCCTGCATTATTAACCAGGTTAACACACAAAAATTATGACATAGATATCATGGGCAAGTTATAGGATAAATGTACTTACCGATTCCACACAATACTGCTGTATGACAAAACGAAACAACTCTGGAATTTTCATCTTTCTGGCAGTGTAGTCTTTGAGAGTTATTACAGTGATTCCATTCTAAGTCCTTGTAAAACTGGGTCCCCTCCGTGGGACAACTGGTACGACCTAGCACATTCACAGCATCAAGGTCTTTCGGAATGGCTATAAACAGAACTGCTACGAATAACAAAATATTAATGGAATGAAATCCCCTAACCCAGCACATTAAGGAGTAATGAATAAAAGACGGTTTATTAAACCTGTTTCAACACTTGTATTTGGTAGTGCTTGTATAAACTGCTTCTAACAACCGTAACTAGCGGACATTTCCCAAGCTAGTTCAGTCAGTAGAATATTGGATTCTTGTGCAGAAGGATCCGGGTTCGAATCTTCTTGGCGTAGATTGAACTATTTCTTACATTCATGCTCTATATCTTGAACCAATTTTTTTTTTAAATTGTTTTTAACTAAATATTTATTTATAGAAAACCAGCTCATTTAAAAGTCTTTTCTTATAGATAAATAGAGCTTAATTTTAGTCTTTTCTTATAGAAAAAAATAAGAGCTCATTTAAAATACTTGTGAAGTAAGACAAATTCAGTATTTGCTCCAACTTATGGTTTGGTCATTCCACAACCAGTGAGTGAAATGTATCTCTAAAATTTGCGAGGGTTGAATCCGGACACAAACATTTTCATTAGCACGGTCTTTTGAAGTGGACATGTTACATCTGAAAATAGAAAAAAGTTAAAGTCAGTATTTTTTTGTATTTTTTTTATTATTCCAATTTTTATTGACATGATATCCACACACAGATGTATACAGTACATTAGCCCGAGTACTCTGACTGTAAGAGAGCTAGACGGACATTTGGACATAAACACGCTCTCATTACAGTCAGAGACCAACCTATGTCTTTTTTTGGCAATTCCTGACTACCAAACGGTAGGCAACGAGTCCCGCTCTAATACCACAACAATCCTATGTTTGACGTCAAATACCTTTACATCAATCATTTTCGAGTTAAGTGATACAAAAAAATCCACATATTAATCACTAATACACTTACTACAGAAAGAAACCCGACAGCACCCACATTCAGCTACGCTTCGTGACACTCCGTCGCAACAATTGCAAAGCTCGGCGATCTATTTCGAGACGTAGACCACGTGATCGCGCACTGGGCGATTCCGCCTTGTGCAGCAGTTACAGGGGCCGTCTCATATCAAGCGAAGTTACAACATGGAAGAGTTGGCTAATGCCGTTTTGGATGAATTTGGATTTCATTACGTCATTAAACCAAAACAATTACACATTATTGATTCCATTTTGAATTTGAAGGATACATTTGGGTGTTATCGACAGGATACGGCAAAAGTATGTGCTACGTACTGCCTCCTCTTATGAAAGATAAAGTAAGTAGTAATTTAATTTGATTATTTTATGTTTTATGAATTAGTCATTAGTACAGTAGTAGAGTGTGAGTGTGTGGGGTTTTTTTTTCAACAATTACGTAACGCTCTTGAGGGGATGGGGTATCATAAGATGTATTCCGAGGCGTTACGGGGAAGGATGGCAATGCTTGTTACTGCAAAATCAAAATTGAATCGGTGCATAGCTCATTCGATCTTTAAAACTTATCTTATAGTTGTTTTGCTATTCAGATCAAACTAAAAAATATTGAAATTTGTTTTGTTCAACGACACCACTAGAGCACATTGATTAATTAATCACTAGCTATTGGATGTCAAACATTTGGTAACTCTGATATGAGTATTGGAGAAGAAACCCGCTACATTAGCAATGGATCTTTTATATGTACTTTCCCACAGGCCACTGACCAGTTCTGGTGCATTAGTTGGACCGACAAAGAAATCAATTGGTTGAATGGATCCATCGAGGTTGTTCGATCCTGCGACGCGAACACTCAAACGACTGAGCTGAAACCCACTCCCTAAGAAATATGCGGAAATGACTCAAATGTGAAACTGTGGTGTAATATCTCATTAAAAAGAAAAAAGAAAAATAAAGAAGAAAAAGGCGGTAGGATACTAGTAAATTAAGTAATAAAAATAGTTCAAATTTTGTTTTGGGTTGGTTGTAAGTATTCTGTTTGCTTAATAACTAATTTCATATGAACGATCGTTTTATCCAAGCAAATGTAAATCACATATATGTATGGTAGTTAATAATTATGACAATGAATTAACCTACGTAGAACACAGCCCAATTGTTTTCAACAACTGAACAAAGACCGATTCTGTAACACAATACTCAATGATCAGTTGTAGACAGGAGTTCCGTCATAGTAGACAAGCTGACGCCTAGGGACCGATGGCGATGAGTTTCGCCGTATGCATGTATGGCCACAAATGACTGCCAGGTCCGATGTCGGGAATTAACCTGCTTATATCAGTTTGATGTTCAAGTACGCTACCACGATTTCTGATCAGGGCCACAAACTGTACTCAGAACGAGAGGGTGTGTGGGAGTTTTAAAAAAAGGTTTAGAACTTTTTTCAGCGTAGAATGTAGCCACAATTAATGAGATTACCCATCGATACGCATTGGCAGTTAACAGTACGACAATGATATTTGTCGCTGATTTACAAGTTCTTTTTTGACTGACGATTTGTTTATGAAAATAATAACCGCTTGATATGAGACGGCCCCTGTAACTGCTGCACAAGGCGGAATCGCCCAGTGCGCGATCACGTGGTCTACGTCTCGGAAATAGATCGCCGAGCTTTGCAATTGTTGCGACGGAGTGTCACGAAGCGTAGCTGAATGTGGGTGCTGTCGGGTTTCTTTCTGTAGTAAGTGTATTAGTGATTAATATGTGGATTTTTTTGTATCACTTAACTCGAAAATGATTGATGTAAAGGTATTTGACGTCAAACATAGGATTGTTGTGGTATTAGAGCGGGACTCGTTGCCTACCGTTTGGTAGTCAGGAATTGCCAAAAAAAGACATAGGTTGGTCTCTGACTGTAATGAGAGCGTGTTTATGTCCAAATGTCCGTCTAGCTCTCTTACAGTCAGAGTACTCGGGCTAACAGTACATATGATAAAAAGATCCACATGAAAAAAAAAAAAAAAAAAAGTAGCTACGGAGATTTAGCTAAGATCAAATATCCCAGTGGGCACACAGCGTTTTTAAGACGTCTATTCTTGGTCATGTTTAGGATGCATATTTTAGACATATTTCTTCGTCGTATTTTGGTCATTTACACGACGCGACTTAGTTACTTGAAAGCTACATGTTTTAGACGTCTATTTTTGGGCATGTTTGGGATGCATATTTTAGACATATTTTATTAATTAGTTCTGATATCCATATAGATTATAAAAAAGTGCATAAAGTCCAAATAAATAACAATTTGTTTTTTTGACATGCATAATGGGATATATTTCAGATTTCTGTAGAATGAGCCAGAACATGTTGACAAGTCATGCACGGTACACGTATGTAACGACGCACGCGTTTGTGGAAACTGTGTCAGCGCATGCGCCGACATTTTGACTGAATCGTGCAGTTAGCGCACGCGGTGCAACAGCCTCGGTGAATTTTTAGCTGACTGAATGTAATTAAACTTTGAATGATAATATCGCCGTACAAATCCATAGGCACTTGATGACAGGATAATTTAAATATTCTCAATATACCACAATATACCCCTCAAAAGAACCCTCTAAGGCACGCACTAGCCTACATACAAACCCCTGAAAATATTGCTGTGGTCAAAGATAAAGAGAGAAAAAAGAAGATAATAATAATACAGGTAGTATAACTGTATCATGAAATTTAAAATATGATTAATATTTGCAATAATTATCAGAAAGCTTGTTTTATTTCCATAAATTAGCGTCCCAACCACTAAAACGTAGCCTATTCTCAGAACCGGCGTGACGTCACACGGCCTAGTTACCGATCATCCGGGCCTTTGGGGGTGAAGCAAATAGACAAAACTGCGGCATCGGGGTTTACGGCAGGAAATACACTCGTGGAATACAGAAATCAGAAAACCACATATATGTACTTTTGTATTTATTACATACCCTAAATTGGAATTTTTTTTCCAAATAATAATTCAAAAATTGTAACACTGGTAGTTAATGACGAGGATTTCTAAATTTACACAACTAGGTCAGCTGTGTTACTACGCGGACCGATGAACCACCAATTATTACACATAGGAATATAGTTCTATTTAAACAATAAACAGAAATAAGAAAGAACGAGTGAAAAGTTACCTATAATTTTGATGACATTATTTGAAATGCCTTTTAAAGACAATGTAATACCTAAAATTCACGAACAATATAATATTTAATTTGCTCGTAATACGTCAGAAAACCTTCAGCGTGCCAGTTTTATCAACGAAGTAAAATGTCAAGAATTGTTCACTCAGTGTCTGAGTCGTCATCGGTGTGTTTTCTTTTATTGATGTTCATGGAATTATTCGTTGCTGAAAAGTTTAAGTTTATATTAAATGTGCCTCCATAAATCATCGCTCCACTGAATAATCCGATTGACAGTTCATTCAAGTTTTCTACGTGAGGAGACGGTGCATGCGACGGCATATTTGCTATTGTCCAAACCAAAAGCGAACGTGATGACGTCATTTTAAAAAAATTTTTTTTTATTATTATTATTATTTTAATGATACCACTAGAGATCATCGATTTCATATTAATTGTGTCACATACTTTGGAGGGCTTTCACCCCTCTTGAAGAGTATTCCATAAACAAACAACATGGCAGACGGCAGAAAACTGCATGTATTTTTCCCTATGCAATCTCAGCAAAGACAATATCGGCGACATCGTTGCAGTCTCGTGTGTGGAATCTGTATATTTGTAGTGGTTTTTTTGCGATTTGTGTCTGGACAAACTTTGGAGGAAATCTAACGGCAATTAAGGTAGGAGAGTAATTTTTTGTAGTTGTTAACAATTTCGTTCGGACAATAGTCGATGACAGTCACTTTTCGCACCCTTGTTTTGGCTTCGTACACATTAAATATAGCATATCTTACCGTAATTTCACTAGAAATCCATATTTCGTAAAAGGTAAAAAAAATTAATCACAAGATTTTGTTCAAACACATCCAGGTGCATTAGTAATGTTAAAAAAAAAAAAAAAAAATTCAATAGTAGTATTACATTGGAATTTTTCCAAAAAGGAAACGTCATGTACCCAGTTTATGGTTATTGTAAGGAGATGCAAAGTGACGTCATTGGAATATCATTTAAATTCAAAATTAGCTGTATTATTACAATGCTGCGCCACATTAAAATAAAAACTAGTCTACTAACCTTGACCCCTGTCAAATTCCTATAACAAGCAGACAACGCTGTTTACCGGTCGGTTTTTTTTTTTTTTTTCATAATTCTGGACAAAATATTAATTTAAAAGATGAAAGAAATAAAAGGTACCTTTTGTCAAATATATCATATCACAAAATTACGTTTGGAGATGTTTTATTTATTGAATAAGAATAAGAATTGTGTACGAAGTCAAAACAAGGGTCCAAAAAGTGACACTGACTGTCGTCGACCTTAACTATCGTGGATTAAAAGCTCGTTGGTTAGTAGTATTCCCGTCTCAAGTTTTGGTATCGCGCTCATAAAATTGTAAATATTTGTCACCGTTTTCGTCTGTTTTCAGTTCAAATTTTCCACAAAATAACATTTTAAACAAACCAACAACTTTGTTTACATATCGCGAAGGGCATTCCCGGCAACCATGTGCTATAAATAGTAGCGTTGAATACGGTATAGTTCCGGCAGTTGAGTTGAATACGGAAAAGTGTATGTGCTATAAATAGTAGCGTTGAATACGGTATAGTTCCGGCAGTTGAGTTGAATACGTAAAAGTGTATTTCATTTTTGTATTCAGGACTGTATTTATATAGTAAGATTTAATGGGTATGTAATAAAGCCTTAGTGATTACTGTTTTACATAGAATAAAGTTTTCATATTAACCTTTTGCATGACTTGCATATTGTCATTTATTTTCTGTAGCTAACACATAGTTGCAGCATGTCTTATGAGTATTATAGCAGCTTGGGTTGTCATATAAGAGAAGCGAAGAACGGGAACCTTAATTAGTATAATCCATATTCAGTACCGATGTGTTTCCGTATATCTTGTATGTCGATGAGACCGGATTAGAGGCAGGTTGGGCAGAATATAATTTTAGTTGATGCAGTTTTCAGGTAATATTAATTATAAATTTTAACAAGTTTGAAATGATAAGATAATTATTAATATTATAATAATTATGATGTGAGCTACAAAATATATAATTTATACATGTATAATAATAAAATGTGTATGCATGATTTAAGATAATTATTTTTATGATTTAACATAATTATTTTATTTCCAAATAGAATGTAATAATAATTATTATGTCATTCTTATTATATAGATGTAATGGCAACAGTGAAAATGTTCCACTGAATAAATTCTTTTATTCTTAAAAAAAAACCCTGTTTCTTGAAATAATGAAATCATTTTGCTTTTAAATTACAGATTGTAAAATTATCTCATGTTGGGCTTTCTTACCGGTTGAATGCAGGCAAAAAGAAAATGGCAATAATAAAATATAGCCAACATCAGACCTTGTCATCGAAGGGGAGTTATATATCTTTCTAGCTACCCATCACTCCCCTGAGATTAGCTCAAGGAGAATAATATATAGCTCCCTTTGGCATGTGAATATTAATAATATTTTTAATTTCCCCCATAATCTAAGTTAGGGGAGCAATTAATAACTCCCATATTATTTTCATGTCAGGGTCTACAACCTACTAAAACATAGTGTTACATCATCGAACAAACATACAACTGTTTTAATAATAGGGTTTAACATGGTATATTTATTAATAAAACAAAAACTTACCTGAGTAAAGAATGGTTAACACACACACACACACACACACACACACACACATATATATATATATATATATATATATATATATATATATATATATATATATATATATATATATATATATATATAGGTGTTGTTTATATCTAGTCAGTGGATATTGCAGATATTTTCTTGTTCAGCCTTGGGCTGTATTGGAATTATTATTGCAATTAAAATTTAAGTAATATGTACGAAACAAATTTTTCATAAGATACAGGTGGAGAAAGGAGACCGAGGCAATTATCATGACTGTTAGTAAACTGATCTATATCAATATGCCTTCTGCTAGACTACACACATTTAACCTAAGTTGCTTTTAACCAGGGTTAAATTACCTCTTGTATAGATGCACTTATGTAGCATATTCAAGGAAAATGTATGAATGAGATGGTTAAATGCAATATTATTCTCCATGTGAAACAGTGTTTTCAGAAAGAAAACCAAATATCTGATATGGCAGATGACCATTCATTTTATTGCAGATAATTGCTGAAGCAGATTGTGTGCACACACACACACACACACACACACACAATCCGAAGAACTGCAGAATACCATAAAACGACATGTAGATGCAAAAAGGTAAGTCCTTTAACTAGAACAGAAGCAAAATCTACAAATGTGCCACAACCACCAAATTACATTGATTCATAACAGAGTAAATTAAAAAAACCACCCAGAAACGTATATACATGTATGTGTGTGTGTGTGTGTGTGTATATATATATATATATATATATATATATATATATATATATATGTATATGTATGTATGTATATTATACACATGTATGCATATGTATGTATGTATCCGAGATACAAGTATACCTTTATTGTTTAATACATTATAAATTTGGGCTATTACACGTCCGCAGGTACAATATCTGGAGTGGGGTTGGGGGCAAAATCTTGAGTAGTAGGGACAATCTTGGGAGGGGGAGAAGCCATATTTATATATAAAGTAGAAGAAAACCTATATTCTATAATTAACCACGGTCGTAACCAAGCGTCATTCATCCTTTGGGAATGTTTTACTTTTCCTGTTACAACACTGTTATTGTTCACAAGTGTGTGCACAATATCCAAAACAAATCCGCTGACAAAAAAAGTGTACCCTTGCAGAGACTTGTAGACCTTTAGCTCAGCTAATGTATACGCGCTGTGTGTGCAAACTAGGTAGTTAACGATGTCTGGATAACAAACTCCCGGCCATGCTGAAACATCCGTCGACCAGTCACTTGGCTTCCATTCTTCCGACTTCTTTTGCCGTTAATTTCTTTTAATTTCTCTAAATATCTAGTCCTTGTTGTCTCTTCTAGTGTGTCTCGATATTTAACTCTAGCAGTCGTACTAACTTGCTGTCGCCACATAAAAGATCCCTTGCTGCCTGTCATAAAAGAGTAGCCTATGTGGCGACAGCGGGTTTCCTCTAAAAACAGTGTCATAATGACCATATGTTTGACGTCCAATAGCCGATGATAAGATAAAAATGTGTTCTAGTGGCATCGTTAAATAAAACAAACTTTACTTTACCAAGGCCTCAGGGCCCTTTTATTAGCAGTAGTTTCATGTCAAAACACGGTAACTTTTGTCACTTCCAAGTTCTCAACACATTAATGTATAATAATAATAATAATAAATAATAAAACATCTGTATAGTGCCTGATCCAGCATGCCATTCGAGCGCTTAATCATTTTATATTTCAATTAATTATTTCATATAGGATTCCAGAGGAAGGTTCTACAAAAACTTGTCGAAATCAAAAACAGTGTCAACAATTTATAGAAAAAAGTGGAGAGACACACATCCAACATTCATGTGAATGAAGATCTCATCCAGAATGTTGATCATCCAGTAGATACTCTGGATAAGTTTCAGAGTGTAGAACAGAAGCTAGAGGATCTACAATACAGACAAAATTTGATAAATATCACTGGGCGAGAACCAATGAGAATGTTCATTTACTGTTGTTGTTGTTAATTGGGGTTTAAAGCCGCTTTCAAGAACGTGCTCATATCGAATTGGGGGGTCCGACATGCAGAGAATGGTGCGGAATTTGATAAACAGGTAAACTTTATAGTTTAGCTCCTGCAGTTCATGTTTTCATGAGATTTAACCTTTTTAGGCCCATCAACCGTATAGTCATAGTGCAATGTCGGTTGTCGGTCAATTGGTTCATCAGTCAGTCTGTCTGTTAAGATCTTTATTTGAGAAACTTCCGAACTTGGTAGATTGGGTGAATAGCCCCAGACTTTTTTCGCTTTTTTAAAGTCTGGTTTGTAACTTTTTTTGTTTCGTGCATACAGATTCCTTGTGATGTCAACTACCATCCCTGAAATTCTGGTACCCATTGAATCACTCTAACACGGTCCTTTCAGGGTCTGTTTTGGACCCTCATGGGCCCACAAAAAAGGACAATTTTCAGACATTTTGCCGAATTACTCCAAATCTGTTCAGTAATGTGTTTTTTTTTTTGTTTCACGCATACAACTTCCCTGTTACCAACTATCAGTCCTGAATAGCTGGACCCCATTGAAATACTGGAAGGAGGTCCACCGGCCTTCAATTGGACCCCAAAATAGACTTTTCTCACATTAAAGACCAATTTTTCTAAATTTGTTCAGTAAATCATTATTTTCAAGCATTCTTTATGATTAAATTGATTCCTATGGAGGGATATATATGATACTATATATTACATTTCTTATTTACATCAGGTTCATGACTGTTGAAATACAACAGCAAATTCAACATGCAAGGTCAGAACCGACGCAAATTTGCATTTGGCAAAATTAACAGCTCTTTGCAAAGTTATAGAAGGTATGTAATGATATAACTAATAAAAATATTTTACTGAATGTCAACTCCAGGGGTCAATTTGGCTACTAATTTGGAAGCCATGGCGACCTAATTTTGCATTTGGCAACCAGTATTTCACTTATTTATAGTGTTTCTGGCTCTGCAGGAGCCAAATGGCTCCTTGGAAAAATTTGTAACTTTACTCATGTATTAAATACCTGAAAATTAATAGGACGGCATAAAGCATTCATAATGGTCATGAACTTGTTTAGTTCTTATTCACTGAGAATGATCAGTATCTTTTTATAGGGGTTTTAGTACATATTTTAGTGTAAATATTCTTTCATAGATGCCGTCTTCATAGGATGGCACCTCATGCGTCAGAAATGGTCGTGTACAACACTACGTGTTACCTACGTTCTTATTCACCGAGTATGATCAGTACCTACACTATGCGTACTCAAGAAAGATTGCTTGTAAACTTGTGCCAAACTACCTACACTATACTCCACTGTACAACAGTTTCCTTGATACGTGACAAGATAGGGCTATGCGTACTCAAGAAAGAACAAGGCTCGATTTTAGTGTAAATATTCTCTTTCATAGATGACAAGAAAGCAAACTACCTACACTATGCGTACTCAAGAAAGAACAAGGCTCGATACAACAGTTTCCTTGATACGTGACAAGATAGCAAACTACCTACGCTATGCGTACTCAAGAAAGAACAAGGCTCGACTCATACAACAGTTTCCTTGATACGTGACAAGATAGCATACTACCTACGCTATGCATACTCCAGAAAGAACAAAGCTTGACTCATGATGTGATGTTGAAATTAGTGTATTTTAAAAAAAAAACTGAATGAAAACAATATTGAAAATTCAAATGTCCGTGGCCTTTAAGTGTAGATCTCCCTACAGCCCATTTCCTTACTTTGTTATGTAGGGTAGAAAATCACATATTGTAATTCAATTCCCACTGGAATCATTGCAAAGGTTTGCACAATTCACTTGCCTGATTGGCAGATCATAATTTTTTTATAATAAGCAATTATATTTTTATTACTTACTGTTATTATTGACTTTCTAGGTATAATTTGGATACCAAAAATCTTGTTTTGCATTATTATTGGTGTTTATTATAAATCATCAATACTTCCTTTTATAAGCTATAAATTATTTTATGTGTTGCTAAAATACAGCACCTGATTACATGTATCTCCAGATCTGGAATTGATAATTAATATCTCAGGATTTATATGCTTTTTTATTTTCTAATGATGTGAGACTGAAGTGCTCCTACGAGTGCATACCCGCCTGGGGGATACACATGCAGTTGTACTGCGAGAACAATGTAAAATACAGTGGCCTCTGTCTAAACCAGATCCTTGTGGGACCAGAAAAATATGCTAGTGCTATAAGTCAGTTTGGGACTGAAAACTAAATCCTGTTTAGACAGATTTCCGGATTAGACAGATGCCGGTTTGGACAGAGTCCGCTGTATATATCTGGACTGACCCATTAAAGAACATTAATATGTTTAATTCTCAATAAATAAACTATGACAATTGTTAACGTGTTCGCATTGTGTATTTTTCCAAACTGATCAATATCTTAACATTTCAGAGTTTGGGTTCAGATTTATCACTCTCCTGTACTTGGGTCTGTGGTATAAATCATAAAACTGCCCTGGGATTCCTGCCAGATACAGCCCCTCATCATCCAGTCATGAGAAGTGTGATATATCTCACACTTGTCTGTTTGAAAGACGTAATAATGGACGTCTGAAAGACATACAGGAACACATCTAAACGACATAACAAAGATGTATTAAGAGACATTTCTAAGATGTAATTAAAACACGTCTAAAAGATGCGTTGAAAAAGACGTAATCAAAAAGACGTCTAAAAGGCATATTATAAAAGACATCTAATTGACATATTAAAACGATGTCTAAACGGCGTATTAAAAAAGACGTCTAAAAGATGTAATTAAATGACGTCTAAAAGACGTAGAAAAAATATGTCAAAAAGACAGTAAAAATTGCGCAATAATTTCTTTCACTGGCAACTAAGATTTGACGGTTATTAGATGTCTTTTTGACGTATATTTTATGCAATTGTGCCCACTGGGATATGTGACAGATAATCAGACAGACATGTATGAAAATTCAAAAGGAGACTTAAGGACATACTAAGTATCAAAAAAGAAGAGAAGAAATACAATCTAGGTTTTAAATATATTGTGACAAATTGACCAAAATTTGGTGAATTTATCATAGTTGCACGCGGAAAAAGCCGCTGCTTTTGTAACATAATAGTACTCGGTCAACTCTTTTTGGATCCATTTCAAATTGGGTACATATGCATTGAAATGACTTTTAAATATTACGTGTTTTGTAACGAGTACAACGGCATTAATGGGATCATTATTTCTGGTTTTAAAGCCAAAAATTACATTTTGTTTATTAAATTTAATATTGCTACCCATTTTAACATAAATCCAGTTCTGAATATCATTCCAAATTGAGTTGCCTAAAGTGCATTCCCAAAATAAATGGGTAATTGTACAAAGTTCTAAATTAAAAAAATTACACTTCGGACAAGAAATATAACCAATTTTATATAAGAAGATATTAACAGGAAGTATATTATGAATTATTTTAAACTGAAACCAGCGCAATTCACTACTATCAGTACAGCATAAAGGAATTATATATATTTTTTTCCAATCAGAATCTGAAAAAGTACAATTAAAAATATTTTCTCATTTTAAATTGTATGCCGATTTTGAGAATGACGAATTTAGTAAAGTATTATAGTAATGTTTACTTCCTCTAACTGTTGTATTTAACTTTATAATATTATATGGCAATATAGGAAATGGCAGTTTATTTTTCCTATCAACTTTACACAATTTAAAATATTGTTTTACCGCATTAATTACACCTTGATAAGTTAAAAAATTAGTATTGATATTAAAAACTAGTTTAAATTCATTATAAGTTAAAAATTTACCTCTATCGTGAAGTAAATCATTAATAAATTGTATCCCTCCCTCAAACCAATCTATATAGAATATTGAATTTATTTTTATGTCATTATTATTCCAGATATATTCTGACAGTATCTCTCAAATACTGAGTTTGATTTGAATTTTTAAATATATATTCCCTATGCCGTTAATGTTTCTTTCCAAAAATAATTATAAATATATTGACAGTGTTTTCCTATTTCTTCAGAGTGAAAATCCATTATATTAGCTAAAAGTTTATACTCATGAATAATCAATCCCTTCCACTTGAGAGTCGGTGATAACTAATCTTCTAATCCAAGCAATTTTTTGTGTTTTAATAAAAATTTTGATTATTGTAACTTTAATACCACCATCTTTCATATTTTTTGACATTTGCATTTAGCTTTAGACTTTATAAAATTTCGTTTTGCTTTTTTAATACTTATATCTTCTATTTTACTGTTTATCTCTTTAATTTCTTTTATAATATTATTTTTTGATTCGATATCATTTGAAATATCTAAATCTTTTGTTAAGTCATCTAGTTTTGTACTTAAGTCTATTTCGTCTTTCATCTGAACTTTCTTTTTAGTTGATTAATATAAAATAGTTTTTTCATGTATCATAAGTAGTAATGTTTCCCATACTAACTGGTCGTTTATGGTAAAGTCTAAATTATTATTTTCTGTATCTTTATATTGTTCAAGAGTTTCTTTTATAGTTTCTTTGACGAAGCTTACATATTTATGATTATGAAGTAAGGAATTATTAAATTTCCAAAAACCTTTTCCTCTTTCAATTTCTTTTAATTTCAAAGTTAATGTAATTGGTGAATGATCAGACTTGAAACTTGGTTATGCTAAATAAGAAACAAATCTTAACAGAGACTGTTTTATTGGGGTCTGTTGCTTCCAGGAGAACATTTTCAAATTAGGATTTTTTTTCCTCCAAAGATCTACAAGGTCTAATGTTTCTTTATAATCTGTAACTTGTTTTCGAGCTTTTGGGTTATTCAATGTTTTGTAATTAAATAAATCAAGGGCGGGATCTTGAACAAGATTCCAGTCCCCACAAACAATTGTATATTTACTTTCTGATGATTCTATAATATTCTCTATATTAGCAAAAAATCTTGGTGTATGTGTTAGGGACATAACTACAAATAAGTAATAGTGATTGATTATCTATTTCTATCGTTAATGCTAACAAATTTCCCACATTATTATTAAATTTATTTGTAACCTTAAATTCAAAATTATTATTAAATAATATAGCTATGCCACAGCCATTAGATTTATATGAACTAAAATAGCATTAACTGTAACCCCATTGTTGCTTAATAATTTGTTCTTGATCTTTAGTAAAATGTACATCTTGAAGACAGTATATATTTGCCCGTTTCTTTTTTAAATATTGAAAAATTTCCTTTCTTTTCAAATAATCATTTAAGCCTCTACAGTTCATTAATAATATAGTTATATCATTATCCATTATTATCCAGGAATGTATTAGTGTGATATAGTTGTTTTAAGACATCTATGAAAGAGCCCCAATTTCTGTTCGAAAGATATGTATGTAATTGTCTACCAATAAATAAATAGCATTTCAATAATGTGGATATCATGTAAATTTTAAATAAAAAGACCTCCAGAGTGGGTAACTGATGTAAAAAACAAATAAATAACAAAATCACATAGTGAGCAACACATTAAGCAGAGATGATACCATTATTCTCAGGTCAACATAGTTAAAGTACATGTCATTGTGTATAGTAGCGACCTTTTTAAAAAATACCATGTTTCAATCTCTGGAAAAAACAAAACAAACATGTCGTGTGGGTTTTTTCAAATATAAGAGGGACTTAAAAAATAATAATAATAAAAATATAATATAATATAATATAATATAATAATAATAATAATTTAAAAAATATATATATATTAAAAAAATTAATAATAATAAAATAAAAAAAATATATATATAACAAATAATTATACATCTACAATAAGAACCTCACGAATCCTCACCATTGTAAATTATCCACAATATACATGGGAAGCAAGAGACAAAAAGACCAATTATGTTTTGTCAGTATTGTTTAATGACACAACTAGAGCACACTGGGGTGCGAAATATGGCCTGCTGTTATTTGTTTTAGATAGCAGGCAAAATAAGCAATTGGTCTGCTAACCAAAAAATTTGGCCTGCTGGAAATAAAAGACAGCATGAGGTATGAGGAGCATATTATAAAATTAAAATATAACGAAATCACGAGCTCAGCCTCAGCTACATAGAAGACGAAATGATTGTACAGGGAACATTTTGTTTTCGAAATCTTAATTAGCGATATTTCTGGATATTGA
The DNA here is from genome assembly GCF_016097555.1 of Gigantopelta aegis. NCBI lineage: Eukaryota > Metazoa > Mollusca > Gastropoda > Neomphalida > Peltospiridae > Gigantopelta > Gigantopelta aegis. The sequence goes on from NC_054711.1 coordinate 8,100,604, forward strand.
TTAGTTTGTTATGTTTAACGACACCACTAGAGCACATTGATTTATTAATCATCGGCTATTGGATGTCAAACATATGGTCATTTTGACACAGTCATAGAGAATGAATGAATGAATGAATGTTTAACAACACCCCAGCACGAAAAATACATTGGCTATTGGGTGTCAAACTATGGTAATATTGTTCCATTCCTAAATTAGCGCTTGACGAAGTTCGTTGACGTTAGCGGGTGGGTTGGGACGACCCCTCAATCGTCTGTCCAGACTATCCCAGACATGCTCGATGGGGTTGAGATCAGGACTTTTAGCGGGCCAGTCATCAATGAAATCAATGTTATTTGTCCTGAGAAAATTTACAGTGTCTCTAGCTGTATGAGAGGTGGCATTATCATGCTGAAAAATCGAGATGTTGGCGTTGTTATGGAACAGAGGAATGACGTGATGAGCGAGAATGTCACCGCGGTAACGTTGAGCATTTAAATTGCCATCAATGACTAGTGGTGAACAATAACCATGGGCAATGGCTGCCCAGACCATGACACAACCCCCACCCCCGAAACGATCTCGTTCAAGAACACAACAGTCAGCATAGCGTTCATTTCTCCTACGGTAGACGCGCACCCTGTCACGTTGTAAAGAAAATCTGGATTCATCCGAAAAAAGAACGGTATTCCAGCGTCGCCGTATCCAACGAGTGTGTACACGTGCCCAATTAAGACGATGACGTTGCGTTAAAACGCATCCGACGTAAGGACGTCGTGCATGTAAACCGTTCTCCCGCAGACGATTACGAACAGTTTGCCCACTGATTCGGTTATTATGAAGCCCAGGTGTGTTAGCAGCAGTAGCAGTGGCAGTTTGGAATCGATTGCGCAAATGCGTGTTCATGGTATAGCGGTCTTGACCACGCGTTGTAACACGCGGACGTCCACGTCGTGGCAAGTCGTTGGTGCTTCCTGTCGTTCGAAATCTTACGCGAAGATTTCGTATCGCTCAACTAGAACTCCCAACATGCCTTGCAACGTCTTCTGTCGACATGCCAGCATCAAGCATGCCAATCGCCCGTTCGCGTAAATTATTGGGTATTCTTGGCATACTAAAAATGCTACAATGTGAAAAACGTTAATTGTTTTACAAATTTTGAAGCGTTTTCGTTCACTTGACAACAATGTCAGTAAGACAAGTAAAACAAATTGACCGAATACTACACGGGACATGTCGAACCATGCATGCACGTGCAAATTGAATTTCACGTTGTCGACGATTAACAGTGCAAAAATAATCGATAAAATTCATGAATCCTGATAATACAGCACAAGGCTAATACTACCTATATAATTTTATTACACAATGAATTCTTTAACACAACAAATACTATATATACAAATCGGAAGTTTCTTTTTTTTGTTCAGTATATATTGAGACTCCCCCCCCCCCCACTCCCAATTTTTTTTTTTTAATTAAAAAAAATAAAAAATAATAATAAAAAAAATAGGCCTAAATCATTACTACACCATACAGTAGCCCAAAGATTCTGGCGTTCGAAAGCTAAGGCATTTGGACAGTTATACAATATAATACAATAATAAAATACAATTAGAATAAAGTAATGTAATGTCACATTATTATAATTACTACCAAAATGTGCTAATCAGACGCGCACACATATATATGTATACTTGGGTAGTGATAGACATTGTAAATAATTATAGGCCCGTGTTCTTTTAGGGTTTACTGCATTTATCAACAATTTCTTTTATTTACATAATTTCTTGAGAACACCTATTTTGCTATTCGTTATTAGTTGTTTAAATTTCAACATACTTGGTTTATTATAATAATACGGCTTAAGCAAATGTTTACGGGGTTAGTAAAATAAGTACATGTGAATAAAAGGTGAAATTCGTCTCCAATGTCATTATTGTTACATAATGTGCACGTTCGATCTTATACTGGGGTGTTGTTCCAGAGTCCTATTTCGATTGGTAAGTAGTGGTTAGATGTTCTAAATTTGAGTAATATATTATATAGCCCAAAATGTTTGTGGTAATATATACTCTCACCCTGTTGAGTCGTTGTCTCTATTAAGTCGTGCCATTTGGGATTTTATCCCTTTTTAAAGTAATGCACCACCTACCGTTTGTTTATGTTCCAAGTCTCACAGTAACATGTGTAGACAGTCAAATAGCTAAGAAATTTTAAGTATATCCAATTATTTGTTACATTTTACCTTAAAAATTCTTTTTTCTACACAGGAATCGAAATAGGTAAAAAACACATGACCCGTAGGCCAATTAAAACATTTGTAGTTTTCGTAATTTATGGCGATCACGCCCACAAAATATATCGAAGTGTTGTCTGCATGTGCATGTTTATTTTTACGTATTAGTGAGTGACGTCAGTACAAATGTGAGGTCACACGTCAATCGTTTTTCCATGCAAGAAAGTAAGGGCGCTAAAATTGGAAAACGTAAACTAAGATGTAGATCAATACAGTTTTACATTAAAAATATGACTATTACTACAATATGTATTGTGAGTATTATATTTGAATAAATATTAAAAATATATTTAGATAAAAATACAATTAGAAATAACCAAAGCTATTTAAAAAACGAAAAAGAAGTTTGCCAAACAATATTTTAAACACCATGCAACAACCTGCTGACTGCTAAATCAATCATTTTTTTCATAAAAAAACACTTCCTTTTTTATAATATTGATTTCTTCAAGACATAAATTCAACCAAGCAAATTGAAATTGCAGCTATATACTTTGTTCTTATAAAGTTTTGCGCTTCTATACTTGAAAACAATAACTAACACGACTCAATAGAGTTATGTTTTTTTCGTTTAGTGAGCAGGGGTAGATCTAGTTCATCAAGATAAACGTCTCGGGCATGATATTTATTATTGTGATGTTTATTGCTGTGCCGTAACGTTTATCCATTGGATCGACCGGCCTCGGTGGCGTCGTGGTTAGGCCATCGGTCTACAGGCTGGTAGGTACTGGGTTCGGATCCCAGTCGAGGCATGGGGTTTTTAATCCAGATACCGACTCCAAACCCTGAGTGAGTGCTCCGCAAGGTTCAATGGGTAGGTGTAAACCACTTGCACCGACCAGTGACCCATACCTGGTTCAACAAAGGCCATGGTTTGTGCTATCCTGCCTGTGGGAAGTGCAAATAAAAGATCCCTTGCTGCTAATCGGAAAGAGTAGCCCATGAAGTGGCGACAGCGGGTTTCCTCTCAAAATCTGTGTGGTCCTTAACCATATGTCTGACGCCATATAACCGTAAATAAAATGTGTTGAGTGCGATCGAATTTTCCATTTGCAATCACGATTTAATAAAATCAGGCATATGTGCTTTATTTAAAGTTACATTCTCTGGTTACCATATTATAACATCATGTACAAACATGAAATACAAGCCCAAAAGCACTTTTTAAAAACTCGTGTGTGTTCGCTATGAACGGAGATCGTCAAAAGTATACGCTCGATTCGTCGCCTGTGCCGCCATAGCTCGGCAAAGTACAAACGACAGCCTGTTGTCAGTTTCAGTTAACACGTGCGTTTGCCGATTTCAAATTGTAGGGTTCGTCTCAAAAATTTAAAAGAGAAATCTTGCGCTGTACGAAGAACGTTCGGTTGAGGATATGGTACTAGAGTCTTTCGTTAAAACCGGTTTGATCTTGGCAACGTATTATCGACAGTCGTACCTTCCTATTTCAGAATTAATATTTTATAAAGTGTTAGTAGAACTTTCAAGTTTAGTTTGTATACTAGTAACACATTAATCATATATATATTTTTTAATAAAAGATACTAATGTAGACAATGAACGTTTTCACTTCTTAATTTTACGTGTTAAAATCGTCAAATTCAAATAAATATTCTTTCGTTTTGAAAGGGTAAAGTTAGGTTGTGTGTGTGTGTGTGTGTGTGTGTGTGTGTGTTTAACGACATCAAAGTTAGAGCATATTGATTTAATAATCATTCGACGACATACAACCGTAAATAAAATGTGTTGATTGCGTCGTTACATAAAACATATCCTATCCTTCCTTCCATCTGCTGTTGGATGTCTAACATTTGGTAATTTTGACATATAATCTTAGAGAGGAATCGGGTGCATGTGCAGGGGGAGGGTATTGGAGGTCAAAACCCTTACTTGCCCAAGCTTTAAAAAATTGAAATGTATTTTCTGGGGGAGCATGGCCCCATATAAACTATAACCCCAACCCCGCTAAAATCCCTGTACACACGCCTTGGAAACCCACTACATTTTTTTTTTTTAGCAAGGGATCGTTTATATGTACCATCTCACAGACAGGATATCACATATCATGGTCTTTTATATACCCGCCGATGGGGATCGATCCTAGACTGACCGCGCATTTCCAAAAAACACCTTTTTAGGTCTAAGTAATGAATAAAAATAACATATAGTCTTGAAAAATGTTACGTAAATCGAACACAGTACCCTCTTCCTCTACCCCTAGAGCGTTACGTAATTAGTAACACCCCTTACATGTAACGCGTATGCCAACAACTGGCCACTGTCAAAATTTCAAGGAAAATCCCCCACCCACCGACCCCTGGAAAGGCGTTGTACCATACCTCTATGGATATAAATATGTTTTGGAGATATGAGACGACCCCTCAATGAAAACTGCGAAATCTCACGTGATCTCTTGTTGGGGAATTCCACACTTGTGATAAGCCATTGAAAACCGAGATCGGTAGGAGCCCGTCAAAAGTGTCCCACTTTCAAAATACTGGCTTTGTTTTTGACCTGGATAAGCCAGCGTAGTGAAACCAATGCAGAGTGCGGCGTCATATATGCACCAAACGTAATTGGATTTTCTGTTCTATATGCTTAAATAATAAAAATATTCCAGGGAATGCCGCTTTAAGAGCCTCAACACATACAACAATATATTTTAATAAATTATAGACTAAAATATTAATTACAATACCTTTGGTAACCTTTCCAGGATTAGATCTTTGAAGATGACACATTTTCACATTTAAAAGTTATTTTTATCCTGGCACATCGAAAATGCGGAATGAAAATATGGCGGAACGACAATTATTCGTATCAAACATTTTACGTACAGCCAATAAAAAGAAATATTTCGGAACTGAATGGAACTGATTATTCATTTTGTTATTTTTGTTTCTATATATGTGCTTTTGTGTAGGTTGCATTATTAATATTTATGCCATTAAAGTTGTGGCTTCTTTTTGTGTTTTTTGTTGTTGTTGTTGTTTGTTGTTTGTTTGGGTTGTTGTTGTTTTTTTTGTTTTGGGGGTGGGGGGGGGGGGGTATTATTCTTTTTTATTATTATTAAAAAAATATTATTTCCTTTAGAATTTTTAAAAATATTATTATTACAGGCCATTGGTTGCACGTGTTTCAAAGGTTTTTCTCCTTTATCTTCGTTTAATTATTATTGCAGGTCATTAGTTATTTTAAGGGTTTTATTTGTTTATTTATTTATTTATTTATTATTAATTTTGCTCTTTTTTGTTTTAATTTTTTTAGTTATAATTACTGGTTATTAGAACTTATTTTAAGGTTTTTATTCAATTTAAAGACAAAAATTATTATAAATATTTTTTAATTAACCTGCACAACCCCCAATCCCACAACCTAAAAAATCTTTGATTATAATAGTTTCATTAATCTTTCATAATATTTCTATTAATCTTTTATAGCAAGTTCTGGGAAAAGGTGTGTGTGTGTGTGTGTGTGTGTGTGTGTGTGTGTGTGTGTGTGTGTGTGTGTGTGTGTGTGTGTGTGTGTGTGTGTGTGTGTGTGTGTGTGTGTGTGTGTGTGTGTGTGTGTGTGTGTGTGTGTGTGTGTGTGTGTGTGTGTGTGTGTGTGTGTGTGTGTGTGTGTGTGTGTGTGTGTGTGTGTGTATGTGTGTGTGTGTATGTGTGTGTGTGTGTGAAGGAAACATTTATAAATGAAAAAAGCACGTTTTTATTTAGTTATTATTATTATTATTATTATTATTATTAAATCAATAATTTATTTATTGTTATTTATTTATTATAATTACTAATATTATTCAGTAATTTATTATTATTTATCAATTAAGTATTAATTAATTTATGATATTATTTAGTTTTTATTATTAATATTATTAATTTATTAAAAATATTAATTAATTAGTTTATTTATTATTTATTTTATATTATTATTATTATTATTATTGTTGTTATTAAACGTGATATTCCATTAAATATCGTATATTGTGGAAAAAACTCATGAACCTGAGACGTATAATTGTAAAAATAATCCTATGCCCGCCAACAGTTTTCAATCACATTTTTAATGGGCTTATAATGGCTGGCGGGAATATTCGAGATTTTGTTCGTAACTGAAAATTGGATTGATGCAAGATTACTATTTGGACAAACTGTCTATTTATACGTAAAACGTAAATCGGGAAGTTTTCTTTATACAGTAAGTGTTTATATTTATTGGTATCATCAACGTCCCTAACTGCGTTATGCTTCAAATTCCGTTCATTTTGTTTTCTCGTGAACGGTTCGCGCAATCAACATCCGATTTGTTGTCATCGGCATGTCGTTTATTCATGAGGTTTTTCTTCACAGTTCAGGAACATTTTCATAAACAATAATGTTCAGAAAAGTAAGTATCTAAATACAAAACTTTACAAACCCCTAACACCATCAATTTTACTAAGTCGTTTTTGTTTATTCCTTAAAATTACCGATATCGGGTCCACATGACTCGTAGAAATTGACTTAAACTGGTGAAAGATGAATTAACATTCGGTGCATATCACATGATCTCACACGTGCTACATCAACAAGGCCAAAATGTTTAAGACCCCTGTTGTTAGAATTTGTTTTCAATTATTATATTCGATCTGCAAAAGGTATGCTACATTTTTTTGCCTCTGTTGTAGTGAATAGTTTTTATAATCCATTCATAAAAAATTTAAGTGTATAAATTGTGTTAATTAAGAAACAATTCGTTAAAAAATTTACATTTTTTAACCATTCACTGGTATAAACGTAATCATGGTAATGCCTATCAGTAATGACATCAATTGTTAGCGATGTGTGTTGATAAAACGCGGACCGGACCACAACGCTTGACAAATTGAATTTTTCCTTTTAAAGACATATTAAACTAAGTGTTCGACAACTGTGCATAGTTAAAGCCGCACACCCTAGTTCCATCCAGCGAAAATAAATTATAATTTGGTTAATCTACAAACCTGTAACACACTTAGATCACGTTTGTATCAAATGGAGTGAAAAAGCAGGTTTTATATCGATAAATACCATGGGAATCCCCATGTCCCAATTGCTTGAAATAATTTTGAAAGTTAGTATTCTGATGTCACCGGTAGATGTCGCTCGAAGCACAACAATGCCTACGTCACGACAAATTTCACAGACTTCGGGTGCGTTCCTTTCACCTCTCCTGGACATGTTCCAACTGTTCTGTCCTGGTTGTATCCCCTCTCCAGATATCGTAGGACTTAGCAAAATTATTGGTTTTAAGGGTTTGTAACGTTTTGTATTGAGATACTTACTTGTCTGAACTTTATTGTTACTGAAAATGTTCACGAACTGTGAAGAAAAATCTCACAAATGAACAACAACAAATCGGATGTTGATTGCGCGAACCGTGCACGAGAAAACAAACCGAACCAAAATGATAACGGTCACGTGGTATACCAACGTCTGTGACATTGAAATTGAAATATCCCCTCTAAAAATAGATTAGACCTTGTCTGCTCAACGGTTTTTTCTCAGACGCGCGTGAGTTTTTCAGAAATACGAAAAATGCATTTTGTGGTATTACAAACACCAGGATTACCAGGATTACCAAAAAACACTTCAGGTGAATGGAAATGTATATTCTAAATATTAAACGGAAAGTAGGCATAAAGTGCAATTTTATTTGTGAAAAAAATGGGTTTAATAGCGAAAAACAACGCCGTAATGGTTAATAACTAGCCGTAACTAGGGTGTGTCCCTTTAAGACACATATTTTTGTTCATATAGTGGCATTAAAAATTTAAAATGACGAATCGCACATGCGCGCTACGACACTTTTTGCAAACGCATGCGCCTGAACGTAGTTAGAAACGTCGCACTCTTTCCTGTTTACCGGAGGGTGTTTCACTTTTCTTTACTAGAATATATTTGCTTTACGTCCACATTGTTGATTTTTCACGTTAATTGATTGCAATCTATTTTGTTTCACGTATCGTAGCTCAAAAATGTAGAATAGTATTTCCGTAAATATCTTATTCGTGTTTTTGTCGTTAGGTGATCGCAGTTTGGGACGTCGATGGTACATGATTGTATCGATTCCGCCTGAAATCTGGGCGAAAAACGCATGCTTGTTTCGGCCATAGAAGTTGTAAACATTTAACATCGCAGGTCCAATAAATGTCAAAATGTTAAAAAAAACCCGGACCGTAGATTATCTTGGTGAACTAGGGTAGATCGATTGTGTACTTTTGATTGCATCAAATATCTAGATTTGTCTGAATTGTGGGTTCAAGTAACAATTAAAAATTTTCTTTGACTAATAATTATAATAAAATTACAAAGCATTTTTAAAATGTACTAATACAATTATTAAGTATCTCGACTCACCAGGGTCAAATGCTAATAAGATATTTTTCTAATCTAAGATTTTCTTTAAATAGGCCTATAGAGTATAGTGTATGTTTTACCTCTTGATGATAAAGCTATGTTACTATTCCATTGTTGTAAATACTGGTCGTTTTGTCTTAATTTTACTTCACAAGATCACATAGAACATTAACGTGCCTATATCCAATTAAGTTTCAAGCATCACAATGTAGAAAAAACGCTCGTGTTTTTCCCAAAGGGGGATCCCCACGACATCGAAACTATAAATAAAATATTTCCGCTCATGCGTAGTACTCACGGTCTCGGTACACAGTTGTTATTTCCTTTCTTTCTACCCGGAAGTTATCTGTGTAGTGAGACCATAGAATAATAACAGAGAATAACTAGTTAATGACGTCAGATATCTGCTTTATCCTGTGACGGTAAGAATGGGAAATTCCGCGAGACTGAACAGAATAAAGCAGATATCCGACGTCATTAACTAGTTATTATCTTTATCCTGCAGACCATAAAAATTGTGGGGAAAAGCTATTATTTCTGTTATTTCAGCCACATTGTACGATGACCTAGAGGTCAAATGAGCGATTTTGTAATGTAGCTAAAAGTTATAGGAAAACCCATGATGATTACATAATTAATACAAACATAAATTTGACATACAAAAATGTTATCGCTACTTGATATAATCATAAAGAAATGGGGGCGGGACGTAACCCATTAGTACAGCGCTCGCCTGATGCGCGATCGATCTAGGATTTCGTATCGATTCCCGTCGGTGGGACCCATTGGGCTATTTCTCGTTCCAGTCAGTGCTCCGCGACTGGTGTAACAAAGGTCTTGGTATGTACTATCCTGTCTGTGGGATGGTGCATATAAAAGATCCCTAGCTGCTAATCGAAAAGAGTAGCCTATGAAGTGGCGACAGCGGGTTCTTAACCATATGTCCGACGCCATATACAGGGGACAATATTTCGAAATCTGAGGTAACCGGAAGTCGGTTCAAATGGTTTTTACTTAGGTAACCAATTGTTCGGTTACGTGAATTATATTTGCGTAACCTGTGGATTATCTGATCGGTTATCTCAAAGTTACGTTGAAATTATATTTTAAATACATCATTTTTAGCTCAAACATGAAGTTAAAACAAAATACAAAAGAAAACATTTTATAAAACAGTTTCTTTAATGCTTGCAAATCGAAAGAAGTGACCTGTAGATGTTTCTTTTGTTTTCGTACGATCGTAGTGTTGTAGATTAATTATTATTATTGATATTATCATTATTGTTATTATTATTATTATTATTATTATTATTATTATTCACCACTTGCCATCGGGATCGCAAAAAGTAATCTTTAGTTGCCCGAATCTAAAAAACCCATCAAAAACCCAAACAGCAAATGTCCAGTTCCTCTGAACTATAAAAACAGGCTACTCGTTGGCGCATGATTAGATTAATAAAAATAAATCTTATACTAACATAAAAAGAAAGACCACAATTTGACACTGATATTTTGCGGTGACGATGCTACTTTCACTTTATGGATGGTACTTCTGTACTACAGTGACGTTCCAAATGTTTATCTAAAGCTCATTATGCGATGTTAGTATTTTTCAGCTTTTGCGACATTTGTGGATTTTTGTTAACGTTAAAACCGTTTTCAACCTTTGTAAAATTATAGACAATCCAATATTATGCCTACATATATTCCTTTTGAGATAAAATAGCAGCAGGTAATTTAGGCGCCTTAGCGCCTTAGCGAACAGAACGGCGGTTCGCGTGAAATATTGTTCCCTGCATATAACCGTAAATAAAATGTGTTGAGTGCGTCGTTTAATCAAACATTTCCTTACTTCATAAAGAAATGACATTTAGACGTACAGACTCTCGAGTAAAGCTTTACAAAAAGTTTTCAATTGCCTTGCAGTGTTGTTATGATTTTTTCTTTGTATGTAATACGGCCTCGGTGGCGTCGTGGCAGGCCATCGGTCTACAGGCTGGTAGGTACTGGGTTCGGATCCCAGTCGAGGCATGGGATTTTTAATCGAGATACCGACTCCAAACCCTGAGTGAGTGCTCCGCAAGGCTCAATGGGTAGGTGTAAACCACTTGCACCGACCAGTGATCCATAACTGGTTCAACAAAGGCCATGGTTTGTGCTATGGGAAGCGCAAATAAAAGATCCCTTGCTGCCTGTCGTAAAAAGAGTAGCCCATGTGGCGACAGCGGGTTTCCTCTAAAAACAGTGTCAGAATGACCATATGTTTGACGTCCAATAGCCGATGATAAGATACAAAATCAATGTGCTCTAGCGGCGTCGTTAAATAAAACAAACTTTACTTTTGTATGTAATAAGCAAGGCTGTTTTAACAGTTTTCCATCGTTCTGACCGCTTGTCCTCTTTGATATGCACTGTCGATAGCCTTCTTTGTATTTACCCCATGACGCATTTCGCAAGGATCCGTTTGCGTTCAGATCCAGGTGACTGCCATACACGGATCGTTCTAAACATTGCGTACAAAGATGAATTCCGTAAATACCGCCGTAATGGAAGACACCATCTTTGATATGTACCAAACAAAGTTCTATGTTGGACGTGAAAGTCAAATATTTACGGAGTAAAAACAGCTTCGACTGTGATTGGTAGTAATATGTGACATTGATTATTTGTGCAAATATACTATTATCCATTGCCAATAAAGAAGTACACTTTTATTGCTTATACAGGACTGGTCACCAGGTGTTATACCGTATACAGTGAAACCCCTCTAAACCGGACACCCGTGGACCAAGACAAATGTCCGATTTAAAGAAGGATCCAGCGTAGAGAGGATATTTTCTGTCCTGGTTTTTACTCTATAAAACGTCCGGTATTGAGGGAATTCCGGTAACCAGATTGTCCGGTCTTGAGAGGTTTTACTGTAGTACACGCCAGAGGTTGAAACAAAAAAGAAACGTTAACATTATCGCCAATAGGAATTGATATGGTACATTGGAACATGCAGGTGTGATGAGTCATACTACGTGTAGTAGTAAAAAAAGAAAAAGATATTGCATTTAATTTATGTAATCGATCGCAAATAGATTTATTTCAGTATATAATAATACAGGTCTGTAGGAACAGGGGGCGGGGAAGGGACCACTTGAGGACGAAAATGTACGTTTGTTTGTCCTAAAGATTAAAATCTGGAAACGTACATAGTTTCTATATAGTAGATAATTGTTTTGTGTTAAAGAGCTTGTGTAATTTGAAAGTGTTTGGTCTGTAAGTAATATTTATTTAGGTAGGTTGATCTTTCGTTAGTAAAGTGTGGACATTGAAATAGATAATGAAATTCATTACCAATTGTGATTTTGCAAAGAGGGCAACTTCTATTTTTTCGTTCAATATTTTGCCATCTGCCAGTTTCAATTGGAAGATAGTGATTGCTGGTTCTGAATCGACTGTAGATAATGCGTATTTTTTTCAGGTAAGTAAAGAAGGTAATTTTCACAAGCATGTGCCGATTTAAATATTCTATAAGTAATACATTTGAGATAAGTGTTAATATTTTCGTTACAAGTTTGTCTGAATTGATCTTTTAAACGTTCAGTAACTAACTTAATAAATGGGTTCTTATTTGAGACTGTCTGGTTTAACCAATAATTTCCCAGTCCTAATTTATTTAATATATCGTTTATATTACTTAACCATTTCAATTTTGACCCATTTTTAGTGCTTTCACTAATCATTCTTTTGTACAGTATATATGATATTTTAGAGGCCTTTCCTGTGATCAACGAGGCCCAAAAACTGAGCATTCTAATTTGTATCTTAATATCTAATGGGAATACGCCTAATTCCCCACAAATCATGGGCAGTGGGTACTTCTTCTTAGCCTTAATAAGTCTCTTAGAAAATTTAGCTGTATTCTTTCTATATTTGATTATTACCAAAACCCCAAATTTCCGAGGAATATAACAGGATAGGGACAATGGTACTATCAAACAAGCGTAGTTAGCAGTCTATTGGTAAATTAAGATTTCTAATTCTCATTTTGAGTAAGGTCATACCTTTATTAGCCTGTGCTATTAAAGATTGTTTTGCTTGGATAAACGATCCTGTTCTAGTAAATATAATGCCTAAGTATTTATAGCTATCAACAATGTCTAATTTAATGTCCTTAATGTAGAATGATTTATTTTGGGGTGGTTTTGCACCAAATACTAATATTTTAGACTTATCTATATTTACTTTTAGTTTCCAAAATTCACAATATTCCGAAAAAACGTTTAAAGACACTTGGATTGTGAAATGTAGGCTATAAAGTTCAGAACATAAGAATTATATTTAGGATTTACCGTGAAAGAAACCAGTGTATGAGAACACAGGCAAAGAAACCCATGGCGTGGAAACATGGGCGGACGCTGGGGGAGGGGAGGAGAGGGGACTGTATACAAAAGTTAAAGTGTTGTTTAACGACACCACTAGAGCACATTTATTAACCATCGGCTATTGGATGTAAAACATTTGGAAAGAAAGAAAGCAAAGAAAAAAGAAGAAGAAGAAGAAAAAGTAAGAAAACATTCAAAGACACCTTGGATCCGTTAGTAGGCCTACTATTGTAATTTCAAATCTATTTCACCGTGGCATTAATATTCCAACGCTGTTCCATTTACGGTGGGGAGGGACGTAGCCCGAGTACTCTGGCGGTTATAAGCAAGCGTTATAATTGTCCAAATGTCCGTCTAGCTCTCTTACCGTCAGAGTACTCGGGCTATCTGGCGATAAGCGAGCGTTATAACTGTCCAAATGTCCGTCTAGCTCTCTTGCCGCACAGTACTCGGGCTATCTGACGCTAAGCGAGCGTTATAACTGTCCAAATGTCCGTCTAGCTCTCTTACCGTCAGAGTACTCGGGCTATCTGGCGATAAGCGAGCGTTATAACTGTCCAAATGTCCGTCTAGCTCTCTCGCCGTCACAGTACTCGGGCTATCTGACGCTAAGCGAGCGTTATAACTGTCCAAATGTCCGTCTAGCTCTCTTACCGTCAGAGTACTCGGGCTATCTGGCGATACGCGAGCGTTATAACTGTCCAAATGTCCGTCTAGCTCTCTCACCGTCAGAGTACTCGGGCTATCTGACGCTAAGCGAGCGTTATAACTGTCCAAATGTCCATCTAGCTCTCTCACCGTCAGAGTACTCGGGCTATCTGGCGATAAGCAAGCGTTATAACTGTCCAAATGTCCGTCTAGCTCTCTCACCGTCAGAGTACTCGGGCTATCTGACGCTAAGAGAGCGTTATAACTGTCCAAATGTCCGTCTAGCTCTCTTACCGTCAGAGTACTCGGGTTAGGCGGGATATAGCCCAGTAGTATAGCGCTTGTTGCGCAGTCGGTGGGCCCGTTGGTTTATTTCTCGTTCCAGCCGGCACTGGCGTGGCCAGGATTTATATTGGTTGAAGGTAGGGGAGACCCACACTATCTACGTACGTATTTATGTATGCATGTACGTACGTATGTATGTATGATTATATAAAATGTAATATATAAACCAGAAAATGGTACCTTTCATGGCTTATTTTCGCTGTAACCAGATGTTTTTATAACCCTTAGTTTCGCACAAAATTTGAGTACTTTTTTTACAGGTACCCCATACATGTTTCCAAGCACAAGGCTAATTGACACAGTGGTACTGGATGAAATAAAATTGCATACATTTTTAGCCCAGATGAAACTAATTTTTTATACAACCAACACACTCACATTTATAACCAGTCACAGGACTTGTGGTGTTAACGTATCTATCAAACGTTCGGTGCACCTCCAACTTTGACCCAGCAGGAAATTATTTAGTTTCGTGCTACCTATATCGTATTATATCACATTTACTCATATACATCAATAAAGAGTAACCACTTCTGTAAATTTTTGCCAGTTTTCTTTATTAAAGACCACAAGAGACTAAAAGTTAAAACGTGTTAACACTTTATAACTGGTGCACGAAGATCGAAATAAATTATTGTGAAAGCGAATTTACATGTTGAGGATTTGAACTTATGTCACTGCACATCTAATTAGCCTAGAACACGAGACCAACTTGTAATATAAATAAATAAAATTCCAGCACAGTCAGTTTTAAAAGTTAGAATAACTAGGAAACAATATTGTCGTTTATCCCGCCAAAATGGCCGCCATCCCACCTATGGTTTAAAAATAAAGCTACAACCTACAGGTATTTTTAGTCTCAAAGAAATTACAAAAAAGGTCATAATTATTTAATAGTGGAACATTTATTTTATAGTGGAACAACTACATTCAAAAGTAATTTATATTTTAGCCGTGCATGTACGATTCAATTAACTGTTATTGTGTCAGGGGCTGGCATGCATAAGTCTCAGCTGAAGATTCACAAATAACTGTGTTGTCTTACCTAGGAGTTTTAGCTACATATGATACTATTGTCGTTACTATGGGATTTTGATTTGGTGGCAAGGAAAGTTGGGTGAACCTCAAACTTTGAATCGGTAAGATACTACGTGATGCACTGCTATCTACAGATGACTGCAGACCGTGTTAAAGGGACATACACTAGTTTTTAAACACTACAGAATATGTTTCACTATTAGAGCCGTTTATGATCACTGAAATCAAACATTACTTATATTTTATTCTTTAGATTATCCATTTCCGTAGAACCGAAGTGTTTCTGGTCATCGTGGTGTTTGTAGTACCAAAAAATGGCATTTTTCATATTTTTAAAACCGCACGTGCATCTGAGAAGTAGCGGTTTATTAATTCGAGTTCTAGTCTATTTTTAAGGATATTTTCTGTTTTAACGTCACAGGCTCTTCTTTCACTCTGTTGTAACTTTATCCAAATGAGTTACAGGTTTGTACATTAACTAAACTTTGTGTCCATTTTTTCTGGCTTAAAACTACGGTCTGCACCTTTAAAGCGTGGATTTAACAACAGCGTTAGAACATGTTATGTTTTATTAAGTAATCATCGACTACTGATGTTTCTGACACAGATTCTGTAGAGGAATCCTGCTCCATTTTCCCCCCATTAGGAGCAAGTAATGTTGTACATAAACACCTTTCCCGATTTCAGAGCATATTTGTTCCTTTTCTGGCAATGGCGACATCATTTGTTTGTGTGCTTGCCACGGAAATGGTATCACCAAAACATTATGTCGTCACTCCCACTGTCATTAGATCTGTTGAGACACAAACTATCGTCATCCGACACTTCATACCTGAAATGGTGAAAAACAAATAAATAATAAATGACATGATACATAGAGAATAACTAGTTAATGACGTAGGATATCGGCTTTATCCTGTGAAGGTAAGAATGGGAAATATCCCATACGACCAGAATAGGATAAAGCCGATACGTACGTCATTAACTAGTTATTGTTTTTATCCTGCAGTCCATAAACATTAAGAGGGAAAATTATTATTTCTGTTATTTTAGCTATATTGTACGATGACCTATAGTCCGTCCCATCCTGCTACAAAAATGTTTTTGGTTGTTTTGTAGGTTGTTGTTTTTTTGTTTTTGTTGTTGTTGGGTTTTTTTTTGGGGGGTGTTAGTTTTTTGTTTTGTTTTTTGTTTGTTTGTTTTTTTTTGGGGGGGGGGGGGGGTAAATAATTTCAGTTTAGTTTGACGAAAGAAGAAAAGTAAAGTAGTTTGCAAAAAAACCCAAAAAACCCCCAACAATTTTAGTGTGTCATTTAGAAAATAATCAGCTCAGAAAAAAAAAAATAACTTGCAGTAAATTCCATAAAAGGAAGTTCCCTGTGGTACGGACTACGGAGGTCAAACGAGCGATTTTTGTCATGCAGCTATGCATGTGATGTCAAAAGTCATAAGCTGCTAGTATACGTTTATGAATTTGCTTTAATCGATCAATTCATTTCATTTCAACTTATTTTCGTACTTATATCCAATTAAAGTTCAAGCACGCTGTCCTGGGCACACACACCTCAGCTATCCGGGCTGTCTGTCCAGGAAAGTGGGTTAGTTGTTAGTTGGTTAATGGTTAGTGAGAGAGAAGAGGGTACAGTGGCATTACACCTACCCACTGAACCCTTAAGAACTCGCTCTGGGTTGGAGCCGGTATTGGGCTGCGAACCCTGTACCTAGCAGCCTACAGTCCATTGGCGTAACCACTGCGCCACAGAGGCCGGTTTTAATCGGTCATCATACTCGGGCAAATTGCAGGATAAATTGTATTTAGTAGCCTACAGTCCATTGGCGTAACCACTGCGCCACAGAGGCCGGTTTTAATCGGTCATCATACTCGGGCAAATTGCAGGATAAAGTGTATTTAGTAGCCTACAGTCCATTGGCGTAACCACTGCGCCACAGAGGCCGGTTTTAATCGGTCATCATACTCGGGCAAATTGCAGGATAAATTGTATTTAGTAGCCTACAGTCCATTGGCGTAACCACTGCGCCACAGAGGCCGGTTTTAATCGGTCATCATACTCGGGCAAATTGCAGGATAAATTGTATTTAGTAGCCTACAGTCCATTGGCGTAACCACTGCGCCAGAGAGGTCGGTTTTAATCGGTCATCATACTCGGGCAAATTGCAGGATAAATTGTATTTAGTAGCCTACAGTCCATTGGCGTAACCACTGCGCCACAGAGGCCGGTTTTAATCGGTCATCATACTCGGGCAAATCGCAGGATAAATTGTATTTAGTAGATACAGCCCCTGTCTACAAGAAGGGCGGGACATAACCCAGTGGTAAAACGTTCGCTTGATGCGCTGTTGGTTTGGGATCGATCCCCGTCGGTGGGCCCATTGGGCTATTTTCAGCCAGTTCATCACGACTGGTATATCAAAGGCCGTGGTATGTGTTATCCTGTCTGTGGGATGGTGCATATAAAAGATCCCTTGCTACTAATGGAAAAATGTAGCGGGTTTCCTCTCTAAGACTTTATTTAAAAAATACCAAATGTTTGTCATCCAATAGCCGATGATTAATAAATCAATGTGCTGAAGTGGTGGTGTTAAACAAAACAAACAAACAAAACAAACAAACAAACAAACAATATACTGTAAAACGTTTTGAATGCTGTGATGAAACCTAAGCCATATGGGGCGGGACGTAGCCCAGTGGTAAAGCGCTCGCTCGATGCGCAGTAGGTCTGGGATCGATCCCCGTCGGTGGGCCCATTGGGCTATTTCTCGTTCCAGCCAGTGCAACATGACTGGCATATCAAATTATGTACTACCCTGTCTGTGAGATGGTTCATATAAAATATCCCTTGCTGCTAATCGAAAAGAGTAGCCCATGAAGTGGCGACAGCGGGTTTCCTCTCTCAGTATCTGTGTGGTCCTTAACCATATGTCTGACGCCATATAACCGTAAATACAATGTGTTGAGTGCGTCGTTAAATAAAACATCTCTTTCCTTCCCCAGACATAATTCATAAATATAGATCTTCCTCTCCACTAGAGGGATAGCTAGTTATTAAACGGCCTCTGTGGTCAGAGCATTGGCAGATCGTCCCCAACAAACACCACCCACCCCACCCCACACCGCGCGTTTGAAGTGTACCCTTTTCAATGACTACATTTTAAAAAATAGTTCATCATTCACAACATAACTAGAGAATACTAAACGAGTTCTCGTGTGAGACCGCTTATATTACAATGAGAGTGTTTTCGATCGTACATTACGAGAGAAAGTGAGTGATGTACGATTAAAAACACTCAAGTTGTAATATAAACGGTCTCACACGGGAACGAGTATAGTATTTGATTTATTACACCGCACATCAATAAATAAATCACACAGAATGGCTTCCTAAATAACTAAACAAGACGTCGTGTTGTGGTCACTTCGTTTAGCTATTTATCAATGAAACTGCATTCCTACACCACACATCTATCAGCGAAGTTGTACACAAACAACATTATAAACAGATTCACATATATATTTTGTTAAGTTATGCTGCTAACATTAATTATAAGAATTAACAGCTAGTATTTTTTATATTTAAAAATATGACTCGAAAGAACCGTGCGCACACTTTTCGCATGAAGATTTATGCGGAGTTGTACTGTGTAACAGTCGATCACCTAATATTAACCCCTCAAAAGACGTATTCCACAATGTGAAGAGACGATTCTTATTATATAACATTAAATAAAATAAAATTTAGTGAAATATCTTAAAATATCAGTGAAATAAAAGTGTTGTCAGTCACTCAGTGACGATAACACATTTAAGAGTGAAAATTTCACTATTTTCCTCTAAAATTAAAAATAAAGGTATATTGCCAAAAGTTATATAATAAACAGAACATTTCATGTTTTTTGTCAAATATGATTTATATCTTATCTCGTGAAGTTTGCAATCATATCACACTCGTCGCGCAAGCGCGACTCGTGAGATATGATTGCAAACTTCACTCGATGAGATATAAATCATATTTGACAAAAAAAGACATGAAATATACTCTATATATCACATGAGTATTTGTTCCACCGCGGTGTAATAAAACACTAAATTGCCTTGCCCGAGAATTCTGCCGTTCGAGAGCTAGTCGGACATTTTGACTGTTATGATCGCTCTCTCAGCCAGAGATAACTCTATAGCGAAAACCGGCCTCGGTGGCGTCGTGGCAGGCCATCGGTCTACAGGCTGGTAGGTACTGGGTTCGGATCCCAGTCGAGGCATGGGATTTTTAATCGAGATACCGACTCCAAACCCTGAGTGAGTGCTCCGCAAGGCTCAATGGGTAGGTGTAAACCACTTGCACCGACCAGTGATCCATAACTGGTTCAACAAAGGCCATGGTTTGTGCTATCCTGCCTGTGGGAAGCGCAAATAAAAGATCCCTTGCTGCCTGTCGTAAAAAGAGTAGCCTATGTGGCGACAGCTGGTTTCCTCTAAAAACAGTGTCAGAATGACCATATGTTTGACGTCCAATAGCCGATGATAAGATAAAAAATCAATGTGCTCTAGCGGCTTCGTTAAATAAAACAAACTTTACTATAGCGAAAACACGAATTGTTGCCAACCACTGGGTAGACAAAGACTTCTACTCCAATACAGCAAGAACTCTACTATTGTTGACGTTAAATACCATTACACCGATCATTTTCGAGTTCGCTGATATTAGATAACATATATATCTGACGTATAATCACTAATACACACCCTACAGGATGAAACCCGTTAGCACCTCGTCTCTGGGCGACCCCCCCCCCCCCCCCCGCCCTTTTCAAAATCCTTGACCCACCCCTGCAGAAGATACTTAAGGTTTAGAAAACCGTTGTTACTATTTCAAAAGTTGAATTTACCATGGCCGACAGTTCCATTCGATGTCGTCTGCATCCTGAAAAACATGAAGCACGATCATTACACACATTGGTTGTGTAACAAGCAGAAGTACTAGTGAATGCTTAATAACCCCCACAAACCCGCAGGGCCGATATTTGAAGTGGGAGGCACCACCTCTCCCTCCACCTGATCCTCCCTCCTGCGGCTGTTAGGGAGTCCAATATAACATGAAAACTTGATTTTAATGTCACCACACTGTTCCTTCCGATTAGCATTAACAGAAAGCGGCCATCTGTATACCCTTTCCGCACAGACAGTGCAGCACATACCAATGCCTTTGATATACTAGAGTATAGTACTTATCGACAAAAGGGAACTGACGATCCCCCCATCCAGGAAAGCCAACAATTGCAACGTCCCAGGAAAACGTTGACAAAGTGCATCAAATGGTTCTTGACAACAGGCGAATATCAACTGCTGAGATAGAGGAGAGAGCTGTCTTGTCACATGGATCCATAGATAATATCCTCCATCATCATTTGCACATGTCCAATGTTGACTTTCCTGGGCAGTTGCTGTTGTTGGCCTTTCTGGATTGGATGGTGGGGGTGGTGGTGTCATCTTCCAGACTCGCTTTGTCCTGCTTAATTTCTCTGAACCATCGCTTGACAGTGGCATAGGACGGGACATAGTCCCCATAGACTTGTTTATTAAGAAAAATGAAAACAAAAGGCTCGAACATTGCACAGATGCCAATCTGGTAGTGTGAAAATATGGCCATTTTGGACTGGTACCATACTCGCCTGACCCATACCCAGACCCAGACCCAGACCCAGACCCAGTCCCAGGACCCATACCCATACCCATACCCATACCATACCATACCCACATCCAGACACAGAACCAGACCCACATCCAGATCCAGACCCAGTCCCAGTCCCAGACCCCAGACCCAGACCCAGTCCCAGACCCAGACCCAGACTCAGACCCAGACCCAGACCCAGACCCCAGACCCAGACCCAGACCCGTACCCAGACCCAGACCCAGACCCAGACCCAGACCCAGACCCAGTCCCAGACCCAGACCCAGACCCGTACCCAGACCCAGACCCAGACCCAGACCCAGACCCAGACCCAGTCCCAGACCCAGACCCAGACCCAGACCCAGACCCAGACCCAGTCCCAGTCCCAGACCCAGACCCAGACTCAGACCCAGACCCAGACCCCAGACCCAGACCCGTACCCAGACCCAGACCCAGACCCGTACCCAGACCCACATCCAAACCCATATTCATATCCAGACCCAGATCCAGACTCAGACCCAGACCCAGTCCCAGACCCCAGACCCCAGACCCCAGAACCAGACCCAGTCCCAGACCCCAGTCCCAGACCCAGACCCAGACCCAGTCCCAGACCCCAGACCCCAGACCCAGTCCCAGACCCCAGACCCATACCCAGACCCAGTCCCAGTCCCAGACCCCAGACCCAGACCCGTACCCAGACCCACATCCAAACCCATATTCATATCCAGACCCAGATCCAGACTGAGAACCATACTCAGACCCAGACCCAGACCCAGACCCAGTCCCAGTCCCAGTCCCAGACCCCAGACCCAGACCCACATCCAAACCCATATCCAGACCCATAAACAGACCCATACAAAGACCCATATCCATACCCAGACCCAGTCCCAGGACCCATACCCATACCCATACCCATACCATACCATACCCACATCCAGACACAGAACCAGACCCACATCCAGATCCAGACCCAGTCCCAGTCCCAGACCCCAGACACAGACCCAGACCCAGTCCCAGACCCAGACCCTAGACCCAGACCCCAGACCCAGACCCAGATCCAGTCCCAGACCCCAGACCTCAGACCCCAGACCCCAGACCCAGACCCAGATCCAGTCCCAGACCCCAGACCCCAGACCCCAGACCCAGACCCAGACCCTGTCCCAGACCCCAGACCCATACCCCAGACCCAGACCCAGACCCAGTCCCAGACCCAGACCCCAGACCCAGACCCCAGACCCAGACCCAGATCCAGTCCCAGACCCCAGACCTCAGACCCCAGACCCAGACCCAGACCCAGTCCCAGACCCCAGACCCCAGACCCAGACCCAGACCCCAGACCCATACCTCAGACCCAGACCCAGTCCCAGACCCCAGACCCAGACCCACATCCAAACCCATATTCATATCCAGACCCAGATCCAGACTCAGACCCAGACCCTAGACCCAGACCCCAGACCCAGACCCAGATCCAGTCCCAGACCCCAGACCTCAGACCCCAGACCCAGACCCAGACCCAGATCCAGTCCCAGACCCCAGACCTCAGACCCCAGACCCAGACCCAGACCCAGTCCCAGACCCCAGACCCATACCCCAGACCCAGACCCAGACCCAGTCCCAGACCCAGACCCCAGACCCAGACCCCAGACCCAGATCCAGATCCAGATCCAGTCCCAGACCCCAGACCTCAGACCCCAGACCCAGACCCAGACCCAGATCCAGTCCCAGACCCCAGACCTCAGACCCAGTCCCAGACCCCAGACCCATACCTCAGACCCAGACCCAGTCCCAGACCCGTACCCAGACCCACATCCAAACCCATATTCATATCCAGACCCAGATCCAGACTCAGACCCAGACCCAGACCCAGTCCCAGACCCCAGACCCAGACCCAGTCCCAGACCCCAGTCCCAGACCCCAGACCCAGACCCCAGACCCCAGACCCCAGACCCAGTCCCAGACCCCAGACCCCAGACCCAGACCCAGTCCCAGATCCCAGACCCAGACCCAGTCCCAGACCCCAGACCCAGACCCAGACCCAGTCCCAGACCCCAGACCCAGACCCGTACCCAGACCCACATCCAAACCCATATTCATATGCAGACCCATACTCAGACCCAGACCCAGTCCCAGTCCCAGACCCCAGACCCAGACCCAGATCCACATCCAAACCCATATCCAGACCCATAAACAGACCCATATAAAGACCCATATCCATACCCATACCCATACCCATACCCATATCCATACCCATATCCATACCCATACCATATCCATACCCACATCCAGAACCAGACCCACATCCAGACACAGAACTATACCCACATCCAGACACAGACACAGACCCACATCCCGACACAGACCCAGACCCACATCCAAACACAGACCCAGACCCAGACCCAGACCCATAAACAGACCCATACAAAGACCCATACCCATACCCATACCCATACCATACCCATACCCACATCCAGACCCACATCCCACATCCAGACACAGGCCCAGACCCACATCCAGACACAGACCCAGACCCAGATCCAGACACAGGCTCAGACCCACGTCCAGACACAGGCTCAGACCCAGATCCAGACACAGGCCCAGACCCACATCCAGACACAGACCCAGACCCAGATCCAGACCCAGACCCAGACCCACATCCAGACCTAGACCCACATCCAGACACAGGCCCAGATCCAGACCCAGTCCCAGACCCAGACCCACATCCAGACACAGACCCAGACACAGACCCAGACCCAGACCCATACCCGGACCCATGCCCAGACCCAGACACAGGCCCAGACCGGCCCAGACCCAGACCCAGACACAGGCCCAGGCCCAGACCGACCCAGACCCATATCCATATCCAGACCTATATTCAGGGTGGGGCTGCAAGCTTCCGATCCGATGGAGACGCATGCAGTAACTTCCGAAACAACTGAATTGAAACTGCTACTTACGGAGAAACGTGTTCTGTGCACTATGTCGGCATCTTGTTCAACATCAGCAGACGTCAAACTTGCGAATGTGTGACCAGTTGCGTCATCTTTAAAATATCTACACTGGTCTGTCCCACTTTTCTTTGAGTAATTTTTAGAATATTTATACGGGTCTGTCCCACTTTTCCTTGCATCATCTTTAGAATCTCTACACTGGTCTGTCCCACTTTTCCTTGCATCATCTTTAGAATATCTACACTGGTCTATCCCAATTTTCATTACATCATCTTTAGAATCTCTAAACTCGTGTGTCCTGGGACTGTCTGAAAGGAACCCACTCTCAGACAGACGCTGTCCAGTTGCCGTTACGACAGTCTCCACATAGTCGCTGTTGCGATAGATCTGCCTCCTCGTCGACTCCAAGTGTTTGAGGAGACGTTGCTGCGACAACCCATCCACATCTAATTCCTCGTCCTTCAAATTCAAGACCACCGCGTTGTAGTGGCCGCCGCCGCCGTCGTCGTCGTCGCCGTCTTCGGAGTAATAACTGGACTCCTCCTCGCCGTCAGAGAAGTAGCTGGTCATGCAGGATGTGGTGGTGGAGTCCAGTTCAGAAATTGTTGGAAAGGACTGGCTGGTTGAGAAAGAATCCGCCAAGTCGTCACATTCTGCGATTACAGAATTGGATCCAGACATGAGTCCGTCGTTTGAGACCACACATTCCGTGGCGGTAGATGATGGCGCCTTGATGAGATCCACATCCTCCTCTGAGAATCTTACCAACAACTTAGCATTTGAATGTGTTTCAGTGTCGTCTCTCGTGCTGTGAGGTTTCCCCGTTACACTGCAGTGATGTTTACTGGAAGTACTTTTGTCTGCTACAGGATTGTCGTCTGTTCTTTTGATATAAATTTTACCTGTTGCATGGCTATGACGTTTGTCGGTTGCGTTGCTGAAACATGTGTCTGTTATGTTATTGTGCGTCTGGTCAACGGTTCTTTGTAGTTTATGGACACAATCTTCAAATTTCTCTGTTGACTGATTCTTAGATATGAGTTTGTGTCTGTCCTTTAAGTTCTCGTTTGTTGTACTTGATAGTTTTAACACTTCTGCACATTCTGAACTATTTCCATTGCTGCACTTTTTGATCGTATCTGAGCACTGATCAGTTAAACCTATTGATGATATGTCATTAAAGGTTTTGTTTACATCTTTTCTAACACACTGCTTGGAGAAACGTTCTGTTTCTTTGGGAAGAACGTCATTTAGGCAAGTTGCTAAATCCTGTTTGGACAACATATTTGCTGGTGCAGGGAGGACCTTATTTAAGTCTCTTGCCAAGCAACTGTCAGACGAATCCAGTGATGTTTCAGGAGCATTTTTATTTGAATCTGTTGCTAACGACTGACCACTCAACTGTTGAGGACGACTGTTGTTCGGGTCTTCTTCTTGGTGGATCGCTCTCTGTTGTAACTTGGAGACTTGGCTCTCATTCACATTGCCCCCATTTTGTTTAAGGATATTTCTGACAACCTCGTTGACGTCACAATCACTGGACTCACACTGCTTATAAACTGATTTCAGAACATCACTGTAAAATAAATTAAGTAATAAAAAATAAATTAAAAGATCATTCCAACTTGTATCTTTGTACCAAACAAGGAAGGAAGTGTTTGCTTACCGTCACTTCAGCACATTATAAACTACAGCTATTTGTTCTCTAACATATACTTATTGTGACACATCATAACGTCACTTCGGCACATTATAAACTACAGCTATTTGTTCTCTAACATATACTTATTGTGACACATCATAACGTCACTTCGGCACATTATAAACTACAGCTATTTGTTCTCTAACATATACTTATTGTGACACATCATAACGTCACTTCAGCACATTATAAACTGCAGCTATTTGTTCTCTAACATATACTTATTGTGACACATCATAACGAGCCAGAGAACAAATACGCTTTTACTAAAAGGCCAGTTTTACCGGGGGTGGGGGGTGGGGGTGGGGGTGGAGGGGTGGGGTATCCAAGTTATTCTCAGATGTTGTTTTGTTTTGTTGTCTTGTTTTATTTGTTTGTTTGTTTGTTGTTGTTTTTTCGTGTTTTTTTGTCCCAACCAGTGCCCCATAGCTGGTATATGAAAGGCCGTGGTGTGTATTTGTTGGGAAAGTGTATGTAAATGATCCCGTGCTGTCAATGAAAAAATGCCTCGGGTTTTCTCTGAAGGCTATGTATCACAATTATCAAATGACTATGTATCACAATTGTGCTCTAGTGGTATTGTTAAACAAAATAAACTCCAATTATACCAAAACTACCACAAGGCTTTGCTGCATCAGACACGCGGCACTGAGCAATGACACACACACACACACACACACACACACACACACAAACACACATACACATACACACACACACACACACACACACACACACACACACACAAACACACACATTTTTTACCATTCTATAAATGTTACCGCCAAATCAAATCTTGGTAAAAGACAGCAGATCAACAAGCAACGTGACATACTGGCAAACAGGCCCGTAGCCAGCATTTCGAGTGGAAGGGTTCGACTAGGTATTTGCTGGGGCCTTTTGGATATGAAATTGCTTGAGGGCTCAAAGTGCCCGAATTTTGTATGGGGTTTCAGGGGCATGCTCCACCGGAAATTTTTGAAATCTATATTTTAAAACAACGATGTTCGACTATTTTGTGGATTATATTTTGTTATATTTTATTTTATGGGAGAGTTGCGAAAGTTACAGTCAACTATTTGTGCCATACTAAAAAAAGTAAAACAAAGTGGACTTCAGCTTTTGTGGGGGGCCGACCCCCCCTCCCCCCAAAATACGGGCCTGACAAAGAACTAGCTGCTAATACAATGGCGACATGAAAACTATTTGCCATTACTTTATACTTTTTGGCAAGTATTATTGAGGAAACCAGGGGCTGCGGGGCAGGGGAGGGTGGGTGGTGCATGGACTCCCCACTTTTCCTTGTTACTGAACGCCGGAAAATTAAACTTTTATAAGGGGACATGCTCCCGAACCCTCCCCCACCCCCATAACGGTTTTGAGACAGCGAAGAAATAATATCACTCACTTTAAAGATGTCTTCCCTGTATATTTTCCAAAGGTCAAGGCCAAAACCTGCAACAGTAGCATGTAGCCATAGCAACCGACAGATCCACACTGTCTCGCTTCTTTCAACACAGCCTGATCTTCATCTTCCCAGATACTAAACCCTTCAGCAACCAGTGACTTGAACATGAAATTAAAATACATCTAAATGTAAAATGCAAGCATTACGTTGGTAGGTTATCCTTTCCTCCCGTCCCGGTTCCTGCGGACCTTAATTATACTGATTATCTTTAGCTTTATGCATTATAAAGTAAATCAATGGAACGTCCATTTTTAGGTTCCATTTATATCCGGGTTACCTCCCCAACCATGTCAACCACCAACATCCTTGAATGTATGCATGTAGTTTATATTTACAGCTATGTAATATAGGTTGCCAAATATATTATTGTATGAATATAGAAAAGGACCTCATAAGTTGTCAAACTTGTGCCCAATTCTTTTGTTCTTTGTACAATAAAATATGTTTGCAAACAAAACCACCAACATTTTAGAGATTAAATTGGACCCATTTAAGCCAGTGATCTGACCTATAAATATGTATTAATTCTTGTTATCTTGTTTGTATGAAAAAAAGAAGTTTGTTTTGTTTAACGACACCACTAGAAAACATTAATCATCGGCTATTGGATGTCAAACATTTGGTAATTCTGACACGTAGTCAACAGAGGAACCCGCTACATTTTTCCTAATGCATCAAGGGATCTTTTATATGTCTCCCACAGACAGGAAAGCACATACCACGGCCTTTATCCAGTTGTGGTGCACTGGTTGGAATAAGACAAATCCCAATCAGTTGAATGGATCAACCGAGGTGGTTGGATCCTGCGACGCAAGCACTTCAAGCCCTGCATCTCAGTTTAAAATGCATCCATTATGTTGGTACGTTAACCCCCTCCCATTCCTCCTCCCGTTTTTTACGAACCTTAATAGACCTCTCTCACATTCCACTGCGCATGTGACCGTTGCGGGGTAACTTGAGGACGCAAACCGCGAACTCACGCGAGATCTCGCAAAAATAGACCTGTGGACAAGTTGGGGGGGGGGGGGGGGGGGGGGGGCATAGACAATGGGAGGCCACGCAATAGGAATGTGAATATCTCCATGATTAATTATTCTGTCAGTAGGGAACCCGAAAAATTCTGTCGACATCCAACAAGACTTATTGGAGACATTTGTGAATTATTGCTTATCACGAAATAAAAAATATTTGATTATTAACGGCCGACAAACCATCGTACCCAATAAATATCAGATATAGGCTGAAATAATATTAATGTGTGCGCGCGTGTATGTATGCAGATATTTATTGTATTTAACATGCTTTAAATATTTATAAAGCATTATACAGATAAATACATTCAGGATTCTTGTCGGGATTTCTTTTCACCAAGTTATTAAAAAAAAAAATCGGTATTTGGAATAAAATTAAATGATACATATGAAATTTGAGCTATGGTATATAAAACATTAGAATCAGGCCCGTAGGAACGATATCTGGAGTTGGGGGAGGGGAGGTGGCACAATCTGTAGTGGAGGGACACAGTCTAGTTGGTGGGGGGGGGGGGGGGGGGGGGGTGGGCAAAAGCCATATTTTAAACCGGGTTTATCATTAGTAATGTCAGAAACACTTACAAATTGCTGCTAAATATTATTTTATGTCAGTATTACTCAAAAATAGATGCAACAAATCTTTTTGCCGATTCCGTGTGATTGCGAATTTCACTATTTCGATTACGGTGTAGTAATAGACTGGGAACGAGAAGAGTGTCGTCCAAGTTTGTTACGATGTTATTTGTGAATTTCATTTAAGTGGGATACTAAATTCTCAGGTGGGATACCAGATTTTGAAATGTTAGTATCCAAATGGGATACTGCCCCACATTTTTAATCTCGAACACTGCATATACAGCTATTTAAATTCGAAACAATATTATTTAACCTAAGAAAGATGTAAGTTTTATTTATAACAGATTAGACTAGCCGACAGCTTGATAATACAGCTACAAGCTCAGGATGGTCTCTTTATTATAAACCCATGAGTGTTTATTATGCGCAGTCATAAGATACCAGTCATAAGGTACTTCGTTTGAATGTTTGAAGCAAACATATTAAGTACTATATCAGGCCCGTAGCCAGGGTGGGTGGGTGGGGGTGGGGGTGGGGTATCGGTGTATCGGACAATCCCTCCACGCAGGATTGAGAGTTTCGGATTTTACATATAAAAGTCCTTGTCCCCAAATGACCGGGATAACGTAGCAAGAACGTCTGTCTGAGATTCCATTTGCTGAAAGTTCGATCCTCCTCTGTGGGCCATGTATCATTTATTATAAATACATTGGTACGACTGAAAACAAACGGTTTCTTGTCGTGGCTCTGTGACCAGGCTATTTTACATGCATACCACAACTTAATGCAACTTGTCAACGTATATTTCGCAACAAAAGTTCGTGTATTATTCTCGAGTGTAACCGGCGTCATCTCATTGTTTGGCAAGGGGTTCTATAGATATAAAAATCTGGGAACGCCCCCCCCCCCCCACCCCCACCCCAGTCTATGGCTCCGCGCCTTCGGCGCTCGCGTTTGATGAGATCCGTTTACATGAAATTTCGACCCCCACCCCCCCCCCCCCCCCCCCCCCCCCCCCCCCCCCCCACCCCCCACCCCTAATCATGCTGGCTACGGGCCTGAAGTTATATACAATATTCAAAAGTTAGACCAAACATCAAATTAGGATCGTATCGGGTTGCATGGGTCTACCACTCTGGAAAAGTTGCTGAACTTTATGTTATGTATAATCATGTACGTTATAAAAACGTGTGATACTTGCATACCACATCGTTATATAGGACTTCTCCCTATGCTTGTAAATGTGCATCAAAGTACTGATGGTATCGCTAACGATCTTGACCAATGTTCTCAGGTACGAAATACAAAATAGTAACCAAACACTATTGTACATACAGATATGTTTACTACAAACTGATCTTCATGTAAAGAAGAAGATGTAATCTTCTAAATTCTTCAAAACAAATAACGCAAACAGCCGCGTTTACTCGGTTTCTGACGTTATGCTAGGTTGTAGTTTTTCGCGTGTGACAGCTCATATATGTTTTAAAACTTCGTAAATATCAGATATTATTTCAAGTGAAGTTGTATGTATCTGATATAAATGATAATGAAAATAAAATAATCAATAAAATAAGATAAATAAATAAATACATAAATAAATAATTTGTGGATAGACATGTAACACTGATTAGTAGTTGTACGACTGTCTTTTTTAATGAGTTAGTGGTTTTGTTGGGGTTTTTAGGGGGAAAGGGAGGCATATTTTATTAAATTTTAAATACTGATACATGTGGAGAATTAAACATCACTGGTAAATCCACGTGAATATTTAACTATAATTCTAATTGTTAAAAGTAGAAAACACATTCCACTAAAGTTAATTTTATTGTATGAATCTTTTAATTTTGCGCTGTTAAAATACCCTTGACAGGCGGCTCCAGAGACTTCGTCTAAGTTAATGTTTCACTACTTTTGGTCTTAAACCATTCCGATGTAAACTTTAGTAGACCGTTTTTCGCAGCCAATTTAACATCTTATACGAAATATGTACGTTAGTCGCTAGAGATTCACTCACGACGCTCATGACAACTATCGATCATGCCCCCCAATTTGTATATAGCCTCGATACCGTCCAATTTGGCAAGGGACGATACTCTTCGCGCACATGCGCAATGTGAATGTGAAAGAGGTCTATTATACTAACTATATTTAGCTATATGCAGGAACCTAATATAGACCAATGGGACGTCCACTTTAGATTTCACTTATACCAGATCACCACCACCACCACTACTGTCAACCACCAACATGTTATGGATCAAATTGGATCCATTTAGGCCAGTGGTCTGATTTATATATGACATACTGCAATGCGTGTTATCTTGTTTATATGAAACCGAGTATGTCACTTGCTGGTAGTCGTACAGAGTAACGTGTACGGACGTTTCAGCATTGTTTAATATACCCAGGCAGCACACATTGAGCACACATTGAGCACACATACTGAGAAGTCTATCAAACGACTGTAAAGTGGTCATGTATACACATGTATACATCTGAACGACAGGGCCGTGTGTCAGCACAATGCAGATGGGCAATGGGCAACTAAGTTTACGTGTTCATGTATCACTGGGGTTTCGAACACGCGTACAATGTAGAGTCCAATGGACATTTGACAAAACAGTGGATGATTCAATGAATCTGTATCCAGTGCCCCATATATAGGATTGCCACTCCGGATATCATCCCTCTTCATTCTTGCATTTCCACAAAGAGGGCTGCCATTCCCTGACTAGTTTACTAAGTCAAAACCTAACACCGGACAGAGCTCATTAGAATAAGTACAGTTGTAATGACAAGCACTCATGAATCATTGTCATAGCAGTGATCACATCAGGTGTTCATGAAAGATGAGCATATCCTGCTCCACCGATCGATTGCACCCGTCATGAGTACTACCACCAGAGCTGTCAAGTCTGTCGTTTCATCTAAGTCATCAAATTTCTATAATCATTACACTAATATGAAGGGACAATTCCACATTATAGTTTAGTACATAAAACCTGTCACTCAAAATATATTAATTCAGAAAACACAAAACCCTACCTGAAGAATAATCACGTGATCAGTCCTGACGGCTTCCACTGAAGCCGCACGTGTAATGGTTTGTATGTCACGTGGTGTCACGTGCGTTGCAGACGACACACATTCGAGAAGACTCAATAGGCAACTGTGCTGTAAACGAAAAGTGGAAGTTGGTGATTATTATAGTTAAAAATATAAAAAGTTAATCTTTAAAGGGTCAGACCCTAGTTTTTAAACACTAAGACATATTTTTCACTATTAGAGCCGTTTATGATCACTGAAATCAAACATTATTTATATTTTATTGTTTAGATTATCCATTTCCGTACAACCGAAGTGTTTCTTGTCATCCTGTTGTTTCTAATAGCACACAATGCATTTTCCATATTTTTAAAAAC
Organism: Gigantopelta aegis; assembly: GCF_016097555.1. Lineage (NCBI taxonomy): Eukaryota > Metazoa > Mollusca > Gastropoda > Neomphalida > Peltospiridae > Gigantopelta > Gigantopelta aegis. The sequence goes on from NC_054711.1 coordinate 8,132,494, forward strand.
GCACGTACGTCTGAGTAGTAGCGGTTATTGATTCGAGTTCTAGTCTATTTTTAAAGAATATTTTCCGGTTTTAACGTCACATACTCTGCTTTCACTCTGCTATAAATTATCCAAATGTGTCACAGGTTTGTAGAATAACGAAACTTAGTGTCCATTTTTACGAGTTGAAACTAGGGTGTGTGCCTTTAAGCAAATAAACCAGGGTACCTGAATCTTACGTGGCCAGTTAATAATAGATGGTAACAAGCGCTAAAAAAAGAAGAAAAAGAAAAGAAAGAAAAAAGTCGTTCGTTACTCCATCAAGACAAAAAGGACACTTAAAAATAGCATTACATTTCATAGACACAGGAAGGGGGGGGGGGGGGGGGGGGGGGGGGGGGGGGGGGGGGGGGGTCACTGCCTCAAACTCTGAAGATAATACAAACATGGTAACGCCAGTTGTTGTGCAGGTAGATTAAATGTGAGGTGCCCCCCCCCCCCCCTTTTTTTTTTTTTGGTGTACTGCCTGGGTTTGTTGGTACGCAGCTTATATCAGTTTTATTAGCAAATTTATGTTAACACTATCGTTCATAGGAATTCATTTGGTCCGTTGGAACCTATAATATATTCATATTTGAAAATCTCACCTGACCCAAACGTGCTGCCATAGACGCCAACTCTATCCAGTTATTTACCGAGACCACGTGACCGTTTGGTTGCATCTCATATAAAATTAGTTTCAGTTGTTTGGCGTTGTCAAGCTGAAAGTAAAATGAAACTTTATAATTAAATTTATACCGACGATGCGAGGATATGCTTAATTTCCGCGAGTTCCAGCCAGTGCACCACGACTGGTAAATCAAAATCTGTGATATAAGCTATTATGTCTGTGGGATGGTGCAAATAAAAGAACTCGTGTTACTAATGGAAAAGATAGCGGATTTCCTCTCTAAGACTACATGCCAAAATGACCAAATGTTTGACATCCAATAGCCGATGATTAACGAATCAATGAGCTCGTGTGGTGTCGTTAAACAAAATAAACTTTAACTTTCACTATCATCAATGTTTGGAATGTATGTCAACACACACTCTAGGTTACACACCACCATTAATTACTCCGTGCAGTTCAATACAATTTTTATGTCAGAATATATACTGTGAAAAATACAACATCGAGATGGTCATATGACCATTAGTTTCAAAGAGTTCTCTCCTTCGACAGCTACTGTACATAATAAAACACCAACATTGGTTAATCACAACCTTTTTCAGTTAGCCACCCTCATGTCAGAGCACAACCTCGTATTGCTGTTATGCAAATGACGGTATATCACTTGCACATATGTTATCATTAAAGGAACATATCTGAGTTTGCTGCATTGTAAGATGTCTTAAAGGGACATTCCTGAGTTTGCTGCATTGTAAGATGTCTTAAAGAGACATTCCTGAGTTTGCTGCATTGTAAGATGTCTTAAAGGGACATTCCTGAGTTTGCTGCATTGTAAGATGTCTTAAAGGGACATTCCTGAGTTTGCTGCATTGTAAGATGTCTTAAAGAGACATTCCTGAGTTTGCTGCATTGTAAGATGTCTTAAAGGGACATTCCTGAGTTTGCTGCATTGTAAGATGTCTTAATTACTACATATAAGAAATACTTTCAAACCAGAGGATTATTTAAATACTACAGAGTCATCCTATTGTATTCTTTGCAAAAAGAGGCACTTAAATATATATATATATATATATATATATATATATATATATATATATATATATATATATATATTATTATTATTTATTAAAAAATTTTTTTTTTTTTTTTGGGAGGGGGGGGGGCGGATTCCCTGGTCTCCCCTGGATCTGCCACTGGCTCTTGTAATACGTTTCTCTTACACACCCGTTGGTGAGAACATCATTCGTTAAAAGTTGCTTAAAACCTGGTTTTTGAGTATATGTAAGAAATATAATAATACATTCGTCTCCGTTATGTACCATTTATCTTACAGCTCGTTGTTTAAAAACATATCAAACTCGCTTTCGCTCGTTAGGTACATTTTAAAATAACTCGTTGTGAGATAAATGACATCTATCAGTCACTCGTGTATTATTCTCTATATATACCGTACCTTTATAGTTTGCTTCAGGTGGTTCATCATCATTTCATTGGTTGCTATTGAACTTTGAACTGACAACTTTGACGTGACGTCACGCGTGCCGTAATCAACAACCGTACTGCAAGGAGCACGCGTTGGCTCGTTCTTTTTTGGCAGCACATTACTTTCAGTAAGGGGAAATAACTCCGGTGACGTTTCCAAGGTCCCATCGAAGCTCAAAGTCGATTTATTTTGTGGAGCGCCAAAAACACCAAATGTCGCGTGTGACCCATCATCATATAACACGTCACTTCCTGTAGCTGAATCAAGCTTCATTGGCATTTTGCTTGTGGTGGTATCTACAGAGATGGATGAATTGTCCGCCATCTTCAACGTGTCCTGCGACCATTGGACGGTTCTGTTTAATGGAGTGGCAGGCTTCTTTGGCTTTTTCTGAAAGACACCGCCACCTAGTAATTTCCTTGATCCGCTGTTAACAGAACTGGGGAGCGAGCTGTTGGCATTCTTCCACGCAGATTTCTTGCCGTAATTTCTCAACACGCCAACAACACCGCTAGTCTCCCTTTCTTTCTGCACGCTCTGAAATAATAAAACGACATTTGTGGCTTTTTTTTTTTTTTTTTTTTTTTGTTTGTTTGTTTTGTTTTGTTTAACGGCACCACTAGAGCACATTGATTTATTAATCATCGGCTACTGGACGTCAAACATTTGGTAATTTTGACATAGTCTTAGAGAGGAAACCCGCTACATTTTTCCGTTAGTAGCAAGGAATCTTTTATATGCACCATCCCACAGAAAGGATAGCACATACCACGACCTTTGATGTACCAGTCATGGTGCACTGGCTGGAACGAGAAATAACACAATGGGCAACCGACAGGGATCGACCGCGCATCAAGCGAGCGCTTTACCACTGGGCTACATCCCGCCGTGGCTTTTTTTTAAGGAATGAATGAATGTTTAACGACACCCCAGCACGAAAAATACATCGGCTACTGGGTGTCAAACTATGGTAATGCAAACAATGAATGAATGAATGAATGTTTAACGACACCCCAGCACGAAAAATACATCGGCTATTGGGTGTCTGAACTGAACTGAACTGAACATTTATTTCTCTCAGGCCGTAATCCACGGCATATGAGGAACAATATATAATACAACAATTCACACTTTTTAACAAGATGACAGAGTAAAACTATTCACATAAGTATATCTACATAAAACGAACATGGGAATATAATTATAAATAATTGGTTTGGGTTTGCATACACAATAATAATACAATAAAGCTATGAGCCGGAGGGCTTGAAAGTATTCATAATATGTTTACAAAATATTGCAAGTTTTCGGAGGACACCAGTTTTTTTACAATTAAATAATTCGTGAAATTTATATGTGTTTGGTTTGGATCGATAATATTTCGGTATATATTGAAGTCTGAATTGGTTGAAATATGGGCATGTAAAAATATAATGGAATTCATCTCCGATGTCGTTAGTGTTGCATAAAAAACACAATCTATCATGTAATGGTTTACGTATCCATCTACCTGTCTCTATTGGAAGATTGTGGTTTGATACTCTAAAACGTAACAATGGGCACCAATGTTTTTTTTCTAATAAATTTAAATAATTTTCGAATGCTATACTGCTTTTAAATATTTTGTAACAAGATGCTTTCGATGAAGTGTCAATATGACTGTACCATGTTTGCAAAAATTGATCTATGAGTTTTGTTGAAATAAACATTTTCAACAATGAAGCACTATTAATACGCTCACAATGTGACCACCATATGTATGTGCAACCAATATTATCTAAAATTGATTTTATAAAAGCTATCCATTTTGTGATCATAAAAAATGTGTATTATAATCATTCAATAACATTCTGTACACTAATAATGATAGCTTGGACTGCTTCCCAGTAATCATCCTAAACCAAAATCCTATCATTCTTATTTTTACTGTTATATCTACCGGGAAGCATCCAAGTTCTCCATACAACATATATAATGGGGTGGATTTTCTAACAGGCAATAATAACTTTAAATATTTGCTATACAATTTTTCTATGCAGGACAGACTTTCAAAACCCCAAATTTCACATCCGTATAAAGCAATAGGTAAAACCATACAATCGAATAATTTAAGTTGGCATTGAATGGAAAGATGGCAACGTTTTCCTTGTCTAAGTGTAAAATACATAGCTTTTTGAGCTTGATCATATTGATGTTTTCGAGCATTAGTGAATTTATTGGATTTATGAAATATAATTCCAAGATATTTGTATATTTCTACATTATCTAGATTTGTGTTTCCTAAATGGAACCTTTTGGAATAATCTTTTTTATTACCACTGAAAATTAGCACTTTAGTTTTTTTTACAATTTACATTTAGTTTCCATTTTGTACAATAAGAGTCGAAAATATTTAATAAATTCTGCATGTCGTCATAATTTTCGGCAAAGAGCGCTGTGTCATCAGCATATAGTAACACAAAAAGAACAATATTTGTATACAAAGTGGAATCTGTGAATAAGTTATCTATGCGGATGCCATTACAATCATTAGTTTTAAACGTATCCTCTAAATCATTGAGAAACATGGAGAATAATAGGGGCGATAAATTTTCTCCCTGTCTAACACCCATGGAACATTGAAAATAATCCGACATTGTGTTATGTGCACTAATGCATGACTTAATGTTCTGATACATGCTATATATTACTTTAAAACATTTACCATTAATACCATTTTGTATTAGTTTTCCCCAAAGTCCTGTTCTCCATACTGAGTCGAATGCCTTGCTAAAATCTATAAAAGTACAATACAGTTTTTTCTTCCGTGCTTTTAGCAATTCGATGAGTCCATATAATGTAAAAATATGATCGTTCGTCGAGTACTCCTTCCTGAATCCGGCTTGAACTTCAGATAACAAATCATTAGTTTCTAAATATAATTTCAGTCTATTATTTAAAACAGCTGTAAACAGTTTCCCGAGACAACTAAGTAAAGTAATAGGTCTATAATTTTCTGGAACAGTTCTATCGCCACATTTATAGATCGGTTTGATTATGCCAACTAGCCACGAATCAGGAAAGATGCCATGTTCAAACACTAAATTAAAGAGCTTAACATACACAGGGACCATACAGCCGATAGTTTGCTTAATATACTCGTTGATTATTTGGTCTATTCCGCAGGCTTTATTGTTTTTTTAGATTTTTAACAACGGCGAGTATTTCTTCTTGTAATATTGATTCATTTAGCATGGTAGTGTCCTCAAAATCTATATTAAAACTTGGATCTTTTTCTTCTGTTGTGTTGTCATCACTGCTGTTTATATTTTTAAAGTAATCGTACAGAGTGTCTAAAGGGGGGAGAGTAGGGTCTTGTTTTTCTTTTAACAGTTTCCAAAAGGCGTGGGTATCATGTTGACTAAGTTCTGTGAGTCTTTGTTCTGTCTTCCAATTGTGTTTGTTAACATATTTCCGTATTACATTTCTGTAGCTTTTACTGGCATTCAAAAGTCGTTGCTTATTATCAGGTGTTTTTTCGTTGTTTGTATGCTGATCTCGCTTCTGTATACTTTCTTCTTAGTGTTCTGCAATGATTGCCAAACCATGCTTTGTTACGGGTATTTTCACGCTTGTGTCTGGCTCTGACGCGGGCTTGCGTGTAACCGAAAGTGTCGGCTGCGGTGTCAACAAATAGGGTCCCAATACGCTCCACTGCACCATTCAGCTTTTCTTTCGAGAAGTGTTCACACAGTTCATTTAATATTACGTTTATGTCGTTGACTGTTTCTTTGTTTATATTTTCACTATAGTGTTTAGCCTCTTAGTATTCCATTTCCTTGGGGTGAGTTCATTATTAATGACGGCGTGGTGTTTACCACTAGCTGTATGATATTCAGTCGCATTGTTAATGGATTGTGAATGTCCGAGAATAGTGGTTCGAATTCGTTGACCTTGAATTTAAGAATTATTTCCAAAACTGTGAATGAGGCTATGGCATAATCTATTACACTCGATCCTTTGCAAGTAGGTTGTCCTATACCCCGATCTTCGCCGACTCTTCCGTTCACTAAATACAAATTACTATTTTTACAAAGATCAATTAGTTTATATCCGTGACCGTTAGGTCTACTGGTATCTTGACTCGCTCTTTGTAATGGAATGCCAATATTTAATAAGTTGTTAGGTTCATTCATAAAATCGGAGATATCAGAAATGAGTGTGTTATTAGTATGTTCACCATCACAACTCACATAATCTACAAGCAAACTCGTTTTAGCATTAAAATCGCCGATCAAAAGAACATTATTTCCACTTAAGAGTTTCTCGTTCACTTCGTCTTGTATTGTGTTAAACGTATCATGGTTAAAATAGGGCGAGCCTACTGGGGGTATATATACAATTCCAATAACAGTGCTTAATACATCTCCCTGTGAAATAGCGTTAGAAAGAGTAAACCATAATACATATTGGGATACAGTTTTATGAATATGTACTTGATCTGTGAGCTTATTTTTAATTGCCAGGCATATGCCCCCTGATCTTACATTGGATTCAATATTTCTATTATTAGTAAAAATTGTATAACCTGGTATTTCTACGTGATCAATATCGTTAAGTTTAGTTTCAACTAAACATATTAAATCATACTGATTGATAAAATCTATAAATTCTGGAATATCCAGTCTGCTGTTGAGACCACACACATTTAAATATACAATATCTACATAGTCACATACGCTTATTCCCTCTGAATAAGAATGTACACGGGGAATATTTACAGTTTCGTATTCACTTGGTGTTGACAAGTCCTGACCGGTGTCTCTCCTCCGGCGTCCCTATGGTCGATATTCCTTTGGTGAGAAATTACGTGCACGTTTGTTTGGGTTTTCATTCGGAGGACTGTACGGATGCGCATCGTTGGGCCTATCGTGGGGTGCACTATCGGGAAACCAGCGTTTACCGTCAATAAAAAGTTTATCAACGACAAGTGAGGCACGGAGTCCACGACGCTGCGCTTCTTTGTACTTCGGCCATAACTCCTTTCTGCGTTGAACGATCTCGTAAGGGAATTGTTCGCTTACACCAAAGTTTGTTCCCTTGAGCACTTTTGAGCTTCTTCTGATGTTTTCACGATCTTTATATCGTTCGAATTTTGCTATGGTAATGCAAACAATGAATGAATGAATGGATGTTTAACGACACCCCAGCACGAAAAATACATCGGCTATTGGGTGTCAAACTATGGTAATGCAAACAATGAATGAATGAATGAATGTTTAACGACACCCCAGCACGAAAAATACATCGGCTATTGGGTGTCAAACTATGATAATGCAAACAATGAATGAATGAATGAATGAATGTTTAACGACACCCCAGCACGAAAAATACATCGGCTATTGGGTGTCAAACTATGGTAATGCAAACAATGAATGAATGAATGAATGTTTAACGACACCCCAGCACGAAAAATACATCGGCTATTGGGTGTCAAACTGTGGTAATGCAAACAAATAAAGTGATGATCAACATCAATATAAAAATTCAAGATTTAAACAAAAACACAATGTAAAGAACTGTGCAAAAATACAAATATTACAGATAGATACTGACTTTTACTCAAAATTTCAATTATATCTCGAAGAAAACAAGGGGATTTTTGTTGTATTGGCCATTCTCAAAGAGAATGTTACACCCCTGCACCACGGTGGGGTTACAGCGGCACAGAGTAAACCTTGTTCCAGTAAAAACTGTAATATGTCGTAGATATCATGTTTCCATACATTTTAACTGTTCAATTGGTCACCGACCTGACGTATACCGTATCTCCTCTGATAAGCGCCCAGGCGCTCATTGCTTTCAACGGAGTCACGCTCTATTTTTAAATTATTATTAGTATTTTAATCAATGTATTTTCGAGCTCTGTCCCACATAGGCATACTGTCATTAGCAACGGTAGAGCTCATTTCTTTCAACGAGGTCACGCGCTATTTTAAAATTATTATTAGTATTTTAATCAATGTATTTTTGAGCTCTGGCCCGCGTAGGCATACTGCCATTAGCAACGGTACCCTTTACAAATTAATGGAATTAAGCTTTATAGACAATTTCCCTCAAGTGCCACATCTCAAAAAACACTTTCCAACATGAAAGCTTAAATACCGCCTTCCTGTGAAGTTCTTCCCTTGTACACAATGCACTTGGGATCGATCCCTGTCGGTTTGCTCATTGGGCTATTTCTCGTTCCAGCCAGTGCACCACGACTGGTATATCAAAGGCCGTGACATGTGCTGTCCTGTCTATGGGATGGTGAATATAAAAATTCCTTGCTCTGACACTACATGTCATAATTACTAAATGTTTGACATCCAATAGCCGATGATTAGTAAATCAATGTGCTTTAATGGTGTCGTTAAACATAACAAACTCTCTTTGTTTGTACACAATCAATGTACAGTATAATTATTGCACCATAATTGAAAATAATAATAATAATAATACATTTTTAAAAAAATAGAGAAAAACCCGCTCATTACTTCTCTTTTGTTTTTAACGTGGCCTAACCAAGAAGCCAAGTTACCTTTTTGGTTTTTGCACACTTAGCGATTTTCTCACAAGAAGCGAAGCATTCCGATATGGAATCGTCGATGGTGAAGCTGTGAACCAGTTCATCGATGTCTGACGTCACGGAGCAGGAAGCAGGCGCATGCGAACTTTGTCGCCGTTGTAGCGTCTGCATAGCAAGTACGTCTGAAAGAAAGAAAGAAATGTTTTATTTAACGACGCACTCAACACATTTTATTTACGGTTATATGGCGTCAGACATTTGGTTAAGGACCATACAGATTGAGAGAGGAAACCCGCTGTCGCCACTTCATGGGCTATTCTTTTCGATTAGCAGCAAGGGATCTTTTACATGCACCATCCCACAGACAGGGTAGTACATACCACAGCCTTTGATATACCAGTCGTGGTGCACTGGCTGGAACGAGAAATAGCCCAATGGGCCCACCGACGCGGATCGATCCCAGACCTACGCGCATCGAACGAGCGCTTGACCACTGGGCTACGTCTGAAACAATAAATAACGTGTCGATTGTAAAGCCTATTTTTCATTTAAAAAACAACAAGAAAAAAACAAAACAAAAAAAACAAAAAACAAAAACACAACTCACAAACAAACACAACAACAAATAAATACACAAAAACAAATAAAATAAAAAAACAACATCTGTCTGATGCGAAATGTTTGCAACTGTCTACCATAGACCACAGACCAAAACAACTTTCTTTGATCTACGTCGATTTGCGAGTCAGATAGCTAGATAGATAGCTAGTTTAACGTGACCATATACCACTAGGGTTTCGAACACGCCCACCTCGAGTCCGACCTCCGATAAGATCGGTGGCCTGACTCGGGATGGGGGGGGGGGGGGGGGGGGGGGGGGGGGGGTGTTAGAGTTGAAAATGGGCAGAATTTTGAAAATAGCAATTAGTATAAAAGTTAATAGATTTTTAAAAAAAATGAAAAAAGTTACAAGCCAAAAATAAAAAGAATTGACTGCTCGACGGAATATTTATATAATTTGGAGCATTTTAGAAGGACAGTCCCAATATAAATAAGAGAAAGAAGAGAGGATCGGACTATTTAATGGCCGTTGTGTTACATAATTTATGGAAACCAGGCTGTTGCTGATGATGGTGGTATGTCGATGAGGACGATGAGAAAAAAGTTAGTTTGTTTCGTTTAACGACACCACTAGAACAGAGTGATTAATTAATCATCGGCTGTTGAATGACCGACTGACTGACTGAATGAATGAATGAATGAATGAATGGCTGACTGAATGTTTAACAACACTCCAACACAAAAACTGTATCGGCTATTAGGTGTCAAACTAAGGTAAATGTGTAAATGAAATAATGAATATGAATATATAAAAAATTCAAGATTTAAATTATATAAAATTAAAATTCAGAATAAAATTCAATGTCTCGGAGACGTTATGTCAAATGATCATATTGATAATACATGCTTACTTTTGAATATATCTTTTTAAACCTTGCACACTCTCTAGAACTCCTACACCCACTCCTGTGGTAGATCCACTGGTTATTATGGTGCCTCACCCTCCCCTCCCACCCCCAACTCACCCATGTGATTATTTTTGGAACATACCTTACATAATGTGCTAATTTTTATCACAAAAAATTACCAAGCAACGCTTCTGGATTCTTAGATTTCTTAGAAATAGCTGCTTCCATTTCTTCACGTTTAATTCTGAAAACAGAAACAACATTTTAAAGTGTCACTGTCACCAAGTCTTTGCGATTTTACATACCAAACAAATCACGATTACCTCAATTTGGTTCACATTCATTTGAGGTTTATGGAGAATATAGTAATATTAAATTAGCGTCTAAGTAATTATAAGAGCCAGATACACCTCTAAAGATTTTTAGACTAAAGTTATTTGCAGGCGCCCGAGCAGGAATTTGAGCAGCAGAGGGGTCTAGACACTGGCGAATGTTTATGGGAAGTCGAGTTATGCTCCCCCGGAAATCATATTGAGATCCAAAAAAAAAAAGAAGAAGAAGAAACTTTGCTTGTGCACACACGCCTGATTTGGTGTTTAAACATGTGGTTATTTTGATACATCTGAGGGAGGTTGGTGGTGGGGGTGGGGGCAAGAGAGAGAGAGAGAGAGAGAGAGAGAGAGAGAGAGAGAGAGAGAGAGAGAGAGAGAGAGAGAGAGACAGAGAGACAGAGAGAGAGAGAGAGAGAGAGAGAGAGAGAGAGAGAGAGAGAGAGAGAGAGAGAGAGAGAGAGAGAGAGAGAGAGAGAGAGAGAGAGAGAGAGAGAGAGAGAGAGAGAGAGACAGAGAGACAGAGAGAGAGAGAGGAGAGAGAGAGAGAGAGAGGACAGAGAGAGAGAGAGAGAGAGAGAGAAAGAGCGTGAGAGGGAGAGAGAGAGATACAGACAGACAGACAGACAGACACAGTGTGTGTGTGTGTGAGAGAGAGAGAGAGAGAGAGAGAGGGGGGGTGAACCGCTATCTCCACATATGTTATTCCTTACAATAAAGCAGCTAGGCATCTTTTACATGGACTTTCCCATAAACAGAACAGTACATACCACAGTATTTCATGTACTAGTCATAAGACATTGCTTTTCGGGAAGACGTGCGTACAAGAACAACTTGTGTCGACTTGTTGTTTCTATATAGATTTGATTTGTGCTTCTCCATATGCTAAAACAGACACTACTAGTACTGTTTGGGTTTTTACCTTTCTTTCTTTAAAACCACACAAATCTTGGTCTTGAAGGAATAACTAAATTGTGGATCAGCTTATTGTTAATTTTGATGACAGACGACAATTGAAAAAGCATACCAATGATATTGTGTACCTGCACGCGCTGTGGTCGCTAAGGTAACGGTAATGGATCCACGTTTTCGTGGGGCCTGGATTAACCAGGTATTGATTGCCAACGCTATTCGAAGTAAATTGATTTTTGATAGATCGGTAAGTAACATAGCACCTATCGAGGTAGGTGGGTCTATAAATACGATAACGGCGCTAACATTGACATATTTAAGGAAGTGACAGAAAATAGAATATTAATTTTTAAAAATGGTTTTCGTTGGATTATCTCTTCGATTAAACTGACACGTAAATAAATAAGTAAATAACTTGTCAATACTTGTCTATTTCGATACACTCTACGGAATTTGCATGATTTTGAGAGAGAGAGAGAGAGAGAGAGAGAGAGAGAGAGAGAGAGAGAGAGAGAGAGAGAGAGAGAGAGAGAGAGAGAGAGAGAAAGAGAAAGAGAGAGAGAGTTAGTTGGAGAGAGAGAGAGAGAGAGAGAGAGTTAGAGAGAGAGAGAGAGAGAGAGAGAGAGAGAGAGAGAGAGAGAGAGAGAGAGAGAGAGAGAGTTAGAGAGAGAGAGAGAGAGAGAGAGAGAGAGAGAGAGAGAGAGAGGACAGGCAGACAGACAGTGGCAGAGAGAGAGAGAGAGAGAGAGAGAGAGAGAGAGAGAGAGAGAGAGAGAGAGAGAGAGAGAGACAGACAGACAGACAGACAGACAGACAGACAGAGAAAGACACAGAGACAGAGAGGGGGGGGGGGGGGGGGGGGGTCAGGCGGACAAGCAAACAGACTGCCTTAATATGATCCAGAATAAACCTACACCAGCTAAATATGATCACGAATTAAATGGTCACAGCTGACAATAATCACACAAGGAAAATATCTTCCCACACCCGGGTACTCACCCGAAATATGAAAGTTTCCGTTTCACCCAATCCTTCCTTCCATACAAGTTCCGTACTGCAGTTTTTATATAAAAACGTTTATCAAAAGGATATTCCAAGTCCACATAACTCAACACAAAAAAATGTCGGCGAAGTTGAACGAGAAGAAAAATTCTTTTGAAAAGACGACCTAGATTATACAAATTACATCGGGCCAGTTCTATCAGAACATTGTGAACCTGTCATGCATGGTGCGTCGTCAATACACGACCTTCACTCGGAACATCTCGACCAAGTCTACGAATCAAACCACGGACATAATCGGAGATATGTCAGAAAAGAAGGGAAAGGGAAAGGAGGAAAGGAAAGGAAAGGGATGTCGGATTAAAGACACCTCAGTACTTTTTAAATATATGATGGAGAGAGAGAGAGAGAGAGAGAGAGAGAGAGAGAGAGAGAGAGAGAGAGAGAGAGAGAGAGAGAGAGAGAGAGAGAGAGAGAGAGAGAGCGGGAGAGAGAGAGAGGGAGGGGAGAGAGGGAGAGGGAGAGGGAGTGGGAGAGAGAGAGAGAGAGAGAGAGAGAGAGAGAGAGAGAGAGAGAGAGAGAGAGAGAGAGAGAGAGAGAGAGAGAGAGAGAGAGACAGACAGAGTGCAGAGAGAGAGAGAGAGAGAGAGAGAGAGAGAGAGAGAGAGAGAGAGAGAGAGAGAGAGAGAGAGAGAGAGAGAGAGAGAGAGAGAGAGAGAGAGAGATAGAGGGAGAGAGAGAGAGAGAGAAGAGAGAGGGGAGAGAGAGAGGGGAGGGAGAGAGGGAGAAGGGCGAGAGAGAGAGAGAGAGAGAGAGAGTGGAGAGAGAGAGAGAGAGAGAGAGAGAGAGAGTTAAGGAGAGAGGAGGAGAACAGACAGAGTGGCAGAGAGAGAGAGAGAGAGAGAGAGAGAGAGAGAGAGAGAGAGAGAGAGAGAGAGAGAGAGAGAGTTAGAGAGAGAGTTAGAGAGAGAGAGGCAGACAGACAGAGTGGCAGAGAGAGAGAGAGAGAGAGAGAGAGAGAGAGAGAGAGAGACAGACAGACAGACAGACAGACAGACACACACACACACACACCTAGACACACACACACAGGCACAGACAGACAGACGGACAGAGACAGAACACAGGTTAAACCTACGAAATACCAATAATAGATCCTTCATAATAATTCCTCCACAGATAGGACAGCATAAGCGTCAGAAGCGGGGCGAGGGGTTCGGGGAGGGGGGAAGCGCTGGTCCCTAAAGCTCTAAACTCTAAAGCTGGAGGGGCCAGATTATGCCTTGTATCGTTGCACAGGGCAGACTCAAAAGGAGTTTGAACAATATCATGATTGCACCCTTAGGTCACTGTCTGGTGTTTCGCTGTATGAAGGAAAGAAATGTTTTATTTAACGACGCATTCAACACATTTTATTTATGGTTATATGGCGTTAGAAATATGGTTAAGGACCACACAGATTTTGAGAGGAAACCCGCTGTCGCCACGACATGGGCTACTCTTTCCGATTAGCAGCAAGGGAACATTTATTTGCGCTTCCCACAGGCAGGATAGCACAACCCATGGCCTTTGTTGAACCAGTTATGGATCACTGGTCGGTGCAAGTGGTTTACACCTACCCATTGAGCCTTGCGGAGCATTCACTCAGGGTTTGGAGTCGGTATCTGGATTTAAAAATCCCATGCCTCGACTGGAATCCGAACCCAGTACCTACCAGCCTGTAGACCGATGACCTAACCACGACGCCACCGAGGTCGGTTTCGCTGTATGAAAACTGCCACTCGCCAATATGATATATCCTTCCTGTACAGAACTGCCACTTCACAGAACGACACATCCTTCCTGTACAGGACTGCCACTTCACAGAACGACACATCCTTCCTGTACAGGACTGCCACTTCACAGAACGACACATCCTTCCTGTACAGGACTGCCACTTCCCAGGACGACACATCCTTCCTGTACAGGACTGCCACTTCACAGAACGACACATCCTTCCTGTACAGGACTGCCACTTCCAGTACGATGACAGCCACTTCACAGGATGACATATCCTTCCTTTACTACACAGGATGACACATCCATCCTGTACGATGACAGCCACTTCACAGGATGACATATCCTTCCTGTACGTGGACTGCTACTTCACAGGATGACACATCCATCCTGTACGATGACAGCCACTTCACAGGAATGACACATTCTTCCTGTACGATGACTGCCACTTCATAGGGCGGCACATCTTTCCTGTACGACGACTGCTATTTCACAGGATGACACATTCTTCCTGTACGAGGATTGCAACTTCACAGGATGAAATATCCTTTCTTACGAAGACTGCCACTTTACAAGAATGGCACATCTTTCCTGTATGAGGATTGCCACTTTATAGGAATGGCACATCTTTCCTATACGAGGATTGCCACTTTACAGGAATGGCACATCTTTCCTGTATGAGGATTGCCACTAACATGACTATCATTCCTATTTCATTTGCAAGAGGACAGCCACTCCCAAAGTCTGATTAAACAAATATAGCAGTGTACAAGACAGAGTTCAATGGAAATTCAACGAGTTACGACGACAATCACTCATGAATCATTAGAGTGACAACATCCTAATGTTGTCAGGTGTCTGTGTGAAAGTTGGTGTGACAGCGAGAACCAACTGAATACAACTAACATAGGCGTCGACAACGGAGGTGGGGGTGATGACAGGGAAAGGAATGCTACCATCCCACCCTCACCCCCACCCCCAAACTCTGAAGCTCATATGTCTAGAATATAAGCTGTTGGTCTGCCCTTCAAGTTGAAATGGTTGGATCTCAGATAAAACTAGTTAGGCCTACAGCGTTTAATCAAGCGTGTGTGCAGGAAATTGTGCAAGGCGGGAAGCGAAGTATTTAAGGGGTGGTGGTGGTGGTGGGGGGGGGGGGGTATGGGGTTTCAACTAACAACCCACCCCCAACCCACCCACTCCACACACCTATGTAACACCCTCAGCGGGCCTCTGAACGTGCGCCTGTTAATATAAAAACTAATGAAAAGGTATAGGTTTTATTTAAGGGAAGTAATACTACTAACAAACTTGTGCAGACGTATAAGAGTTGCTTCCCTTACGTCAAAATCTCAAGGCGGCAAATAAGTACTTTTAAGTATATGTAAATGTTATTGTTCTGATCAGAACCGAACCTAGCAGGGGGTGGGGGTTAGGGGTGGAGAGGGAGGGTGGTACCCCCCACGAATTTTTTGGTGCCATTTTAATTTACAAGTGCTCTTTTATCTATCCTATATTATTTTGCACCTATTTTTTATTTTACTGCCACCGCCCCCTTCCCCCTCCAGTTATTTCAGTCTAAGTACGGCACTGGTAAAACGGTCTGCAGAAACGTACTCATTTTAAAGTTGCAAACCCTTCTATGTCACTGGCGTAGGAAGAGTGGTGGGGGGGGGGAGCAAGTGGGGCATATCCCCCCTTAAGATATTTTGCTTTATATTTCCTTTATAATAGTGTAAAAGTGTGTAAATATAAAAGTGTGCCCCACTTTTTGTCAACTACCTACGCCAGTGTATGTGTATGTATCGGAGGACATCCGGGCACGTGTGTATATATGTGTATACGTGTCTGTCTGTCTGTCTCTCTCTCTCTCTCTCTCTCTCTCTCTCTCTCTCTCTCTCTCTCTCTCTCTCTCTCTCTCTCTCTCTCTCTCTCTCTCTCTCTCTCTCTCTCTGTGTGTGTGTGTGTGTGTGTGTGTGTGTGTGTGTGTGTGGATATATGTGTTATAATATTGTTATATGTACAGCAATGATTTAAGGTTCCTATCCCTGACCTTGCTATGTTTGTGATCTGGGACAATAATAATAATAATAATAATAAATAATAATAATAATAATCATAATAATCATAATAATAAACAAAATAATAATAATAAATAAATAATAATGAATGTTTAATGACACCCCAGTACAAAGAAGGCACCGGCTATTGGGTGTCAAAGAAAGGTAAATATATGAATGAACTGATTATCAAAATCAATATAAAAATTCAAAAGTGAAATTAAATTAAAGAGTGGGCAATATTTTTTTACATATATCAAAGGTAGGTAAAATTAACATTTGTCTAAGAAATGTCAAAACAACACCAGAATGAAATCGTCATCTGCTTAAAGGGACATTCCCGAGTTTGCTGCATTGTAAGATGTTTCCAACTAATAAAATATTTCTACGATTAAACTTACATATTAAATATATTTTCTTGTTTAGAATATCAGTGTCTGTATGTTCAATGTGTTTCTGGTCGTATTAATATTTGTAAGAAGACCAAACTGGATTTTGTCTTCAATAATTTCGTACGTAAGAAATGTGGGGTTTTTAGGAAATAAAATGAAATTTAACCTAGTACAAATATTAGAACGATCAGAAACACGTTTAATATACATCCGCTAATATTTTATGCAGAAAAATATATTTAATATGTAATTACAATCGTTAAAAAGTCTCTGTTAGTCGATAACATCTTAAACATTGCAGCAAACTCAGGAATGTCCCTTTAAGATGAATTCACTTGACCAAAGTGCACCGGATGAAACTTAAACTTTGTTTTGTTTAGTAAATCGAGGACACTGGACTACATAATGAAACTCATCCCCTGAGGCAACGTTACACAAAGGACATATTATTTTCTTTCACAATTCTGCTGTCTGTTAGTTTCAATCAGTAAATGAGGTCACATTTATTTCCTAATATATATTTGTTCGTACGTACAAAATTATTGGTCTACTTCAATGGCGTAGTCAGCATGAGGCAGACGAGGCGCTTGCCTCGTCTGGAATTTCCCCAGATTTATTTTATTTTTCCAATGACACTGATATTTATTTTACAGGTTTGGGTTTGCCTCGGCGGGTTTTTCCTCTCTGGCTACGCCCCAGTAGGCTACTTACAAACATTAGGACAAACCAGAAACACAACCAACGAATATTATACAGTTACAGTTTGTTTTGTATAACGACACCACTAGAGCACACTGATTTATTAATCATCGACTTTTGGAAAAACAGTACAACAAGCCAGAGGATTCCCATTCTGAGGCAGTAAAACAGACGACCACAACATACGAGGTAGTCGTATCTCTGTAAATAAAAGTTCAACGGATATTTATTAATTTGTTTGAACTGTCCTAGCCCCTGCTGGAGCAGATCTTCGTATTTGGGCAAAACCACAGAGACGTTCAAGCACAATGAGCTGGCCTGAAACCTAGGTTTCACATCCCATAGTGAGGCAGGACGTAGCCCCGTGGTAAAGTGCTCGCTTGATGCGCGGTTGGTTTGGGATCGATCCCCGTTGGCGGGCCCATCAGGCTATTTCTCGTTCCAGCCAGTGCACCACGACTGGTATATCAAAGGCCGTGGTATGTGCTATCCTGCCTCTGGGATGGTGCATATAAAAGATCCCTTGCTGCATTAGGAAAACTGTAGCGGGTTTCTTCTGATGACTACGAGTCAGTATTACCAAATGTTTGACATCCAATAGTCGATGATTAAGTAATCAATATGCTCTAGTGGTGTCGCTAAACAAAAAAAACTTTCCCACATAGAGGATGGCACATACCACGGTCTTTGATATACCAGTCATGTTGCAATGGCTAGAATGACAAATAGCCTAATGGGTCCACTGACGGGGATCGACCCTCAAACCGACCGCGCATCGGGCGAACGCTTTACCCCTGGCCTTATTAACCGAAGGAAGCTGATAGACGACAAAATCTTGAAAAAAATATATGACCTCTCTGTAACATTGCCTCGGGTGGTGAGTTTCATATATAGTCCAGTGTCCTCATTTTGATTTACGAAAGAAGGACATATGTAAACGATTACCGATGTGTGTGCAAGGGTGGTGGATGGTGGTGGTGGTGGTGGTGTGTGTGTGTGTGGGGGGGGGGGGGGGATTCAGGTCTACCCTCCTCAAGCGAACTTTCTTTTTTCTTCTTCTTCTTCAGGGAGATAGGTCATTGTTAAAGGGCTCGCCTGATGTGCGGTCGATCTGAGATCGATCTCCGTTGATGGGCCATATTGAACTATTTATGTTTCCAGCCAGTGCCCAACAACTGGTATATCAAAGGCTGTGGTATGTGCTATTCTGTCTGTAGGACAGTTCATATAAAATATCCCTAACTCCTGATGGAAAATGAAACGTGTTTTATCTCTAAGACTGTATGTCTAAATTACCAAATGTTTGACATCCAATTTAGCCGATGATTAATAAATCAATGTGCTCTAGTGGTGTCATTAAACAAAACGAATGTTTCTTTTTCTTCAATATATTTTCTGAGGGAACATAAAGACCCTCCCCCCCCCACACACACACACACCACCACCACCTCCACCACCCCACCCCCGTTATCAACGTCGTAGCCCGAGTACTCTGACGGTAAAAGTGCTAGACAGACACTTGCTAACGCGTTGATAACTGTCCAAATGTCCGTCTAGCTCTCTTACGGAAGGAAAAGCAGGACATGTTTTATTTAACGACACACTCCACACATTTTATTTACGGTTATTTGGCGTCAGACATATGGTTAAGGACCACACAGATATTGAGAGAGAAAAACCCGCTGTCGCCACTTCATGAGCTACTCATTTCGATTAGCAGCAAGGGATATTTTATATGCACCATCCCACAGACAGGATAGTACATACCACAGCCTTTGTTACATCAGTTGTACAGCACTGGCTGGAGCGAGAAATAGCCCAATGGGTCCACCGACGGGGATCGATCCTAGACCGACCGCGCATCAAGCGAACGCTTTACCACTGGGCTACATCCCGCCCAGTTCTGTTGCCGTCAGAGTACTCGGGCTACCCACCCCGGTAAACTTCGCATGCCAGTCTAGACCCCCACACCACCACACACCCCACCCACCCCACCCCACCCGCCTAGATTGTGGACACGCGCCTCGGCTGAGCTACAAAAACCGATAACACTTCTGCACTTTGCTTTGAAATATGCCACTCGGTCGCTTGTTTATATTACGGGTGACAAGAGGCGTAATTTAAAAGTACTAGTACACACGGCCTAGTGCACACGTAGGCCCTTGCACCTCTGGAGTTGCATTACGTAAACAACATATAGAACATGGGCATGACGCGGTGACACGCCAGAACCGTTGTGAAACTGAACTGCAGTCATGTCATGCACATTCAGAACAAGCTGTTGTAGCGCACGCCTGTCGTGGGCACAAGAGCCGGCCTTGGTCGGCTCCTCCGTCCATGACAGGAAAGGTGGGGGGAGGGGAGAGGAGGGACCGCCTGCACTGGCAGGTGCAAGGGAGCACCAGCAGCCCGATCAAATCGGTAGCAGGCGGGTGGGGGTGGGGGTGGTGGTGGTGCTATGGAATTTGAATGGAGCAGTTAAATGCCAAAGAGAAAAGGGTGCGCAATTTTGATTGAGGAAATTTGGCGCAATTTTGAACGGTCGGTCGAAAGGTAAATAGCCGAGCTAATATAGGTTTTGATATTAGTGAATCGAGAGTAGCTCGTTAATTTTAGACCTTTACGATGCTGTGGTGTCTCCCTAGGTTGCCCATAAGGCCCTTATAAAGGGCCTGACCGCTTCTGGTCGAGGCATCACCAAGGCAGACACGCGAGGACATTTTATTATGGTCGAAATATCAGATAAATGAGATGTGCGTTATATCACGTGATCTCAATCACCAAGGCCAAAGAAAGTATTGTGTGTATGTGGGGGGGGGGGGGGGGGGAGCTAGGATTTTATATTGAGGATACACATAAAGGCGTATCCATGCTTTTTGCAGGGAGTTTAAATTGAATTTAAATTAATAACATTAAAGACCCCCATCCCACTATATATATATATATATATATATATATATATATATATATATATATATATATATACACACACACACACACACACACACACACACATATATATATATATGTATATGTATGTATGTATGTATTGATGTATGAATATCTATATACTGTATGTATGTCGAGGTTGACTGTTACATACATAGATCTTAACGCAATGGCACAGGGGATAATTAAATCCTTTCTGGCTTCACAAATTGTCCCATGCCGTTGCTGGAACTCGAACCTGTGGCACCGTATGTATGTATGTATGTATGTATGTATGTATGTATGTATGTATGTATGTGTGTGTATGTATGTATGTACACATGTATATATAATTTTATAAATTCTAGATAGTGCGTTTGTTTTCGACTGGTAACATACATTTAATATTGGAGGTGTTTGCGTCGTAGGATCAAATCACAGCAATGGACCTCTGATTGGGTTTTCCCCCATCCTAACCAGTGCACCACGACTGGTATATCAAAAGCCGTGGTATGTCGTGTCCTGTCTGTGGAAAAGAGCATATAAAAGATCCCTTGGTTGGGCACGTTTTAGCTTGAGTTAATGCAGCGGGTTTCCTCTCTAAGACAATGTCAGAATTACCAAATGTTTGACATGTGCTCTAATGGTGTTGTTAACCAAGCCAAACGTTCTATTACAAACACTAGATTTGCATTAGATCACGTGATCGCGACTATCTGTGTCCCTGTCACAGATGGATTAAAGCAGTACGGGTTCATACAGAGTTGACGTGCATGCCCAGTGTAATTAGATATTTTCTGTTATTTCGTTTACGTTCATTGGGGTATCACTGTATCGGAAAAAAAAGAAGAAGACATATTTTATTTAACGACGCGCTAAACACATTTTATTTACGGTTATATGGCGTCGGACATATGGTTAAGGACCACACAGATATTGAGTGAGGAAACCCGCTGTCGCCACTTCATGGACCACTCTTTCCGATTAGCAGCAAGGGATCTTTTATATGCACCATCCAACAGACCGGGTAGTACATATCACGGCCTTTGATATACCAGTCGTGGTGCACTGGCTGGAACGAGAAATAGCCCAGTGGGCCCATCGACGGGGATCGATCCCACACTGACCGAGCATCGAGCGAACGCTGTACAACTAGGCTACGTACCGCCGCTTCACTGTATCGGTACTCGGTTACTCTTTTTAATTTGTTTTACCTATTTTATTCTGTTTTTATCTTTAATGAAATAAAAAGAACATTTTAATTAGATAGGGCGGTGCGCTGCTCCTATACTTTGTTTTCACCCTGTCGGTTTTTATACATTAAAGGGACATTCCTAAATTTGCTGCAATTTTTAAGATGTTATCGACTAACATAGACTCTTTGACTACTGTAATTACATATCAAATATATTTTTATGCATAAAATATTAGTGGCTATATATTAAACGTGTTTCTGATCGTTCTAATATTTGTACTAGGTTAAATTTCATTTTATTTCCGTTTGGGATTCTTACAAATATTAACACGACCAGAAACACATTGAATATACAGACACTGATATTCAAAACAAGAAAATATATTTAACATGTAAGTTTAATCGTAGAAATATTTTATTAGTGACATTTTCATTGGTCGGCTGTTGACAAATACAGCCAATAGACAAACGCCTTAGTAATAGCACGAAACAGTCGATAATACCAAGTTCAGGTTGCAATGGAGAATGCAGAATGATAAACTCTGTTTAATAAACTCGGGATTTAAAAATATAGAACATTTAAAATATAGAAATGGTTGCTTCCCAAAAAAATAATGATAGCGAATTTGGAAAAAATTCCGAATATTTGACATTAATTTCAGGATTCCGGATATGGGTTAAAAATTCCGGATTTTTTTGAAAATTTCGGAAAGTTGGTCGCCCTGTTAGTCGGAAACGTCTTACAATGCAGCAAACTCGGGGATGTCCCTTTAAAGGGTCACAGCGTCTGATGAATGACGTAACGTTTTGTTTCTCGTGGTTGACAGAGAGGCGCCTCTGGTTTTCGGAATCTGCGGAATACGTTTCACTCCTAACGACTCACCAGACGCAAAACTTTCTATAAATTTCCTGTTCTTCAATATACCGATGGAATTGCCATCTTTTATGGCAACTCTCCTAGTGGTCCCACCGTTGGACCTATCAATCACCTAGAAGAGCGTCAAGACTGGAGGGCACAACGGTTGGATCGACTGGGGTTGTCTTGGTTGGGGTGGGGGGTATTCCACCGGAAATACGTTAGGTGCCGTATGACGTAGGCGGTTTCGGCCGTAGGGTGAGTTAGGTGTGTCCGGGGGCCTGCCTCCCTCCCCTCCCTGGTGTCCCCCTTGGCTGGTCACACTGAAGTTCCCGGTATGACTGACGCTCTTTTTCTGTCCCAACCACTAATAAAAACTTCCTGTGGCGGGGTTCCAAACTCCTATAACTTAACCTCCATCTCCAACCCAAAAAGGGCTTAGATTATAATTAAATATAACTTTCTTTTTAGATTGTTCGTTCTAAAATGCGACAAATATTAACAATTTAATTTTTGGGTTATTAGTTATATATTTAGCATGCGCACACACATTTATAAAGCCCCTTTTTCCTTTTTGGATGTAATAATTCAAAATTGTCCCCGTTAAAGGAGCTCAATCACGGATTTAGTGGGCCTTGTTTCTCTAAATATGCATTATAAATGGAAATTACATTCAATTTGGAATACCAAACCTAGTTACTGTATGATCCAAAACATTTTAATTGAACTACGATTGAGGGAATTCCACGACACGCTTCATTTTTAAAATTTGGAAGTCTTCTTGTAAAAAGTCATAAAAATACGGAAAAACAGACTCGTAGTGATGAGGCTATATATACGACAACCGTATAATGTATTTGTGGATTTTATATAAACTATCGCCATGTATAGAAACTTGGCAAATGAGGGCCGGCTATATACATGGCAAATAATAAAAAATATATTATTTCATGACGAAAGTAACCGCGAATATGCTGAAATAAAATAATAAACAGTCAGAACATGAACTCACCATTTATTATTATTAGTTTTGTCGTCCAAAGGTTGGCTAATTATTACTTAACCCAGTTGAATCCAGTTCTACGTGCAAGGACAAGTTCACCGTGTCGTTTGTGCGTGTGTGCACGCACGTTAATCTTGCATTTTTATAGCCAAAACTCCTCCAGATAAAACACCGCCTCTCCACCCCAAAAAAGTAGTAGTAGTCTAATAATAATAATAATAATAATAAAAATAGTAGTAGTAGTAGTAGTAGTAGTAGTAGTAGTAGTAGTAGTAGTAGTAGTAGTAGTAATAGTAATAATAATTATGTATTATTATTATTATTATTACTATTATTATTATTATTATTACATGTATTATAATGTTGGTAAAATCACGTCGCGGTGGGGTGGGTGGGGGCGGTTGTTACAGAAACATTACATAAATTTAGAAGGGGACCCGGGAGTGGTCTAAGCTTTACTAGTAGCATATAAAAAAATTATTTTGAGTTTTATTGGCCCTTGCAATTTTGAGCATTTGAAATGTGACTAAATACAGCAAAATAACCTTTTAGTTTTATTTATTTACGGTAAAATTAACTTTTTTACAAAATTTACGTAAGCAGCCTCAAAATTGCAATCAGTGAAAAATTATTAAGTTCAAGCCCTGTTGTTAGTGTGTGTACTGTCCGTAGTTAGTTTCTCTTTCAGTTAATCTACCTCAGCCGCTGATAATTTGTAATTGTTATTTTTATTTATTTATTTATTTATTCATCATCATCATCATCATCATCATCATCATCATCATCATCATCATTATTTATTTATTTATTTATTTATTTATTTATTTATTTATTATTTACTATTTATTATAATTAATTTTTTGTTAGTACTGTAGGGACAACATGACGCTATTCATATATCTATGGAAAACGTACACAAAAGGGTCCGCTAAATTCATATACTCCCCCACCCCGTCCCCTGTTCAGAAAATGCACTTTTCGTACAGTACTTAGTTTGTATTCCTCCTATTCCAGATGGTTCGGTAATATGAATCAATCAATGAACGAATGAATGTTTAACGACACCCCAGCACGAAACATATATCGGCTATTGGGTGTCAAACTATGGTAAATCAAAC